>NC_053426.1:58405704-58754878 GCF_007990345.1 Gossypium hirsutum | reverse complement strand
AAAATAGAAATTTATCATTAATTAAAAAAAAATTAAAAATAAAAAAAGTTCAACTATAGAAAGAAAAAATTTAAAATATAAATGAATGTGTATTAAAATTTCGTAAAATTTATGTTGGTAGTCAATAAATGAAAAGACTAAATTGAATAGTGTAAAGTTGCTAGATGATTAAATAGCTTAAATCTAATGAGAAGATTTAAAAGATAGACCCAAAGTTATTTGGGTGGCGGAAGGGTATGATCATCAGAAAATGATAAATTAAGGGTAAATGGATATTGCAAATTAAAAAAACTAGGACTAAATAGGAATATCTAGATTTCTCTTCATTTCTCTTCAATTCCAGCAGCTAAAACGCCATAGGAGGGTTCTCTAAGCTGGTATTTCATAATTTTTGCACCAGTGAGTTAATCCTTCCTTTTTCTTGTAATTTTGTGTTTCTAAGACTTTTACAACTAGGTCCTACTATTAAATTCATTAGTTTTGATTTCATGGATGAAATTGAAAGTCACCATGGTTGAGTGCTGTAAGTTTATGATGAAATAGAATGAAATTAAAGCTTTAATTTGTTTATGAGATGATTTTATTAGGCAATTTCAATAGAAATTGATTTTTAGGACCTAATTGTGAAAATGTTTGGAATTAAAGTCTATTGCTGAAATTCTGATTCCTAAAGGTTGTAAACTAGTTTAAGGTGATAGAATAAAATGTTAATTGAGAAAAATCAGCTCAATTGAGAGGCTAATTGAGTAGGGACGAAATTATCATTTATTAAAAGCTTAGGGGAAAAATGGTAATAAACAGCTTGCACTAAAACAGTTTGGACAGCAGCAGTAGACTAATTTTGAAAAATCACCAAAAATTGTAGGAATCGAATTAGAAGATGAACAAAATATGGAATTAAATCTTATTGAGTCTAGTTTCTCATAGAAGAAATATTGTAAGCAATGGATTTGTAAATTTTGAGATATAATGAATTTTGTGAGACAAGGTCAGAATGAATTCGGGTTCCCCTGTTCTGACTTTGAAAAATTATAAAAAATTGAAACTAATTAGGGACTTAAATTTATATGTCTAGAATTCTGAATGAGTTTATTTTTAATAGAAACAAACTAGAACATCATTTGAATTCTGTATAAATAGATAATTTATTTTTAGTGAAGAAGGGTCAGAACTGTTAGACACAAGAAATGGGTGACTTTGAAGAATAAACTGTACTGATTGGATAAACAAAAAATTCTGAAAATTTTATGGTAAAAATATATATGAGTCTAGTTTTAGGAAAAATTAACGAATCTTAATTTGGAGTTCCGTAGCTCAAGTTGTAAATAATTTAGTGACTATGAATCAAGTAGACAGCTTTGAATGAACTATAAATAATAGTTGAATTATAGAGAATGTTGCATATGAACATGAATGTATTAAATTGATAATTAAATTTATTTATTTAGATCCAGAAGATTCAAATAGAAGCTAGATCGAGGAAAGGAAAAGTTCGGGATTGTAGATTTTTACTGTTTACAAACAAGTATCAGGTAAGTTCATGTAACTTGAATTATATTCTTAAATGCTTGAGATTGTATGTTATTGATGTGAATATGATTGATGTTCATTGTATGAAAATTAATGAAACATTGATATATTTGATAAAATGGAAGAAATCCCGTTGATGAAAGGAAAATTCGATGGATCTCTGAAAAGGAATTGACGGTAAAAAGGATCTAGCCCGGACGGGTGATCCTATCCTGATATAGCCCTCCGAAGAATATGTGTAAAATGGATTTAGCCCGGACGGGTAATCCGAATTAGGGTCTAATTTAGCCTGGACTGGTAATTCAGATCCAAGCTCATTAGAGTAATTGTCGTTGTAGGGGATTTAGCCTGGACTGGTAATCTCGACAATACTCTATGAGTTTATATTGCAGGGGATTTAGCCTGGACTGGTAATCCTGCTGCAAGGTTGAGGTTCGCGGAGTGTGCTCTCTGAAATGGATATGTGCGCACATGAATATGAATTGACAGACCCGGAATTGTACACTAAAAGTGTACCTTTGAAAATCCATCGAAAATTCCAAGAAATTCAACGGGATAAATATGGAAAAATAACAAGGAAATGGAAATCATGATATTGACGAGCTCATCAATCATAGTATATATTATTGGTACGTGGAAATTATTGTACTAACTTGAATGTTGAGTTTGTGCATATTAGGGTAATAATGCATTGAATGGATATATGGATGTTTATTGTATTGTATTGAAAATATTAGGTAAGTATAATTCTTGTTACATGAGCTTACTAAGCACAAGGTGCTTACCCTTTTCCTTTTCCCTATTTTGTAGTGTTAAGAGCTCGGAGGTTGGATTTGGTCGGAGACACATCACACTGTCAACCTCAGGATTTCGGTATATAAAGAAACTTTATTTTGGAAATCAATGGCATGTATAAGCTAACAAAGTAAATGTTAACGTGAAATGAATGTAAAGTTAGCCATTAGTATGGTTAACAAACCTGGTTTTAGATATGTGATGACGTTATCTTATAAATATGCATGAATTTATCTTGAAAATATGTTGAATTGATTTGGTTGATGTGGATTGGTCTCGATTTAATATTGCAGGGAAGGTTAGATATTTATAAAGGGGCTATATTGAATATAAAAAAATTTAATTCGTAAACTCCGGTAATGCCTCGTACCCTATTCCGGCAATGAATATGGGTAGGGGTATTACATTTATTGGTATCAGAGCTATGGTTTAACCGGTTCTAGGATCGATGTAGCAAATACGGGATTAGCTATACATGCCATTTAATTATTATTGATAGTGTGATATCTCCTGACCATTTAAAATGTGTTTTTCTTATAGTAATGTCATCCAACCGAGCTCAATTGAGGAAGCTGTGAGTCATGCTCCGGCTTCAGTACAAAGAGAAGAAACTAGCAGTAGAAGGCCCAAGACAGAGGGTCGAGGGGAGGAGGCAAAAACAGGCTTCTTTCAAATGATGAATGAATGGTTTAATCAATACTTAAGAACTAACCCTGTAGTGCAGCAAGTTCAAGCTCCCCCTTCTGCTCCTCCGCCGGTTCTCGAGATCCCACAAGGTATAGGTACTGAATCTGTCAGAAAAGGGAAAGCTTCAGTAGATAAAATTCAAAATATGGGCCGAGGAATTTCGAGTAGCAGTTGATGATGATTCCGAACGGCCTGAATTCTGGTTAGAAAACACTACTCGGGTTCTGGAAGAATTATCTTGTACACTAGAAGAATGTCTGAAATGTGCCGTCTCCTACTAAAAGATACAGCTTACCATTGGTGGAATACTAAAGCTTCAGTTGTTCCGAAAGAAGAATTACATGGGAATTCTTTCAGACCGAGTTCAGAAAAAAATATATCAGCCAGAGGTTCCTTGACCAGAAAAGAAAAGAATTTCTTGAGCTGAAACAGGGCAATAGATCAGTATCTGAATATGAAAGAGAATTTGTTCGATTGAGTAAATATGCTCGAGAATGGGTACAGTCAAAAGTTGAAATGTGCAAACGATTCGAAGAAGGGTTGAATGAAGACATTAAGTTACTGATCGGAATTCTTGAAACCCGAGAGTTTGCTACATTGGCAGAGAGAGCTTATAAAGCAGAAGAATTGAGCAAAGAAAAGAAACAGGCTGAGAGGAAGCTCGAATTTTTAGTAAAAGACCGATTGGAGAATCCCAGTTTTCTGCTTCAAAGAAATTGAAGAAATATCAGGATCGTTCTACTTCAGCCATTGGGTATTCGGGCAAAGAGCGAGGTGCTCAACGCACTAATCCAAGACCTGCTACTCCATCAGTGACCAGTGTTGGTAGTGTTGGCACTCCTAAGCCGAGATGTCAGTGCTGTAATAAAGCTTATTTTGGTGAATGTCGATTAAAGAGCGGGGCTTGTTACCGATGTGGTTCTTTTGACCATTTCCTCAGAGATTGTCCAGAAAGGGTTGAAAAAGAAGCTGAACAGATATCGAAGTTGAGTAATCCAGTTTCGAGGGACAGACCACCTCAACCATCCGGTAATGTCAGTGGTAGTCGAGGAGCTACAAAAGATACTATAGGTAGGCCTGAGGTACGAGCACCTGCTAGGACATATGCCATTCGTGCCAGAGAAGATGCCTCAGCACTTGATATTATTACTGGTACATTTTCTTTACTTGATACTGATATTACTGTATTAATTGATCCTGGTTCTACGTATTCATATATATGTGTTAAACTTGCTATTGTTAAAAATTTATCTGTTGAACCTACTGAATTTGTGGTTAAAGTCTCGAACCCCCTAGGCTAGTCTGTGTTAGTGGATAAAATTTGTAAAAATTGTCCATTGATGGTAAGAGGTTATTGTTTCCCGGCTGATTTGATGTTACTGCCATTTGATGAATTTGACGTGATATTGGGCATGGACTGGTTAACCCAGAATGATTCGGTAGTAAATTGTAGACAAAAATATATTATGCTAAAATGTCAGAATGGTGAGTTGTTCCGAGTTAAATCTGATCAGACAGAGGGGTTATCTGATATGATTTCAGTAATGGCAGCATAGAGGTATGTCAAAAAGGGGTATGATGCTTACTTGGCTTATGTACTTGACACCAAAGTATTTGAGTCAAAATACAGGCAGTTGTAGTGGTATGTGAATTTTCCGATGTGTTTCCAAAGGAATTACCAGGATTGCCACCAGAAAGAGAAGTGGAATTTTCTATAGATTTGATTCCGGGAACTACTCCGATCTCCATAGCTCCATATCGTATGGCTCCTACAGAATTAAAGGAGTTAAAGACACAGTTGCAAGAACTTGTTGACAGGGGTTTTGTCTGACCGAGTCATTCACCTTGGGGTGCTCCGGTTCTGTTTGTGAAAAAGAAAGATGGGTCTTTGAGATTGTGTATCGACTACTGGGAGCTTAATAAAGTAACCATAAAGAATAAGTACCCGTTACCCCGGATTGACGATTTATTTGATCAGCTGAAAGGTGCTACTATGTTTTCAAAGATTGATCTTCGATCAGGTTATTATCAGTTACGGGTAAAGGAGTCAGTTGTGCCAAAAACAGCCTTTAGAACCAAGTACGGGCATTATGAGTTTCTAGTTATATCGTTTGGGCTAACTAATGCACTTGCAGTATTCATGGATTTGATGAACCGGATATTCAGACTGTACTTAGACAGATTTATAGTAGTATTCATTGATGATATTTTGGTTTATTCTTGGGATGAAGAAGAACATGCAGAACATTTGAGAACTATATTGCAAATTCTACGAGAGAAGCAGTTGTATGCTAAATTCAGTAAATGTGAATTTTGGCTTCGAGAAGTGGGTTTTCTTGGACACATTGTATCTGCCAAAGGCATCAGGGTAGATCCAAGTAAAATCTCAGCTATTGTCAATTGGAGTCCACCGAAGAATGTATCTGAAGTTAGAAGTTTCTTGGGTTTAGCTGGTTATTATCGGAGATTTGTACAGGGATTCTCTATGATAGCTTCCCCAATGACTCGATTATTGCAGAAAGATGTAAAGTTCGAGTGGACTGATGAATGTCAACAAAGTTTCAACCGATTGAAAGACCTATTAATGAAAGCACTTGTATTAGTGCAGCCTGAACCGGGTAAGGAATTTGTTATTTACAGTGATGCCTCATTAAATGGTTTAGGTTGTGTTTTGATGCAAGAAGGTAAAGTAATAGCCAATGCTTCAAGACAACTTAAACCACATGAAAGAAATTACCCAGTACATGATCTTGAATTAGCTGCTATTGTATTTGCGCTGAAGATATGGCGGCATTACTTGTACGGTGAGAAATATCATATTTATACTGATCATAAAAGCTTGAAATATTTGATGACACAGAAAGATTTGAATTTGAGACAACGCAGGTGGCTTGAACTGATAAAGGACTATGATTTGATTATTGATTACCATCCGGGTAAGGCTAATGTTGTAGCTGATACTTTGAGCCGAAAATCTCTGTTTGCTTTACGAGCTATGAATACCCGATTATCATTGACTGATGATGGTTCAATCCTAGCAGAATTAAGAGCTAAACCGACATTTTTACAGCAAATATGTGAAGCTCAGAAGAATGATGAGAAGTTACAAGTTAAACGGGCACAGTGTGAGTCAGGTAATGATTCTGAATTTCAGATTGGTTTTGATGGTTGTTTATTTTTCAGAGATAGGGTATGTGTACCTCATAATTCAGAGCTCATACAGAAGATTCTACGCGAGGCTCACAGCAGTACTATGTTTGTTCATCCGGGGAGTAATAAAATGTATAATGATCTGAAAAAGATGTACTGGTGGCCGGGAATGAAACGTGATATCTCTGAGTTTGTATCAAGGTGTTTAATATGTCAGCAAGTTAAAGCTGAACATCAGGTACCTTCGGGGTTACTTCAGCCAATTATTATACCAGAATGAAAATAGGAAAGAATCACTATGGATTTTGTATCGGGGTTACCTTTGTCTCCGAGAAAAAAAGATGCTATTTGGGTGATTGTAGACCGATTGACAAAGTCAGCTCACTTTATTCTGGTACGTATGGATTATTCTTTAGATAAACTAGCTGAACTGTACATATCTGAGATTGTCAGGCTACATGGAGTGCCTGTCTCAATTATATCAGATAGAGATCCCCGATTTACGTCTCGTTTCTGGGACAAATTGCAAGAAGCTTTGGGTACTCAGTTGTGTTTCAGCACTGCATTTCATCCTGAGACAGATGGTCAATTGAGCGTGTAATTCAAGTATTGGAAAATATGCTCCGATGTTGTATACTAGAGTTTGAAGGTAATTGGGAGAGGTATCTACCTTTGATTGAATTTGCTTACAATAACAGTTATCAGTCCGGTATTAAAATGGCTCATTATGAAGCTTGGTATGGTAGAAAATGTAGAACACCGTTATATTGGACAGAGCTCAGTGAAAGGAAGATACATGGGGTTGATTTGATCCGGGAAACAGAAGAAAAGTAAAGGTTATTCGAGATAGTCTAAAAGCAGCTTCCGATCGTCAAAATCATATGCCGACCTTAAGCGAAAAGAGATTGAATTTCAAGTCGGTGACAAGGTATTTCTGAAAGTGTCTCATTGGAAGAAAGTTCTTCGATTCAGTCGAAAGGGTAAATTGAGTCCAAGATTTATCGGGCCCTATGAAATCATAGAAAGAATTTGACCGGTCGCTTATCGATTGGCATTACCACCGGAACTTGATAGAATCCATAATGTTTTTCATGTATCTATGTTACGACGATATCGATCAAATCCTTCACATGTTATTTCTCCGATAGAAGTAGAGATTCAATCGGATATGACTTATAGTGAAGAACCGGTCAAGATATTGGCACGGGAGACAAAAGAGCTTAGAAATAAAAAGATAAATTTGGTGAAAGTATTGTGGCAAAAGCACGGGATTGAGGAAGCAACATGGGAACCGGAGGAGGCAATGAGGAAACAATACCCAAACCTCTTTACTGGTAAGATTTTCGAGGACGGAAATCCTTAAAAGGGGGGAGAGTTGTAATGGCCTAAATTCAAGGTTATCGGAACAATGGTTTCGTAACCATAGATCCGATTTAAAGAGAAATTTATTTCAATATTTTTGCTTGAAAATTGATATGATAGGAAAATCGTATGAAAATATTGATAGAAAAATTTTATCGATTTAGTGATTAGATAGAAAAAGAAATTATTGAAGAAATTAGGTAAAAACAAGGTATCGAGACCTCTATCTCATAAAATTGAGTCAAAAATAATTTTATAAATATTTATGAAATGTTATTAATGTGGTATTAAAATTTCGTTAGGAAATTTTAATGTTTGGGTAGTCAATTAAATGAAAAGGACTAAATTGTAATAGGTGTAAAAGTTGCTAGAATGATTAAATAGCTTAAGAATCTAACGAGAAAGGATTTAAAAGGAATTAGACCCAAAGTTATTTGGGCTGGACGGCAAGGGTATGAAATCAGCAAAAAATTGATAAATTAAGGGTAAAATTGGAATATTGCAAAATTAACTAAATAAAACTAGGACTAAATAGGAAATATCTAGATTTCTCTTCATTTCTCTTCAATTCCAGCAGCTAAAAACGCCATAGGAGGGTTCTCTAAGCTGGTATTTCATAATTTTTGCACCAAGTGAGTTAATCCTTTCCTTTTTCTTGTAATTTTTGTGTTTCTAAGACTTTTACAACTAGGTCCTACTATTAAATTCATTAGTTTTTGATTTCATGGATGAAATTGAAAGTCACCATGGTTGAGTGCTGTAAGTTTATGATGAAATAGAATGAAATTAAAGCTTTAATTTGTTTATGAGATGATTTTATTAGGCAATTTCAATGGAAATTGATTTTTAAGACCTAATTGTGAAAATGTTTGGAATTAAAGTCTATTGCTGAAATTCTGATTCCTAAAGGTTGTAAACTAAATTAAGGTGATAGAATAGAATGTTAATTGAGAAAAATCAGCTCAATTGAGAGGCTAATTGAGTAGGGACGAAATTATCATTTATTAAAAGCTTAGGGGAAAAATGGTAATAAACAGCTTGCACTAAAACAGTTTGGACAGCAGCAGTAGACTAACTTTGAAAAATCACCAAAAATTGTAGGAATCGAATTAGAAGATGAACAAAATATGGAATTAAATCTTATTGAGTCTAGTTTCTCATAGAAGAAATATTGTAAGCAATGGATTTGTAAATTTTGAGATATAATGAATTTTGTGAGACAAGGTCAGAATGAATTCGGGTTCCCCTATTCTGACTTTGAAAAATTATAAAAAATTGAATAAAACTAATTAGGGACTTAAATTTATATGTGTAGAATTTTGAATGAGTCTATTTTTAATAGAAGCAAACAAGAACATCATTTGAATTCTTTATAAAGAGATAATTTATTTTTATTGAAGAAGAGTCAGATCTGTTAGACAACAGAACAGGGGTGAATTTGAAGAATAAACTGTACTGATTGGATAAACAAAAAATTTTGAAAATTTTATGGTAAAAATATATATGAGTCTAGTTTTAGGGAAAATTAACAGATCTTAATTTTGAGTTCCGTAGCTGAATTTATAAATAATTTAGTGACTATGACTCAAGTAGACAGCTTTGAATGAACTTTAAATAATAGTTGAATTATAGAGAATGTTGCATATGAACATGAAATGTATTAAATTGATAATTAAATTTATTTATTTAGATCCAGAAGATTCAAATAGGAAGCTAGATCGAGGAAAGGAAAAAGTTCGGGATTAGTAGATTTTTACTGTTTACAAACAAGTATCAAGGTAAGTTCATGTAACTTGAATTATATTCTTAAATGCTTGAGATTGTATGTTATTGATGTGAATATGATTTGAGTGTTCATTGTATGAAAATTAATGAAACATTGATATATTTGATAAAATGAGAAGAAATCCCGGTTGAATGAAAGGAAAATTCGATGGATCTCTAAAAAGGAATTGACGGTAAAAAGGATCTAGCCCGGACGGGTGATCCTATCCTGATATAACCCTCCTGAAGAATATGTATAAAATGGATTTAGCTCGGACGGGTAATCTGAATTAGGGTCTGAATTTAGCCTGGACTGGTAATTCAGATCCAAGCTCATTAGAGTAATTTTCGTTGCAGGGGATTTAGCCTGGACTGGTAATCCCGACAATACTCTATGAGTTTATATTGCAGGGGATTTAGCCTGGACTGGTAATCCTGCTGCAAGGTTGAGGTTCGCGGGAGTGTGCTCTCTGAAATGGATATGTACGCACATGAATATGAATTGACAGACTCGGAATTGTACACTAAAAGTGTACCTCTGAAAATCCATCGAAAATTCCAAGAAATTCAACGGGATAAATATGGAAAAATAACAAGGAAATGGAAATCATGATATTGACGAGCTCATCAATCATAGTATATATTATTGGTACATGGAAATTATTGTACTAACTTGAATGTTGAGTTTGTGCATATTAGGGTAATAATGCATTGAATGGATATATGGATGTTTATTGTATTGTATTGAAAATATTAGGTAAGTATAATTCTTGTTACGTGAGCTTACTAAGCACAAGGTGCTTACCCTGTTTCCTTTTTCCCTGTTTTGTAGTGTTAAGAGCTCGGAGGTCGGATTTGGTCGGAGACACATCACACTGTCAACCCCAGGATTTCGGTATATAAAGAAACTTTATTTTGGAAATCAATGGCATGTATAAGCTAACAAAGTAAATGTTAACGTGAAATGAATGTAAAGTTAGCCATTAGTATGGTTAACAAACCTGGTTTTAGATATGTGATGACGTTATCTTATAAATATGATGAATTTATCTTGAAAATATGTTGAATTGATTTGGTTGATGTGGATTGGTCTCGATTTAATATTGTAGGGAAGGTTAGATATTTATAAAGGGGCTATATTGAATATAAAAAAAAATTTAATTTGTAAACTCCGGTAATGCCTCGTACCCTATTCCGGCAATGGATACGGGTAGGGGTATTACACTCCTAGTTCGGTTAAGGCTATTAGAAGTTTTTTAGGACATTCTGGGTTTTATAGAAGATTTATTAAAGATTTTTCTAAAATACTAAGCCTTTGACCAAATTACTAGAAAAAGATATGCTCTTTAATTTTGATTAGGAATGTTTAGAAGCATTTAATACTCTAAAGGATAAATTGATTAATGCTCCAATTATAATAGCACCTGATTGGAATTTACCTTTTGAACTAATGTGTGATGCGAGTGACTTTGCAGTAGGTGCAGTTTTGGGACAGCGAAGGGACAAGCACTTTCAACCTATTTATTATGCTAGCAAAACTTTGACAGCTGCACAGGAGAACTACACCACCACAGAGAAAGAATTGTTAGCTGTGATTTTTGCATTTGATAAATTTAGGCCATATCTAATATTGTCTAAAGTTGTCGTTTATATTGACCATTCTGCCCTTCGCTACCTGTTAACTAAGACTGATGCAAAACCTCGACTCATTCGATGGATTTTGTTATTGCAGGAATTCGACTTGGAAATTCAAGATAAGAAAGGAGTAGAAAATCTCGCAGCTGATCATTTATCCAGGCTTGAAAATTCAAGTACTAAAGAGCTAGATAAAGTGGAAATAAATGATTCGTTCCCTGAAGAACAATTTTTTCTATTTCTGACTCGGAGATACCTTGGTTTGCAGACATCACGGATTTTTTAGCCGCTAACGTTATCCCAAAAGGGTTGACACATCAGCAAAAGAAACGATTCTTTACTGATGTAAAAAACTACTTTTGGGAAGATCCTTTTCTTTTCCGTATATGTGCAGATCAAGTCATTCGGCGATGCATTACAAGAACAGAAGCATTAAAAATCTTGGAACATTGCCACTCAGGACCAGCTGAGGACATTACGGTGGAAATAAGACCGTACATAAAATACTTGAATCAGGTTTTTATTGGCCCACCTTATTCAATGATGCCAACAGGTATGTTATTTATTGTAAGAAATGCCAAAGGACAGGTAATATCTCTAACCGTGATGAAATGCCTCAGACATATATACTTTCATGTGAAATATTTGATGTTTGGGGTATCGACTTCATGGGTCCATTCCCTAGTTCATTTGGGAATAAATACATCTTAGTAGCTGTCGATTATATGTCTAAATGGGTTGAAGCCCAAGCTCTGCCTACAAATGATATTAGAGTAGTGGTACGTTTCCTTAAAAAACTTTTCTCTTGATTTGGAACACCTAGATTAATCATCAGCGATAGGGGGACTTATTTCTGTAACGCCCAATTTGAAAAGACCCTCAAGAAATATGGAGTTTACCACTGAACAGCTACCCCTTACCACCCTCAAACTTGTGGCCAAGTCGAAGTGGCAAATCGAGAACTTAAACATATTCTAGAAAAGACGGTAGGATTAAACAGGAAAGATTGGACAATGAAAGTAGATGACGCATTATGGGCTTATAGAACTGCTTTTAAAACCCCCATAGGAACATCACCATACAAACTCGTTTATGGAAAAAGTTGTCATCTACCATTTGAGTTAGAACACAAAGCATTCTGGGCTATAAAATTTCTAAACTTTGATCCCAAACTTACAGGTGAAAATAGGTTGATGCAGTTAAACGAGTTAGACGAATGGCGAACCTATGCATATGAAAATTCAAGACTATACAAGGAAGCAATGAAACGACACCATGATGCTCGGTTAAAACAAAATAAACAATTTAAAGTTGGAGATCTTGTACTATTATATAACTCGAGACTCAAATTGTTCTCTGGAAAGCTTAAATCACGATGGTCAGGTCCATTCGTAGTCAAAATAGTTTTCCCATATGGCACCGTAGAAATAAGTCACCCATCGCAAGGTACTTTCAAAGTAAATGGACATCGCCTTAAACCTTACAACAGTGAGAAATTTAAAAATAACAGAGAGGAGCTACGGCTCCATGAATCTCCTTAAGTATACTTACACGGTAAAGTCTAGCTTAGACTTTAAATAAACGCTTCTCGGGAGGCAACCCAAGTACTAACAATATTACTTTCTTTAAATTTTAGTTTTTAAAATCTAACATACTAACCAAATCATTGAACATAGGCTTTCCAAAACCACACGGTCTTATGTCGTGCCTACACCACGGGTAATGACACGGTCGTGCGATACGGCCGTGTGCAAACAGGGCAAAAGTTTTTTTCCCAACACAGGGCTACGATAAGTTGCCACGACCGTGTGACATGACCGTGGGCGAAACTGTCAAAACAACACGGGCATGCGACACACCCGTGCCCCACACCCGTGGTCGACACTATCAAAATAATACGGGCGTGCGTATGGGTACACGAGCGTGGGAGAAGCGAGCCACATCGCATACGGTCGTGCAACACAATCAGGTAGCCACACAGCCTAGACACGCAGCCGTGGCCTCAGGCCGTGTGACGATCTCCCAATTCTCGACAAACACGGGCTGGACACATACCACACAGGAGTGGAACACGACCGTGGCACTTTTAAAATTAGATTATCTCTTTTATTTTATTTTATTTTACCTTTGTTTTTACTCTAATTTATTTGAAGTCTCATTTGTTTTTTAAATACGGCTTATCTTTATGATTACTATCAGATTATTCCCTCAATTCTCCTTTTATCCTTTAGAATCATGCTTGCCCTCCAGCTTTATTTCCAATACTTGCTCTCGCTAATCCAAGAATTTCATCCATTTTTAACTCAGGAAGTTTCACTTCTTTCCCTATCTTATGAACTTATATTTATATTGGTCAATATATCTATCTTTGTACATTGAAGACAATGTACATATTAAGTGTGTGGGGTTACTTACATCTATATCAGAAAAATCCTTGAATTTTATTTTATTCTTATGCAATCTTCTCATATCATTATTAGAATGAATTCCGATTAGTTTATAATGTTTATTGATATGTCTTGAATTAAAACATATACATTTATACATTAGTTGTTTAAACTTTAAGACATTAGAGAATCAAGCATGATAAGTTGATTTTTGAAGAATTAAAAACTTTCAGGTTGTTTCCCCTAAGTTTAGGTATTACCTTGAGTTGGAATTCACAAGTTTAAACATCAAAAAGCCATAATTTTTGTGAGATCTTGAGCCTTTAGAGCATATACTATTTGTTTCATGCTCACTTTCATTATGAGTGCGTCAGTATTGAATTGTTATTCTAGAACTTGCTTGATTATGCATGTCAAGACCACATCATTTGATTTGATATGTCAAAATGATAAAGGCACTTAGGTTTAACCCACTCACTCCATAAAAGCCTACCTTCACAATTAACCCTTAGTGAACCCCCTTGAGCCAAACAACTTATTCATTAATTTACCCTCAATATTAACCCATAACTCATTATTGTTGAAATCCCCTAAATTAATTTGATCCCTATTTTTGTCTAGATTTGAGGAAGAGTTGCTTAGCTATATTTTATTCTATTTTGTAATTTAACTTGTTTTAAAAAAAAATACATGTATACATATTAGTAGTAGTGATCTTCTGAGCTAAAAAAGTTAAATTCCATATTCTGAGAAAAAGCTCTATTGTACGCAATTGATGACTAGTCATTTTTCTAATTAGGCAATTTTTCAATTCAATCTCGATTCTAACCCTTTCTTTCAGTTTGTGACCATACCCTCTAACCAAAGCCATGTTACAACCTTCTAAAGACCTTTTGATTGATGTTTCATCTCAATTTATAGTGGTGGAGATTTGATTTTCATGCAAGCTTATGGTAATGACTTTTCATTATTGACTATTGAGTGCTTCATTTATTGTCCTTAAACACCTCGAGTGATTTGAGTGAATCTTTAGTGAGGATGTGAAACTCTGTGATATTTTGAATCAAAGGTAATTACTTAGGTGAGGGGAGACACCTATGTTTTCATGATAAAATGCTTAACTTGGAATGTGTGAAACTTTGATGTTCTTTCAGTTGAATTTTCAATGTATGATTACCTATGGATTATTTTCAAATATTATCAATAGAAATTATAAGTTGAGAAGAATTTATTTTGATTCTGAGTTGAGGATTTTGCTTGAGGACAAGAAAATGCTTAAGTGTGGGGGTATTTGATAAACCGTAATTTATACATAGTTCTATCCCATGCTTAGCACATTTAATGGATGATTTTTCCTTAGATTTGGTAAATTCAATGCTCCTAATGCCTTAATTTCATGTTTTATACTTAGGTGAGTATAGGAGAGTGAAAGGAACGAAAAACGGGCCAAAGACGGTGAAAATGGGCCAACCTACGAAATCAACACGGCCTGGACTTCCTCACACGGGCAGACCATACGGCTGTGTCAATTTGGAAGAATCGAAGCACGACTCACACAAGTAGACCACACGCCCGTGCCTATTTAATAGGCTTGACCACGGCCTGAAGTAATCGTACACGGGCGTGTCACACGGGCGTGTCCCTGTCGAGCCCAAGCAGAGTCCTATTTAGAAAATGCCACTTTTGAGGGCTCTTAGGCATTCCAAAGCCTATAAATACACCCTAGAGGAGGAGGAAAAGGGGGGACGCATAGGAGGAAGCAAGGAATTGCTCAAGGAAAGTCGATCGATCCATCTCAAAAGCCGGATTCACCAAGACTGAAGATCTCCCTTCAAATTCCCTCAGGAGTTTTGGGTTTTCTTATGTTTTGTTATTTTTATTCTTTTGAGATGTTTTCTTTCATTAGTATAAACTAAAACCCCTAAATACCTAAGGGGAATGAAACCTAAGATGAACCTTGTTATTATTATCTGAATTGAATGATAAATATTTGACTTGTTCTTAATTATGTGTTCTTAATTCTAGTTTTGATATTTCAGGATATTGATTCAAGTTAAGCTCTTATTCAAGGAGGAATAGACCCTGTCTAAGAGTAAGTTTGTCATAATTAAGCGGACTTGATTGCGCGCCTAGAGATAGGGTGACAAGATTTTTCTGGATTAGGGTGAAACCTAATAAGGGGATCCATAGATCGAGTTAATGCAACCCTAGGGCATTAATTAGAAAAAGATTTCAATTATTCAATCTAGGGTTAGACGTTGTTAATCTCGAGAGAGATAATACTATAACTTAGGGATCTCTACAGAACAAGTTGAATGAATAAATCGTCCGATTTAGAGTCAAATAACAAGTGAAGTCTAGGTGGATTTTTCCTTAGGTAATGTCTTAATCAATCGAGTTTTCCAAAAAGTATTTTCCTCAAATTTCTTTTCTCTGATTTCTTAGTTTAATTAATTAGTTAGATAAACAAAACCCTTTTATTATTAGGCTAGATAATAAAAAGAAAGTTGATACCAGTACTTTTAGTTCCTTTGGGTTCGATAATTCGGTCTTGCTAAAGCTATATTACTATTCGATAGGTACACTTGCCTTCATCGTGATAATAGTTAGTTTCAAGAATGATTCATTATAAATATTTAAAACCTGCCACAAATATCACGTATCAATTAATAATAACATGAATAATAGGCTTATTAAATCACGCGAACTTACCTCGGATCCAGAAATGGCAATTTACCATTCTAGTCCATAACCTTGTATTTTCCCGATTTAAGCCCAAATCTCGATTTCCTTGATTATTGAGCTTGGAAGCTTGGCCAAACCCTAATCACGGCTGCTCTTGGTACATTCTGCTGTAGTAAGAAGAAAGGGACACATTTGGGGTTTAAAATTTGTCTTTTAATTCATTTTACCACTAAATAACCAAAATGCCCTTTTTACTATTCTTTCAAATTTTACCAAACCAAGGCCATTTTTGTCCAAAAAGTTATACAATGGTTTAATTATCATTTAAAGACCTCCCAATTAAAATTTCATGACAATTAGACACCTCTAACATGTAAAACTCAACTTTTACACTTTTTATAATTTAGCCCTTTTTACTAAATTGAGTGCCCAAACGTCAAAATTTTCGAACGAAATTTTCACGAAATCATTCCGTAAAATCTTAGACCATAAAAATATAATAAAAATGAAATTTTTCCCATTGGATTTGTGGTCCCGAAACCACTGTTCCGACTAAGCCCAAAATCGGGATGTTACACTATTTGTCTCATAAAGTTTGCAAAATAGTTTTCAAGTACTCGGTATGTTCGAGTTCATCTCAGGAAGAAATTAGTATATCATCGATAAAAAAAACTACAAACTTATTCAAATATGGTCTAAAAATTCGATTCATTAAGTCCATAAACATAGCGGGAGCATTTGTTAAACCAAAAGGCATAACCAAAAATTCATAGTGACCATACCTCGCCTGAAATTCAGTTTCGGAACATCCAAGTCTTTAACTCTCAACTGATAGTAACTAGGCCTCAAGTCTATCTTTGAAAACCATGTGGCCCATTTCAATTGGTCAAACAAATCATCTATTTTCGACAAAGGATACTTATTCTTTATGGTCACTTTATTGAGTTGTCAGTAATCAATGCAAAGTCTCATAAAGCCATCTTTCTTTTTCACAAATAATACTAGTGCACCCCACGGAGAAAAACTAGGTCTTGCAAAACCTTTATCCGTCAACTCTTGCAACTGAGCTTTCAACTCTTTTAATTCTGTTGGAGCCATTATGTATGGAGCAATCGAAATAGGTGCAATGCCAAGGGCTAACTCAATACAGAATTCAACTTCTTTAATTGGAGGCAATCCAGGCAACTCTTCCAGAAACACATCTGAATACTCACATACTACCGAAACTGACTCGATCTTTAACTCAGACACTTTGGTATTCAACATGAAAGCAAGATAAGATTCGCATCCTCTTTTCATATACCTCTAAGCTATCATAGAAGAGATCACAACTGGCAATCTTTCCGATTTATCTAATTCAACCCGAAGAATATCACCACATTTTTTCTTCAACAATTTACTACCACGTCATGAATGGTCAACTAATCTATACCAAGAATTACATCAAATTCATCAAATGACAAAAGCATAAGATTATCTAGAAATAGTGACCTCTAATCATCAAAGGACAATTCTTACATACTTTGTTAACTAACACATGCTTGCCTAGAGGGTTCGACACTTTTATCACAAAATCTGTAGATTCAACAGGCATATTCATACTAGATACCAATTTCATACAAACATACGAATGGGTTGATCCTGAATCAATCAAAGCAACAACATGAATATCATAAAGAGAAAAAGTACCCGTAATCACATCAGGAGATGAAGCCTCTTTGCGAGCGCAAATGGCATAAGTCCTCGCAGGTGCTCTACCCTCTGAACTCACAGTTGGATCCCCAGATGCACTCTTGCTACTCACTCCATTTCCCAGATTTTTCTGTGGCCTCCCTCTATGTAACACGCCTTACCCATGTTCTAAGCAGGAACAAGGTACGGAATATTACAGATCACAAAAACATGAATTCACACATTTACCTGATCTTACGTAATTAATTCCTCTAGCTTGAACAAAAATAGATAACATTAACAGATATACATAAGCACAAGTAAATTATCAAATTTTTAAAAGTAATATTTTAAAACAAATTAATTATGACACATAACAAAATGATTCAACCCTCTATACATGCCATAATTCCAAAATAGTGTTTATAAAATACCAAAATAGTGTTTATAGAGTGGATGGGTCTCCGACGATCTCCAAATCTCGAGTTGGCTTAGTAATTCTATAAGACAAGAAAAAGAAAAGAAGGTAAGCATATAGCTTAGTAAGTAAGTACGAAATTGATATTCAATTTATCAAAGTAAAACAATCATACTAGTATCTAATCACATATTCAGGACAGGCTGTTTTCTGGAGTTTCGGTTTAAAAAAATCATATCTCGAGTTAAAAAACTCGAAATCCAATTCCATAAATTTTCCCAGAAACTAGACTCATATGTCTACTTACTAAGTTTTTTCTAGAATTTTTGGTCAGGTCAATTAGTACAGTTTATTAGTTAAAGTCTCCCCTGTTTCAGGGTTTGACTACTCTGACCCCTGTACAGAATTCCAACGACCATGATGTTTATTTCCCCTAAAAATAGACTCAATAAGGAATCCATGAATGTAAAGTATGACTCTTAATAATACTTGTACAATTTATGGTGAATTTCTAAAGTCAGAATAGGGGATCTCAAATTCATTCAGACCCTGTTTCACAAGAATTCAAATATCACACAATATAGAATTCTTTTGCTTCCCCTATTTATTTTATGTGAAAATAGCCTCATCAAGATTTATTTTCATATATCATTTGCATTTTTATTCAACTTCCATGATTTTTGGTAAATTTTTAAAGTCATGTAACTTCTGCTATCCAACTCTGTTTTATTTCTAACATTCACTCTTGCATAATTTCACCTAGTCCTTTTTGTTATACCAAAATTCACTCAATTATCGATAACATAGCTCCTAACTTTTCATAGACATAAATTTTCATATATCCACCTTATAATAACTTTCACATATTACCACTTTATCGATTTCCCCGTTGAACTCAACAGAAAGATAACAAATATACCATTGTTTACACATATTTCCCCTTTCCACACTTATAGCCGAAGCTATTTGATATAGTAGCCTACACTTAGTACTACACATGCGACCAACAATCCGGTACATGTAGTAGCCTACACTTAGTACTACACACGTGACCTCACCATCTGATACACGTAGTAGCCTGCACTTAGTACTACACACGTGATCGAAGTCATTGAGTATGCATAGTAGCCTACACTTAGTACTACACATGCGACTTAACAGTATGGTACACGTAGTAGCCTGCACTTAGTACTACACACGTGTATTCACAATGGGTCATTCGTATTGTTCCTGTTCCGAGAGTTCAACCGGGAAATCTTTCCTTTTTCACCGTTAACACTTTATTCATAATCTAATTAAATTTGCAAGTTTCCATCATTTAATCATTCTATGGACAGTCACCAATTCATATGATAACAACATAAAATAACATAAAAAAATTGATAAATTTTTCATGTACAAACTTACCTCGGTGCAAACTTTAGAAATGTTATAATTTAGTCCGAAAGCTTTTCTTTTCCCCGATCATGATCGATTCCACGTCTTTCTTGATCTATAACAACACATTTAGCTCATTTAACACTCATACTATTTATTTCAATCCAAAAATCACATTATGGAAAAATTACGTTTTTGCCCCCTAACTTTTACAAAATTATGATTTTTCCCCTAGGCTCAGGAATTTAATTTCAGCCCTTATTCTTATGTTTTATGACATGCTAAACATTTTTCTTTTCTATGGAAACATCAAATTCTCACTCTAACATGTACTTATGAACATTAGGTATTTTTACCGATTAAGCCCTTTTACTCGTTTTCACTCAAAACCGAGTAGCACAAGTTGTCTAACATAATTTAAAACCTCATATTCTATCATAAAACACCAAAATACACAAATTTCACCTATGGGTATTTTTCCAAATATGAACCCTAGGTTGAATTATTGCTAACATAAGCTAAATCGAGCTATCGGGATTTCAAAAACATAAAAATCGTTAAAAACGGGGCTTGAAATCACTTACTATGAAGCTTGAAAATTGAAGAAACCCTAGCTATGGAGGAGAGCAAAATTCAGCAGCAACTAATTGAGAAGATGATCATTTTTGTGTTATTTTTCCCATTTTATTTCATTTAATATACAAATGACCAAAATGCCCTTACTACTAAACTTTCCAAAAATTCCATCCATGTCCAATTTTTGTCCATAAACTTAGAAATTGGTCAAATTTCTATTTAAGACCTCCTAATTAATATTCCAAAGCATATATTTAATTTCTTGAAAAAAATTGGCATTTAAGATCTGCCTTCAATTTCAACCTAATTAAATTATTATTGATTTATCTTCTTATTTATTTTAGTTAAAATTAAATGATGAAATTAATCTTTTTTACATATCTTTCTGTTATATTTTTCATATTAATTTGTATGACAAATGAATAATTTTAATAAGATGTGAAGATGTGAAATAGAAAATTAATTTAGTTCCTTTTGGCATTGGGCTTGTAGAATGTTCATCATGTGATAATCAAAGTGGTTTTTAAAGTTTGTATATGCGGGTATATCATGTTCGGTTAAAAATTATCTTGAAAGATTATTTTTGTAACAGCTTGTTTTTGGTCAAATCAGAATAGTGGTTTCAGAACCACAAATCTGAGGTCAAAATATTTATTTTATTATTATTTTAAATTTTACAGTATGATTGAGAGATTGTGTGAAAATTTCATTAGGAAATTTTATCGTTTAATTGGTTAATTTGAGAAAAAAGACTAAATCACATAAAGTGTAAAAGTTTTGTTCTATTAGCTAAAGGTGTTTAATAGCTATAGAAGTTAAGGTCCTTAAGTGGTAATTATACCATTAATATGATAGTGGATGATAATGGCATGAGATAATTGAAATTTTGAATTACTAATAAGGTTAAATAGGTAATTAAGCAATTAAAGGTTAATTAAATAAAACAAAAGCCTTTAATTTCATTCATCTTCTTCCTTAACCGTTTGTAACATGAAGGATACCCATTTTTAGGGCTTGATTTTCAGCCAAGCTTTGTATGCTCAATTAGGTACGATTTTTGTAATATCCTGATTTTGGGCCTAGTCGGAATAGTGGTTTCATGACCACAAAATCCGAGATAGAAATAATTATTTTATGATTATTTTAAGGTCTATGATATGATTGCATGATTGTGTGAAAATTTTGTGAAGAAATTTTATGCATAAAGTGCTTAAATTGAAATTAGGGACTAAATCGAATAATTTGCAAAACTTGTATTCTAGAAGTTTCTAGTATGAAATTGTTTTGAAATATTAATTAGGAGGTCTTAAATAGAAATTTTACCAATTTCTAAGTCTATGGACAAAAATTGGATATGGATGGAATTTTTGGAAAGTTTAGTAGTAAGGGCATTTTGGTCATTTAGGGGTAAAATGAATTAAAATACAAAATTAAAAGCCAATTTTGCTCATCTTCAACCCCATGGCCGAATATAGCAAGGAGAAACCTTGGCTAGGTTTTTTCAAGCTTCCAAGCTCGATTGTAAGTCCGTTCTAGCCTCGTTTTTAATGATTTTTACGTTTTTGGAGTCCTGGTAGCTCGATTTAGCTTATGCTAGCAATAATTTAACCTAGGGTTTATATTTGGAAAAATACCCATAGGTGAAATTTGTGTATTTTGGTGTTTTATGATAGAATATGAGGTTTTAAATTATGTTAGACAACTTGTGCTACTCGGTTTTAAGTGAAAACGAGCAAAAGGGCTTAATCGGTAAAAATACCTAATAGTCATAAGTACATGTTAGAGTGAGAATTTGATGTTGCCATAGAAGGGAAAAATGATCAGCATGTCATAAAACATAAGAAAATAGGCTGAAGTTTAATTTACGAGCTTTGGGGCAAAAGTTTAGGGGCAAAATTGTAATTTTTCCAAAATATGATTTTGGGTCAATTTGAATAATGTGAGTCCTAATTAGACTATATTTTAAATAATAGAGCAAGGAAAACTGAAATTCGGGCTAAAATGGGGAAAATACCAAGTTGTGGACGAAATGGTAAAAGTAGCCATTTTCACATACAAGGTAAGTTCATGTGTAAATGTAGTAACATAATTGTCATTTTAAGCAATTTAATGTTGTTTATATGATATGATGCCGATTATTATCATGAAATATTAAGCTTTGTGGTTATTGTTGAATAATATGTAATTATGTGAATTACTTGATGAGTATGAACTATCACCGAAGTATCGATTTCGATATTCTGTGGAAGACGGCAAAGATGTGAGATCGAGGAAAAAAGCCCGTTTGAACCTTAGGAATATATTAGGATACAAGTGACATGTCATTGGGATATTTGGGCATCCGAATTCGTTGAGTTGAGTCAGAGTTCACTTATGGATGCGAGCGTCCGAACTCGTTGAGTTGAGTCCGAGTTCGTGAGATGTAACTAGGCATCCGAGCTCGTTGAGTTGAGTCCGAGTTTACTTATGGATGCGAACGCCCGATCTCGTTGAGTTGTGTCCGAGTTCGCTTATGGGCGGGTTACATGGTAGCTTGGCTACATATGTGGCACTTATGTGCAAACTTTCCATGTATCCGAATTATATTCCGATGTGTTCAACGGGTAAAGTTCTACTGAAATGGAGGAATACTCAAGATGAAATGGACGTATTGGTAAGTGTTGTGAAATGGGTACTTTGAACAGGTATGTACTTAACCCTCGGGTTGAAAAATCGATATAACAACAATATGGTAAGATGATAAATGAAAATGTGATATGAATGTCTTGGTGATGATTATGCAAATGATGTTTTATGTTTGCTTATATGGTTATGTTACTTGCTATTTGCATGTGAACTTACTAAGCATTTATGCTTACTCCCTCCTTTTCATTCCTTGTAGTGTTGACAAGCCAGCTCGGAAATCGGGAACGGTCGGAGGCTCGCTCACACTATCCGTATACCATCTTGGCATAATGGCTTGTATATTTTGAGTATGGCATGTATAGCATTATAATCATTTTGTATATATGGTCTTATGATATGGTTATTGAGTGGTATGGAAATTCTTGGTAATGATTAGCCATTGGAATGGCTAATCATGATCATATTTGGTGTTATGTATGTCAAATTGCTAGCTAATCCATGGAAACCATGAAATAGGTAAAATTTACCATAAAATAGATTCAGACAGCAGCAGTGACGTGAGTTTGAAAAATCATTAAAAATAGTAGAGATACAATTAGATTGTGAATAAAATATGGAATTTAAGAATTATGAGTCTATTTTCATATGGATGGAACAAAACAGGTATATGAGTTATATTTTATGAGATGTTTAAATTTTTGTGAAATAGGGCCAGAGCGATTTCTGGATCCCCTATTCTGACTTTGGAAATTCACCATAAATTTTACAAAGATAATTAGAAGTCATGCTTTATATGTACAGATTCCTTATTGAGTATAGTTTTATTAGAAACAAACGGCATAGTCATTGAAGCTCTGTACAGGGAGATATATGATTCGTAATACACAGAGGTCAGAGTAGTCGAACCCTGAAACAGGGGAGACTTTAACTAATAAACTGTACTAATTGGCCTGACCAAAAATTCAAGAAAAAAATTAGTAGATAGATATATGAGTCTAGTTTCAGTAAAAATTTATGGAATTGGATTTCGAGTTTCAGAACTCGAGATATGATTTTTAAAGCGACTGTGATGCAGTTAGCCAACTTGTCTGGAAATTTTAAAATGAATTGTATGAGCTGTTTAATTAATGAATTAAGTCCGTTAACACCTCGTGTTCGACTCCGGAAATGGTATCGAGTACGGGGTGTTACATTTAGTGGTATCAGAGCTGGTTTAGTCGGTTCTCAGACTAACCTAGCATGTGTAAAAGTTTAGCTATACATGCCACTGATCTGTGATAGTGTGATGTCTTCCGACGCGTATGAGTATCGTCTTATTTAGACAGGGTACTCTCCAACCGAGCTGCGCCGACCATGTTCAATGTTATGTGAAGGTATTTGAGTAAAATTATGATTATGATAAGTCTTGGTTCAGAAAAGTATGAATAAAAGTTTATGATACATATGTGATAAATATTCATATTTGCTTAATGCTCATATGATGTAGTGTATGTGGCTTACTTGATAAGATGAACGGAATAAATAGAAAGTAGTAGAGGTATGAATAAATGTCATAATATTATGATACGAATGAAAATGTCCTTGTCTTGATTGGATGTCGAATGTTGATGAATGTTAATGGTATATAATTTTTATGAGATAAAGGATTATAATGAAATGAACTTATCTATGTTAAATTGTTGGACTGAATTATATGATTGTAATGATATGTACATGATGATGCACGAAATGAAAGTTGTGATTGTGATGCAAATATCTATGTTTGTTTGGCCTTATATAATGTCATGAGCATGAATTAATTTAATTAAATGAATGGATAAGTAAAGCTGTCTAGAAAACATAGAATGTATGCATAAGTATATTGTCTAAATGGGACAATAGGAAAATTGGTGTAAGCCAACATGAATGAATGACATGATTTTGATGATGTTACTATGATGATGGAAGTTGTATCATATGTGTATGTATAAGAAAGTCGAGTCAGAGGTCCTACAACCCCTCCCCCTTACTGAAGTGGTACTTATAATGGAATTTCAT
Source organism: Gossypium hirsutum (assembly GCF_007990345.1). Classification (NCBI taxonomy): domain Eukaryota; kingdom Viridiplantae; phylum Streptophyta; class Magnoliopsida; order Malvales; family Malvaceae; genus Gossypium; species Gossypium hirsutum. The sequence continues at coordinate 58,730,179 of NC_053426.1, read as the reverse complement.
GAGATTTGTATTGAATAAGTTTTCGGTTGAGAACCCAAAGAGTACAGTGATAGAATAATTATAAGTATGATTAGAGATTGAAAATGAGCTGATAAGTAAAGTCAGAGCCAGTAAAGTATCGGATTGACGTAAAAATTATTGGAGTTATGCACTGTCCTAGTTAGAAAAGGAATTCTCCTTGGTAAACCGAATTACTCAGGTGCAAGGTCGAGAAAAGTGTAAATCGAAATTTATTCAGAATTGACCTTCTTTAGTGAATGGTTTAATATAAAATTTGTGACGGCAGAACTAGTTGGGGAAATGATAATTGAAATGTGAACTATCTGAGTGTGACAGTTATGACTGGACAGATTTAGTAGTCTCTTTTGAGATGTTCTATGTGTTTACCCGTTCTCAGAAATATTTCTATGGCTATTGATCTTCTGAAGAAATTCTTGTTATATGGGAATGTCTTTTAATCCTGGTGTTGGATGAAAGCATTGGTAGTCTGACTGGTTTATTATTTATATTGCTCTATTTCATCGGGTGTAACACCCCGTACCCGAGACCGCTGCCGGAGTCGGACACGAGGGGTTCACAGACTAAATTCGCTTACTATCGCAGTCCATTTTAAAAATTTCCAGGCAGTTGGCTAACTGCGTCACTGTCACCTTAAAAATCATATCTTGAGTTTAACAACTCGAAAATCAGCTTCGTAAATTTTCCCTGAAACTAGACTCATATACCCATCTACATATTTTTTCTAGAATTTTTGGTCGGGCCAATTAGTACAGTTTATTAGTTAAATTCTCCCCTGTTACAGGGTGCGACTACACTGACCTTCATGCATTACGATTTGGATATCTCCCTGCACAGAGCTTCAATACTGATACCGTTTGTTTCTATAGAAACTAGACTCAGAGAGGAATCTATACATATATGGCATGACTCCTAATTATCTCTGGTTAATTTATAATGAATTTCCAAAGTCGGAACAGGGAATCCAGAAACCGTTCTGGCCCTGTTTCACGAAAACCTAATTATCTCTTAACATACAACTCATATGACCATTTCGTTTCTTCCATATGAAAATAGATTCATCAAGGTTCGATCACATAATTTATCCACTATTTAATTCCATTCCTACTATTTTTAGTGATTTTTCACATCCACATCACTGCTGCTGCCAGCATCTGTTTTTAAGGTAAACTTTACCTATTTCATGATCCTCCATGGATCAACTAGAGTTTGTCATACATATACCAAAAATGATCATGAATAACCATTCCCATGGCTAACCGTTACCAACATTTCCCTACCTCTCGACGGACAACATACAAAACGATTATAATGTTATGATCAAAGTATATTTAAGCCATTTTCGCATGGCTATCCAAATTTACACAAAACCAAAGGGTCAATGACCAACAACAAAACGGGTAGTCCTATACATGCCATACCCAGAGTTCAATTAAAAGAGTACCAAAAGGGCTTTGATAGTGTGGATGACTCCGACTTCGATGATCCCGAATCCGATATCTAACGAACAAAATCTATAAAACAGAGAGCCAAAGCAACGGGGTAAGCATTTTAAAGCTTAGTAAGTTTCAAGTAATGAAATCGGCTTTGACTAAAGTATTACATTCACATAGCTAAATGAATCACTTTATTAATACACATTCTCATAAACATACTTACTTCACACTTCATCAACATATACACACAAGGTATTAACCTATCTAAAAGCCGAAAGTTCGTTAGTCGATTGAACGAATACTATTTAAAACGAATCGACTTTTCCGATGCACACGCAAACATACCTTATCGTTTGGGTTTTTCGAGCGTATTAATTGAATTTATTACATCACAACACGCTCACCTTCGAACCCAAGTTTCTTCGGAATTTAGCCGGATATAACCACAAGCACAATTGCCTTCGGGTCTTAACCCGGGTATAGCAAGTCGCACAAATGCCTTCGGGTCTTAGCCCGGATATATCAACTCGCACAAATGCCTTCGGGTCTTAGCCCGGATAAAATCACTAGCATAAATGCCTTCGGGACTTAGCCCGGATATCATTCAAATGCTCATGCACACATATATCAATAATCATGACACATCCATATTTCATTTTCGTTACTAAGGCTCAAACACAAAACATTTATTAAACCTTTCCAATTTCGGCTCAATAGCCACACACAAAGAGCATGATTTCAATTGGCTTTATAACATAGTCTCTATGCACATTCGGCTATCCATCATAGTATGACTAATCGTTTCAATATAATTCAAGTAGGGTCATTACTCGAAGACTTACTGTGACAGCCCAAAATTGACCCTAGTCGGGAAGTGGTTTCGGGACCACAAAACCGAGTCATAAAAATAATTGATTTCCATATTCTATGCTTATTATGTGTGTACATGAGTATGTGGAAGTTTCATTCTCCAATTTTGCCAATTGCATGAGAAATTATTAAATAGGGATTGATATGAGACATGGTGAAAATATGATAGGCTAATTTAAAATGGTCTATTAATGCATGTTGTGAAAATAATGGGTTTGCATGTCAAATTACCCAAAATTTGAGCTAGTGGTTGGCCATGCTATGGGTGGAAACATGTTGGGAACATGTTGGCCTAGTGAGGTATGTAGGAAAAAAATAAAATAAGGGGCATGGCATAAAATAATGAAAAGGAGTATGATGAATACAAAAAAAAAATGTGTGTAGTTGTTCCCCCCCATTGCCGTGAGCTAAAGAAAAGAAAGGAGAAAATTTTTGTTCATCCTTTCTCATCTTCATTTAGCCGAAACTAGAAAGAAAAAAACAAAGAAAAAAAAATGCTCATCCTTTGGTTCATCCTTGGCCAAAAATTTTAAGGAGGAAGGAAGAAGAAAGGTTGAAGAGGTTCGGCCATGCATGTAGCTAGGCTAAGGTATGTTTGATGATGTTCCATGAGATGCATGCATGTTTTAGTTGTTAGCTTGAGTTCTACCTAGCCCATGGTCTAAATCTTGCTATGTGATGGAAATGACACTCGGCCATGGATGCATCATTCTTGGTTGATGTTTGATGTTGTGGTGATGAGGCATGAGGATGAGTTAAGATTCGGCCTAGGTGGAGTTTGTGTTAATGCCATTGCATGCTAAATATGAAGCTTGCTAATGATGCATGTGATGGTGGCTTGATGATTCTTGAACCTCCTTTTTAGCATTTTTGAGTGAGCACATATGTGCATTGGTTGCTAAATGGAGAAGAATCGGCTAGCAAGTTGTGTGCTAAGGCCGAATATAACTTTTGCATGTTAATGAGCAATGCATGTGTTAAATTGATGGAAAGCGAGAGGATGCTTTACTAGTGTGTATATGTGTGTATTAGCCAAGTTTTGAACTTGAAACAAAAGGGTGTTTAGTCAATACAAGTGACCATACTTGTAGAATGTATTAAGTGTTGAAATCGGCCCCAAAATAGACATGCATATTCGGCCAAGGGGAAAAAATTAGCTAAAATGTTGAGTTTGATTCATGATTCCGTACATATGTGACTTTAATGTCTAATGTATAAATATGGGCTAAGTGCCTTGTGTTCCTCTTTTCGATGCTCAAATGATTAAATCAATTTATTTGTTTAATTAAGCTCAAGAGCAAAGGGGAACTAAATCCGATAAAGGGAAGGAAAAAGTGGTCGAATAGCTATCGGAATCGTTCGACAACACCCGAGGTAAGTTCTTGAGTAAAAGAGCTTAAATTATGATGTGATTAGATCATGTTTTGAGCAAATTAAAATCATGCTCTTTGTGTGGCTATTGAGCCGAATTTGCAAGAATGATAAATGTCTTGTGTTTGAGTTTTGCTAACGAAAATGAAATACGAATGGGCCATGATTTATTGTTAAATGTGCATGGTTATTTGAATGCTGTCCGGGCTAAGTCCCGAAGGCTTGTGCTAAGTGACAATATCCGGACTAAGATCCGAAGGCATTTGTGCGAGTTACTAAATCCAGGTTAAGTCCCGAAGGCATTTGTGCGAGTTACTAAATCCGGGTTAAGTCCCGAAGGCATTTGTGCGAGTTACTAAATCCGGGTTAAGTCCCGAAGGCATTTGTGCAAGTTACTAAATCCGGGTTAAGTCCCGAAGGCATTTGTGCGAATTACTATAACCGGGCTATGTCCCAAAGGCATTTGAACGAGGAGCTATATCCGGTTAAATTCTGAAGGTACGTGATTTGGGAATGAATGAACTTGCTGTAAAATTCCAGTTAATACTCTCGAAACATCCCAACATTGAGGTATGTTTCGTATGTGCTTGAATTTAGTTGAGCCCTTACAAATAAGTATTCGCTCAGTTGATAAACGAGCTACCGGCCTTTGGCTGAGTTGATCTTTTGTGTATGTTCATAAGAGTTGATAATGTGAAGCAAGTACGATATCGTAAATTTGTGCATATGAAATTATCCGTTTAGCTATATGAATGCTATACTTTTGTTGTGCTGGAATTCCTTGCTCAAAACTTACTAAGCATAAATTGCTTACTCCGTTTCATTGCTCCTCTGTTTTATAGATTTGGTTCTCCAGCTATCGGACTCGGGATCTTGAAGTCAAAGTCGCCCACACTATCAAAGCCCCCCTTTTGGTACAATTTTGGTTGAACTTCGAAATGGCATGTATAGGACTACCCGTTCGTTGTGGGTCGTGGACCCTTTGGACTTGTATAATTTTGGATAGCCATGCGAAAATGGCTTATATGTGTTTGAGTATAATGTTATAATCATTTGGTGTGGATATGCTTGACAAGAATTGGCCATGGGAATGGTTAATCACTTTCATAAATTGTGCTATTTATGCAAAAAGGGCTAGTTGAATCATGGAAACCATGAAATAGGTAAAGTCTACCTTAAAGGCAGATGCTGACAGCAGCAGTGAGGTAGATTTGGAAACTCACTAAAAATAGCAGGAATGGAATTAAATAGTGAATAAATTATGTAAACAAACCTTGATGAATCTACTTTCATAGGAAAGTAACGAAACAATCATACGGACAGTATGTTAAGAGATATTCAGGTTCTCGTGAGAAAGGGCCAGAACGGTTTCTGGATTTCCTGTTCCGACTTTGGAAATTCATTATAAATTAACCAGAGATAATTAGGAGTCATACCATATATGTATAGATTCCTCTCTGAGTCTAGTTTCTATAGAAACAAACGGCATCAGCATTGGAGCCCTGTACAAGGAGATATCCAAGTCGTAATGCGCAAAGGTCAGTGTAGTCGATCCCTGTAACATGGGAGAATTTGACTAATAAACTGTACTAATTGGCCAAACAAAAAATTCTAGAAAAAAATATGTAGATGGGAATATGAGTCTAGTTTCAGGGAAAAATCACGAAACTGATTTTCGAGTTGTGAAATTCAAGATATGATTTTTAAAGCGACTATTATGCAGATTGGCAGTGTCTGGAAAATTTTTTAAAAGTCTGTTAACACCTCGTGTTCGACTCCGGTGACGGTCTCGGGTTCGGGGTGTTACATTTGATTGGTATCAGAGCTACGGTTTAGTCAATTCTAGGACTACCGTAATGCGTTGGGTCTAGCTATACATGCCATTTTATGTGATTACTTGATAGTGTGGTGATTTCTGACAATTGTAAATGTGTTTATTTATAGTAATGGATCCCGATCCCGACCGAGAGGTAGCTGATGATCTTGAGAGTGTAGCGCCTGCTCCCGCACAAGGGACAGCGCCGGCGGACTCTCAACCTAATGCTAGTAACCCGAATGAGGAAGCTAGACAAGCTTTCTATAGCTTGATGAATGATTGGTTCAACCAATACATTCGAACTAATACGACTGTTCCACAACCTCCATTCCCGACTAATACCACCCCCGCACCTACAATACCTCCGGTAACTGACCAAATAAGGTCAAATAAGCCCCCAGTTGACAGAATTCGAAAACATGAGGCTACTGAATTTAAGGCTACGGATAGCGACGATGCCGAGCAAGCTGAATTTTGGTTGGACAACACTATCCGGGTACTCGATGAGCTATCTTGTACACCCGATGAATGCCTAAAGTGTACTATCTCCTTGCTACGCGATTCTGCCTACTATTGGTGGAGTACTCTGACTTCTGTTGTGCCCCGAGAGCAAGTAACTTGGGAGTTTTTCCAAACTGAGTTTCGGAAAAAGTATATCAGTCAGAGATTTGTTGATCAAAAACGGAAGGAATTTCTTGAGCTTAAGCAAGGTTCCATGTGAGTTACTGATTACGAGCGAAAATTTGTTAGACTTAGTAGATACGCTCGGGAATGTGTTTCGTCCGAGGCTATCATGTGTAAACGCTTCGAGGATGGGCTGAATGAAGATATAAAAATGTTCGTTGGTGTTCTTGAAATACGAGAGTTCGTAGTACTTGTCGAGCGAGCTTGTAAAGCCGAAGAGCTTAGAAAAGAAAAACAAAAAGTTGATGAGGGAACTGGAGAGTTTCGTAAAAGATCTTCGGGAAAGTCTCTTCAACAGGCATCGAAGAAATTTCGAGATGATGTGGGCTGGTCGAGAGGCACTTCGGGCCTTTTTAGACGAGATCGTGATCGACCCCCTGTGGGTACACGAGGCACTTCGGTCGCCAGTGTTGGGGATGAACGTCGAGACAGAACGAAATGTCGATATTGCGGTAAATGGCATTCGGGGAGTTGTAGATTCCCTGACCGCTCCTGTTACAAGTGCGGATCAGTTGACCACTTCATTAAAGATTGCCCGAGGTTGTCTGGACAGAATGTAAATCAGAGTGGGAAACCGGGTGCTACCACTGCTCGAGGTAGACCATCTGAAAATGCGGGCAATGCTGGTGGTGGTCAGAGAGGATCTAGAGATGCTATGACCAGATCCGAGGCTCGTGAGCCTGCTAGAGCTTATGCTATACGTGCCCGCGAGGATGCTTCTTCACCTGATGTTATTACCGGTACTTTTACTCTCTTGGATACTAATGTAATTGCTTTGATTGACCCCGGTTCTACTCATTCTTACATATGTGAAACCTTAGCATCCAGTAAGACTTTACCTATTGAGTCTACTGAGTTCGTAATTCGGGTGTCAAATCCCTTGGGTCGTTACGTGCTTGTCGACAAAGTGTGTAAGAAATGTCCCCTAGAAATTCGAGGTTCCTGTTTTCCGGCGGACTTGATGCTTTTGCCGTTTGATGAATTTGATGTTATTCTTGGTTTGGATTGGTTGACCGCGCATGATGCGGTTGTGAATTGCAAAAGCAAGACTATTGATTTGAGGTGCGCAAATAACGAAGTAATCCGAGTTGAGTCTACGGACTTGGAGGGGATGCCAGCTATAATATCAGCAATGTTGGCCCAGAAATATGTAAGAAAAGGGTGCGAAGCATACCTTGCGTATGTACTGGATGACAAAGAATTAGACAAGAAACCCGAATCTATGCCGGTGGTTTGTGAATACCCGGATGTTTTTCCTGAAGGATTACCGGGTTTACCACCTGTTCGGGAGGTAGAGTTTGGTATTGAGCTTGTACCTGGGACTACGCCGATTTTGATAGCTCTGTATCGTATGGCACCAACCGAGTTAAAAGAGTTGAAAGCTCAGTTGCAAGAATTGACGGATAGAGGTTTTGCTCGACCAAGTTTCTCACCTTGGGGTGCACCAGTATTGTTCGTGAAAAAGAAGGACGGAACCATGAGGTTGTGCATTGACTATCGTCAACTGAATAAAGTGACGATAAAGAACAAATATCCGTTACCGCGTATCGATGATTTGTTCGACCAACTGAAGGGAGCCTCAATGTTCTCAAAAATAGATTTGAGATCGGGCTATTATCAGTTGCGAATTCGAGATTCGGACATACCCAAAACTGCTTTCAGAACGGGATATGGTCACTACGAGTTCTTAGTGATGCCGTTTGGGCTCACAAATGCCCCTGCGGTATTTATGGATTTGATGAATCGGATCTTCAGACCATATTTGGATCGGTTCGTAGTTGTGTTCATTGATGACATCTTGGTCTATTCAAGAGATGAGACCGAACATGCTGAGCATCTGAGGCTAGTGTTGCAAATTTTGCGGGATAAGCAGTTATATGCTAAGTTCAGTAAGTGTGAGTTCTGGTTAAGAGAGGTTAGCTTCTTGGGTCATGTGGTATCCGCATCGGGTATTCGAGCTGACCCGAGCAAAATTTCAGCCATACTTAACTGGAAGCCTCCTAGAAATATTACCGAAGTTCGGAGCTTCCTGGGACTCGCCGGTTATTACCGACGATTTGTCAAAGGTTTCTCGATGATAGCCACACCAATGACGAAGCTACTTCAAAAGGATGTTAAGTTCGAATGGACGGAGAAATGTCAGAAAAGCTTTGATCAACTAAAAACTTATTTGACTGAAGCTCCAATTTTAGTGCAACCCGAATCAGGCAAAGAGTTTGTTATTTATAGTGACGCATCCCTACTTGGGTTGGGTTGCGTATTGATGCAAGAAGGTCGAGTTGTGGCCTATGCGTCGAGACAATTAAAGCCACATGAGAAAAATTATCCGACCCATGATCTTGAACTAGCTGCCATCGTATTTGCTTTAAAAATATGGCGACATTACTTATTTGCTGAAAAGTGCCATGTATTTTTGGATCACAAAAGTCTCAAAAATTTGATGACTCAAAGAGACTTAAATCTGCGACAAAGACGTTGGCTTGAGTTGTTGAAAGATTACGAGCTTGTCATTGATTACCACTCGGGAAAGGCTAATGTGGTTGCAGACGCCTTAAGCCGGAAATCATTGTTTGCTTTACGAGCGATGAATGTGCACTTGTCTGTTCTACCCGACAATGTGTTAATAGCTGAATTAAAATCCAAACCATTATTGATTCATCAAATTCGTGAAGCCAGAAAGTTGATGATGAATTGGTTGCAAAACGGGCTGAGTGTGCTCAGAACAAGGAATCGAAGTTTCAAATTGATGATGATGATTGTTTGAGGTTCAGAAGTCGTTTGTGTGTTCCAAGGAATTCGGAACTCATTTCGATGATTCTGAACGAAGCCCATTGTAGCCGAATGTCAATTCACCCGGGGGGTACGGAAATGTACAACGATTTGAAACGTCGATTTTGGTGGCATGGTATGAAACGAGACATCTCCGACTTTGTTTCGAGATGTTTAATATGTCAACAAGTGAAAGCGGAACATCAAGTGCCTTCAGGATTACTTCAGCCGATCATGATACCCGAGTGGAAATGGGATCGAGTCATAATGGACTTTGTGTCCGGACTGCCATTGTCAACAAGTAAAAAGGATGCGATTTGGGTTGTTGTTGATAGACTGACTAAGTCGGCTCACTTTATCCCCGTGCGTACGGATTTTTCATTGGATAAACTAGCCGAATTGTATGTTTCTCAGATTGTGAGATTACACGGGGTACCTATTTCTATCGTGTCGGATAGAGATCCAGATTCACTTCGCGACTTTGGAGGAAATTGCAAGAAGCTTTGGGTACCAAGCTGCATTTTAGCACTGCTTTTCATTCCCAAACCGATGGTCAATCTGAGCAGATAATTCAGATACTTGAGGATATGTTGAATGTTGCATCCTCGAGTTCAGTAGTTCATGAGAACGGTATTTACCTTTGATTGAATTCGCTTACAACAATAGTTTTCAATCAAGTATTAAGATGGCACCTTACGAGGCCTTGTACGGTTGTAAATGCCGTACACCATTGTTTTGGACCGAGCTCGGTGAAAGTAAAATTTTCGGAGTTGATTTGATTAAGGATGCCGAACAGAAAGTAAAGGTAATCCGTGAAAGTCTGAAAGCAGCCACAGATCGTCAAAAAAAATCGTATGCGGATTTGAAACGAAAGGACATTGAATATCAGGTGGGAGATAAAGTGTTCCTTAAAGTTTCGCCTTGGAAAAAGGTACTCAGGTTGGCCGTAAGGGCAAGTTGAGCCCGAGATTCATTGGGCCGTACGAAATCTCCGAACGAGTTGGTCCGGTTGCGTATAGATTGATTTTGCCCCCTGAGCTTGAAAAGATTCACGACGTCTTTCATGTTTCGATGCTTCGACGCTATCGATCTGATCCATCGCACATAATTAGCCCATCAGAGGTTGAAATTCAAGCCGATATGAGTTATGAAGAAGAGCCGATGCGTATCCTAGCTCGTGAAGTGAAGGAGTTGCGAAACAAAAGGGTTCGTTAGTGAAGGTGTTATGGCTCAAACACGGGATTGAGGAAGCTACTTGGGAAACCGAGAGCTCGATGAAAGAACGATACCCAAACCTATTTACCGGTAAGATTTTCGGGGACGAAAATTTCTTAAGTGGGGGAGAGTTGTGACAGCCCAAAATTGACCCTAGTCGGGAAGTGGTTTCGGGACCACAAAACCGAGTATAAAAATAATTGATTTCCATATTCTATGCTTATTATGTGTGTACATGAGTATGTGGAAGTTTCATTCTCCAATTTTGCCAATTGCATGAGAAATTATTAAATAGGGATTGATATGAGACATGGTGAAAATATGATAGGCTAATTTAAAATGGTCTATTAATGCATGTTGTGAAAATGATGGGTTTGCATGTCAAATTACCCAAAATTTGAGCTAGTGGTTGGCCATGCTATGGGTGGAAACATGTTGGGAACATGTTGGCCTAGTGAGGTATGTAGGAAAAAAATAAAATAAGGGGCATGGGCATAAAATAATGAAAAGGAGTATGATGAATACAAAAAAAAATGTGTGTAGTTGTTTCTCCCCCCCATTGCCGTGAGCTAAAGAAAAGAAAGGAGAAAATTTTTGTTCATCCTTTCTCATCTTCATTTAGCCGAAACTAGAAAGAAAAAAACAAAGAAAAAAAAATGCTCATCCTTTGGTTCATCCTTGGCCAAAAATTTTAAGGAGGAAGGAAGAAGAAAGGTTGAAGAGGTTCGGCCATGCATGTAGCTAGGCTAAGGTATGTTTGATGATGTTCCATGAGATGCATGCATGTTTTAGTTGTTAGCTTGAGTTCTACCTAGCCCATGGTCTAAATCTTGCTATGTGATGGAAATGACACTCGGCCATGGATGCATCATTCTTGGTTGATGTTTGATGTTGTGGTGATGAGGCATGAGGATGAGTTAAGATTCGGCCTAGGTGGAGTTTGTGTTAATGCCATTGCATGCTAAATATGAAGCTTGTTAATGATGCATGTGATGGTGGCTTGATGATTCTTGAACCTCCTTTTTAGCATTTTTGAGTGAGCACATATGTGCATTGGTTGCTAAATGGAGAAGAATCGGCTAGCAAGTTGTGTGCTAAGGCCGAATATAACTTTTGCATGTTAATGAGCAATGCATGTGTTAAATTGATGAAAGGGAGAGGATGCTTTACTAGTGTGTATATGTGTGTATTAGCCAAGTTTTGAACTTGAAACAAAAGGGTGTTTAGTCAATACAAGTGACCATACTTGTAGAATGTATTAAGTGTTGAAATCGGCCCCAAAATAGACATGCATATTCGGCAAGGGGAAAAAATTAGCTAAAATGTTGAGTTTGATTCATGATTCCGTACATATGTGACTTTAATGTCTAATGTATAAATATGGGCTAAGTGCCTTGTGTTCCTCTTTTCGATGCTCAAATGATTAAATCAATTTATTTGTTTAATTAAGCTCAAGAGCAAAGGGGAACTAAATCCGATAAAGGGAAGGAAAAAGTGGTCGAATAGCTATCGGAATCGTTCGACAACACCCGAGGTAAGTTCTTGAGTAAAAGAGCTTAAATTATGATGTGATTAGATCATGTTTTGAGCAAATTAAAATCATGCTCTTTGTGTGGCTATTGAGCCGAATTTGCAAGAATGATAAATGTCTTGTGTTTGAGTTTTGCTAACGAAAATGAAATACGAATGGGCCATGATTTATTGTTAAATGTGCATGGTTATTTGAATGCTGTCCGGCTAAGTCCCGAAGGCTTGTGCTAAGTGACAATATCCGGACTAAGATCGAAGGCATTTGTGCGAGTACTAATCCGGGTAAGCCCGAAGGCATTTGTGCGAGTTACTAAATCCGGGTTAAGTCCCGAAGGCATTTGTGCAGTTACTAAATCCGGGTTAAGTCCCGAAGGCATTTGTGCGAATTACTATAACCGGGCTATGTCCCGAAGGCATTTGAACGAGGAGCTATATCCGGTTAAATTCGAAGGTACGTGATTTGGGAATGAATGAACTTGCTGTAAAATTCCAGTTAATACTCTCGAAACATCCCAACATTGAGGTATGTTTCGTATGTGCTTGAATTTAGTTGAGCCCTTACAAATAAGTATTCGCTCAGTGATAAACGAGCTACCGGCCTTTGGCTGAGTTGATCTTTTGTGTATGTACATAAGGTTGATAATGTGAAGCAAGTACGATATCGTAAATTTGTGCATATGAAATTATCCGTTTAGCTATATGAATGCTATACTTTTGTTGTGCTGGAATTCCTTGCTCAAAACTTACTAAGCATAAATTGCTTACTCCGTTTCATTGCTCCTCTGTTTTATAGATTTGGTTCTCCAGCTATGGACTCGGGATCTTGAAGTCAAAGTCGCCCACACTATCAAAGCCCCCCTTTGGTACAATTTTGGTTGAACTTCGAAATGGCATGTATAGGACTACCCGTTCGTTGTGGGTCGTGGACCCTTTGGACTTGTATAATTTTGGATAGCCATGCGAAAATGGCTTATATGTGTTTGAGTATAATGTTATAATCATTTGGTGTGGATATGCTTGACAAGGATTGGCCATGGGAATGGTTAATCACTTTCATAAATTGTGCTATTTATGCAAAAAGGGCTAGTTGAATCATGGAAACCATGAAATAGGTAAAGTCTACCTTAAAGGCAGATGCTGACAGCAGCAGTGATGTAGATTTGGAAAATCACTAAAAATATAGGAATGGAATTAAATAGTGAATAAATTATGTAAACAAACCTTGATGAATCTACTTTCATAGGAAAGTAACAAACAATCATACGGACAGTATGTTAAGAGATATTCAGGTTCTCGTGAGACAGGGCCAGAACGGTTTCTGGATTTCCTCTTCCGACTTTGGAAATTCATTATAAATTAACCAGAGATAATTAGGAGTCATAATATATATGTATAGATTCCTTCTGAGTCTAGTTTCTATAGAAATAAACGCATCAGTATTGGAGCCCTGTACAATGAGATATCCAAGTCGTAATGCGCAAAGGTCAGGGTAGTCGATCCCTGTAACATGGGAGACTTTGACTAATAAACTGTACTAATTGGTCCGACCAAAAATTCTAGAAAAAAATATGTAGATGGGCATATGAGTCTAGTTTCATGGAAAAATCACGAAACTGATTTTCAAGTTGTGAAACCCAAGATATGATTTTTAAAGCGACTATTACGCAGATTGGCAGTGTCTGGAAAATTTTTTAAAAGTCTGTTAACACCTCGTGTTCGACTCCGGTGACGGTCTCGGGTTCGGGTGTTACAATGATAGTCAAATTAATTGGTTCATATGTTATGAATTGGTGGGAATGAAATTTTTGAAACTTAGCATGCTTGTTGTATATAACATGTTCTTATCTTGTGTATATGACCTGAATTATGAAGTACCACTGAGCTATACCACTCAACGTATGGTTTGTTTATTCTGTGCATAGTATAGGTGGATATCGAAGTCTTAAGAAGTAACTCAACATCCAATCTGTAATCCTTGACTCAGCAATGTTTGTATAATCCTTTTTACATTTGATAAATGGCACGTACTTAAGGTTCAGAGCCGATTTTAATCAAAACAGTAATTTTGAATTTCGAATGGGTAATGTGTTTTGAGTTGGTGTTTATAACTTGTCAATTGTACATAATTGAAAATGACACAAATAGTTGAAATCTAAGAAATTGTCAAATGTATTGAAGTTGAAATGATGATTTGTGTAATGTATATATAAATGTGACGCTAAACGTTAGAAATGAGCATATGGGAATGGTATATTTGCTAAAATGGTTGAATTGAGATATTGGATTTGTTTGTTCAGGTGTTATAAAATGGTACCATTTGGACCCTTTGAAAATAGACGGTGACGTCACCACATCAAGTTCTCAACATCATGACGAGGACAAGTTAGTGAGTTGCATCTTGACTTGGAACCTTAAAGTCGCAACGTCAACCCGATGGTTTGAAAATTTTATAGTTTTGTCCTTTTTTGACCTTAAGTTATCTTAAGAGCTTTCGTAAGCTCGTATAAGATCCATTAATGATTATAGAACATGTTGCAACCATGTTTTGAACTTAATAATATGTCTTATCGATTAAAAGGAATTGTATTTGATCGTAGTTTCTTTGACAACAAATGTGGCATCTCGTAGCTTGGACTTGAAGATCGGGTCAAGTATGTTGGAAAAAATCAAGTTTGAAAATCATTTTCTTGCACAATGGAAAATTAAAATTTTAAAAATCGACCCAGTTTGTGATATCTATAGCAATAAACCCTAGACCGAAATTGTACATGTGCTTTCAAATTGATGAATTCTTGTTGTTCCCTACTTTCAACCAAACGATCTTCTCTACTATTCTCGTACCATGAGTTGCTTCGAGTGTGGACTCAAACAAAACGAATAAAAAATTAGAAAGAGTTTTCTTTTCTTTTTGGGTGAAAACGAAAATTTCTCTTACCAAATAGAAACCAACAAACGTGTTATTCTGAAAATTTTAGTTAATTCTTAGAGAATAAAAGTCTCTCTATTTTTAGGCAGAATAATGATATCCTAAAGTTATGTAAATAGCCGTACTGATGTCATCTATTTATAGGGAGATAAGGTAGAACCCTTGTTCAATTAGAGAAGTTTATTTCTAATAGCAAAATACACCTTACTTAGAGTAGGATTAGGGTGGGCGACACATCCCTATTATTCCTGCTAAGGATGCCACCCTTCATATACCATGAGGGGATTTTGGGCCTCTTTCACATTGAGTCCAATTACGATTACTTCTTAGACTTCTTGACCTAATACTTTGTAATCTGATCCAACCCAATTATGTTTTTCTATTCACCAAAATAAACTTCAATATTTATATTAAATACTTTTCTCATCCCAATTTTACCCCGATAAAATTATGACAATTTTACCCCTGATAAAATTTTTAGGAAAATATATTTAGTATTTCACCATTCAACTTGTTCATTATGATCATATAGTTTAATTTCATCTTCGGGCTTTAAAATAGTTTAAATACATAAACTCAATCTTTCGATCAACTTTTAGAACTCCTTGTTCATTTCTAAATGAATTCATTTCTCGTTTTCATTTTCAGTTCCATTTGAGAAAATCATATTCATTTTCTATTGATTTCATTTTCTCTATTTTCATTTTCATTTTGGAGAAACACGTAATCATTTCTTGAATGTTTTCCATTTCTCTTTTTTTATTCATTCTGTTTAATGTAATTCAACATGCAATTCATTCCTGGTTTCAACAACCTAGCAGAAGGATCGATTGGACATATGCAACTGTGACTCAAATGAATTATAATTAATTTTTCAGCTTTTTTCCTATTAATTATAAACTCATTTAGTCAGAAAGTCATTCCACTATCGTATCATGACTAAGCTCTCCCCAATGGCATACCACTATGAAAGTAACATGATTAGTGCTCATCCAATGACCTTGCCATAAATGTGTTACCCTTAGAGGATATCCTTAATCTCTTTAAGATAATATTTGTTCTCCCAACATGATCCTATTTTATCTCATGGTAACCATTACATCTTCCTTCATGAAAAGTCAATTACTATCAAATAGTAATCAAGTTATCCATCACAAAAATGAAAAACTCCTGGCCATGTTTACTTTTCATTAATCATGTAATTCTAATAAGATGATATCATTTACCCATGTCTTAGGCCATGAATTTCACTATTGTGAATGACGCTACATACTACAAAAGTTATACACCCAACACACTAGCTTTCGATTCCTTATCTATTTGACTTCAAGTGTTTACTTATATTAATGTGTACGAGTCAAACACACATAGTTCGTCATCTACTCAGGATTTAGGTATTCCAGACTATGAACGCCACAAGTGAATAAATCTATAAACTAGTTCGTGATCTATTCTTCTTGGGTCCAGTCTAATGTACTGTCAGTCCAGTCAATCACATTTATGTCTCTATCTTTTAGGAGTCATCCACTATGATACCTAAGACAAAGTATCTCCAGATTTGGACTTGATAGATGACATATTAGTCTTCCAATCGATTTGATCATTTTTTATTAGACTAAGGACATGTTTAGATCCGTCTACTAATATAAGTTGTCTTTTTGTATTACGATCTGATCACGTAATACCACTTAGTATTAGGTAAACAATAGACAACCAATTAGCAACATTTGCTTCCATTTTGCTTTACATGCAAAAACCATATAAGAAAAATCATACAAAATATATTAATGTAATGTATGAATAGTTTTATTAACCAATCTATTCAAAAAAATTATAAGTGTACATTGACAAAAATACTAAACTTAGGGCACCATATCCAACAAGGTATGGGGTGTTACAATTAGGCTTTGTTAAACTAATATTTTTTTAATTATTTATATTATTAGTTGTAAAGGATCTATGCCTAAGTGTAGAGGAACCAAGCTCCTTATCCAGCACCTCAAGCTCAACATTGTTAATAACCAAATTGGACTCTAAGTTTTCCTTATCCCTAGCCTAAACCAACCTAATCTTTTTAGTTTTAACAACAAAACTAGAGTCAAAATCCTTCGCAATTCTTTTGCCTTCAACCTTCTTGATAGCCTCCCCCATCAGCATGAATTTTTTCTCAATTAAAGCCTCATTGTCCTTATCCCCTAAGAACTTAAATCTTGATCTTGATGAATTACCAATATCTCTAACGATTTCCTTTCCTTTAATGGACTCTTTACCAACTTTACCTTGTCTTCTTCTCGATTGGACACCTGCATCCATGGACCAAACAACAATTGCACAAATTGATTCCCCAAGTCTTGTTCGCCTGTAATCATATCCCTAGAGTTGTTCTTTATAGATTTTTCCTCAACGAATGCTTTCTAGGACACCCAACCTTCTTTAGAATGTCCACAGCAACCACATTAATAACAAATAACTAGGAGTCTTTTATAAAGGATATGCAAGGCTTACTAAGATCAACTACAACTCTTAATCAAGCATAGAAACCTCATTTCCTCATTGTAAAATTATAACTGATTTTAACAACCCATCATGAAACGTCAAAAATAGAAGACATAAAACTCTTAATGTAATTCCTATAAAGTAAACCAGTCAATCTCATACACACAACAACCTTTGAATAATGGTCCTCCTTTATTGAAAAGTTCAAACTCTAGGGTTGAACAGCCAAATAGTTTCCATAGATAACCCAAAGACCCTCTATAAAGACATTATCAAAGTCAGTCTTGTTTCTAAACTTGACAAGAAAGTGATCACTATCCAAACTGGCTAATTGAAAATCTCATGAAGGCTTCCACGGTAATTGAATTCTATTCATCAAATCCTTGTAGTGAATGTTTCTCCCTAAGAGTCGAGTAACCATCGATTTTTGCATACTCTGATTAATCAGTTGGTGCATATGATTAGAAAAAGAAATCTTTAGATACTATAACACCCTTCACTCGGCTTGATTACTGGATCCGAGTTACGGGATGCTACTTCTATTATCGAAATGATTCATATTCAAAATGCAATAGAAATTTATCCATTCATCAATCCTTAATATAAATGCATGCACCACATATTAAACAAGTAAAATCGAACCTCAATCGAGTTTACAAAAGATCCAAATTTGACCCGAGCATGAATAAGGACCAAGCTGAAAATTTTTCAACCTTTGTGCATAGGTATCGATACCCAAATCAAGTACGGATACCATTTTTAGGTTTGATGCTTCAAAAATCAAGTTAAAATCCACAAGTATTGATACCAAGTTAGGTATCGATACCGATTTTTGGCATTTTTTCATTTTGAATTTTTTTACACAAGTCAATTTGTACCGATACCTTTATAGAGTATCGATGTTTAAAGATAAGTATCTGTAACACCCCTTACCCATATCTGACATCAGAACAGGGTACGAGGCGTTACCAGACTTAAACGTAAACAAGCATACAAAATCGAGCCATAAAATTTTGTTCAAATTTAAAACTTTTCAATTGTATGCAATTTGTCCCTTATAAGGGCCTACGAGGGCCAAAACGTACATCGAAAGCGGTTCGGGACTAAACCGAGAACCTTTGGAATCTTTTCGACACTTAGAAAATTTTCTTGTTTTGGAGAGTCACACACTCGTGTGGGTAGGCCATGTGGTCACAAACGCCCGTGTGACTTGGGACACGCATGTGTCATTAACCCGTGTAACTCTCTAACTATGAAGTCATCATACAATTAGAGCCACACGACCAAGTCACACGCCTGTGTGCTTAGGCTGTGTGGCAAATTAAATTTTTGAAATTAAGTGCAGACTTCACATGGCTTGGGCACACCCCCATGCTCTAAGGCCGTGTCCTTCACATGGCAGAGACACACGATCGTGTCTTTACCCGTGTGTTTACTACTAGGCATTCTATATATCATTAATTAGGGTGCAGCAACACACAGCCAGCTCACACGCCTTTGGGGCAAGTCGTGTGTCATACACGGTCTAGACACATGCCCATGTGTCTACCCGTGTGGACAAATTTAAGGCTATTTCAAAGCCAATTGCCCCCTTATTTGCACAACACATTCATGGTTCCAAAGGTACTTAAACATTCATGAACCTAGCTCATGCATGACAACTTCTCATCACATTATACTAAATTAAGACACCATATCATGTCAAGCCCCATTTTACCAACACACACATAGTAGCCATAATCATTCAACCATCAATAACCAATAGCCATATCATAATGGAATTGGCACATACATGCATAGATGAATAGGTTTACAACCCAATAATCATTGTGAGCCATATCTCATGGCCTTATACAAAATGAATTATAACACCATCAAAAGCCAACACATTAGCTAAGCAAATATGACATATAACAAAATAACGAAGTTCCTATACATGTCATACTAAAAATAATGAAACTAGCTATACCCAAAAGATTCCTATTGATAGTGTGACCGGGCCTCCGACATCTTTTGATCCCCAAGCTAACTTGACGACACTATAAGAAAATGGAAAAGAGAGGGAGTAAGCATAGAGTTTAGTATGCTTGCATGTAAATAATAAGCAATAAAAATATGCATTTTCATACACATACATAAGATAATTTAATTCATCTTATTCTCAACAATCATTGTAATCATATACTATTTCATTCAATTTATACAATCTTTAATAGACCTCAAGATCATAATTCCTTCATTCTCATCTTACCAAGGTTTAACCATTTCGTAATCTCAATAACTACGAGCTTGGCGTACATACCTGTACTCTTTCAATATGATCATACCTTGTTATTCCTTTGACAAATCCTTGAACTACCCATTGAACCACTTGGAATACTAAGGGATACATAGGAATTCAAATTCACATAGTAGGATGCCAATGCCATATCCTGGATATGGTCTTATATGGGACCACTTATCGATGCCAATGCCATATCCCAGACATGGTCTTACATGGGACCACACATATCGAAGTCGATAGCCCAACTATGGTCTTACACGATGTTCTCATATCGATGCCAATGCCATGTCCCAAACATGGTTTTACATGGGATCACATAACGATGCCAATGCCATGTCCCAGACATGGTCTTACATGGGATCACATATCGATGTCGATGCCATATCCCAGATGTGGTCTTACACGGGATCTCATCAACCTAAAGGTCATGATATTTATACCCTAAGTATTCTTAAGATTCAACCGGCTTTCCTCGCTTCAAATATTTGTTGGACAACATCAATAATACTCACAAAAGAAAATATGCATTTCTTGCAACATTAAGTGTTAAATGTTTAATAAAATGCTATATCAACTACACACAAACTTACCTCGGTACAAAAATGTAGCTAACTGTTCGATTTAGTCCGCAACCTTGTTCTTCCCTCAGTTTAGGTTCGGACTTCATTTTTCTTGATCTATAATAGCAAATTTTACTCATTTAATTATCACATTATTCAAATCAGTCCATAATTCATACTTTGGTAAAATTAAAATTTTAACCCTAAACTTTCACATATTTACACTTTGGTCCCTAAGCTCGTGAAATGAAATGTGTCCAATTTCTTTGTTACCCAAGCCTAGCCAATTCGTATTCCCTCTTATAACAGCCCATATTTTCATCAAATCACATTTTAAACACATATTTTTACATGTTTTAAAAACAAGTCATTTTAGGTGTTTTCATGAAAAGCACTAAGAAAAAGATGTTCACTTAACACCAAACTTCTTTATTCCTCCATTAATCATCAAAATACATGCATGACATACATGGGTAAATTTTTGAATATAAACCCTAGTTCAAATAAAGGATAGAAATAGCTAAATCATGCTTCAAGGGTCTTAAAAATGCAAAGAATGTTAAAAATGGGGTTAGGATTGACTTACTATTAACCTTGAAAAGTTGAAAAACCCTAGCTATGGTGGTCCTCCAAGTTTCGGCTATTGCATGAGAAAGATGATAAAATTTTGTCTTGATTTTCCCTTTTTATTCTTTTATTTACCAAATGATAAAAATGCCCTTTTAACCTTTCTTTCTAATTTTTCCTATTCATGCCCATTTTTGTCCAAAATTATAGAAATTGGTCAAATTGCTATTGAAGACCTTCTAATTTATAGTCCAATGCAATTTCATGCTTGAAGCTTCTAGAACACATATTTTGCTACTTATTCAATTTAGCCCCTAACTTCAAATTGGACACTTTAAGCATAGAATTTCTTCTTAAAAATTTCACACAAACATGCAATCATATCATTAACCATCAAATAATCATAAAATAATTATTTCTATTTTGAATTTGTGGTCTCAAAACACTTATTATGACTAGACCTTAATTAAAGATGTTACAGTATCGATATTGTATACTGGAATCAATACTAAATTGGCATTCTGTCGTATTAAAATATTGTTCATTTGGTAAAGTATCAATACCTTAATCCCTGATATAAATACTTTTACCCAGATGGTTAAAATTTTTTACACTTTGGTACTTTTACCTGCTCAAACCAAAATCAAACACAAATGGTGCCCTAAGCAAACTTCTAACCTGCATAAAACCAATCCCAAGCCATACTAATATGCCCCAATTCGTCCATTTTCAATCCACTAACCAACAATTCACAATTAACATTCAACATGACACCTATTCATGTATAACTTAAAACAAAAAAGCTTCCATTGAATCAAATATCAATTACCATATAAACTTATCTCATTTAGCCTTCAATCATGGAAATTTGCACATATATCCTATAACAAGTCAACTACACACATATATAAATTTATACCAAAATAATATTATGCCTTATTTGATCTAAAAACACCATTCATTGTATACAAAAATTAACCATCAACCATGCCAACCTTATCACAATAGCTTAAGCATTCACATACAATTTTGGCCATTAAGAAGCTTCAACTATGGCTTATCACAATGCCATCATACACACTTTTAAGTATAACATGTAAGTATCCAAAAATCAAACATAATTTATGGTTCAAACTCCTTAACATTCATAATAAGCTGATTTTCCAAAATTCGGTGTAGTAGATTAAACTAGTTTTCACACTTAAGGAGCCTAAAAACGAGCATTTTCATTACATTTTAGTTAGGTTTCTTTAGTTTTACTTACATTCAATAAAATGTGCAAATTGAATCTTTTATTAACCTTAAGGGCCAAATGAGGCCTAAAGGAGAGTTAATGTACTTTGTAAGTGTGTAAAAGACCATTAGAAGGCATTTTAGGATGATACTAGACGCTATGTCACAACATGGAAGGACTGATGTCGCAACATAGGGAACAGAATGAAGAAAACTCAAGCCTACATTTAATGTCATAACACAGATTGAAGGTATCGCGACATACCCCTAAAGATTGCTATAGAGAAGCATACTGGTTACTATGTCGCGACACAGGTCCTAGTGTGTAGCGACATCGACTTTGGGATAGAAATTAAACACAAAGAGAGGGTGTTTTGGTCCGCACAATCAAACTTTAAGCTTGAGATCATCAACTGACCTAGGCTTAAGGACGAAGACCACCTGAAGGCTATAAATAGTCTCCTGTGGCACATGTTAAAGACATCTTTGAATTAACCTAGTTTCTTCCTTTATATTTCGTTTCATTTTCTTTCTTAGGTTTCTATAGTTTAGTTTATTTGTTCGTTGTTTTCTTTCAAGAGATTTGAATTGTGGAATCATTCAACTCTATGGATTTAGGCTTAATATCAATACAATCAGGCTTTTTCATTTACTCTATCTTCTCGACTTAATTAACATGCTTTCTTTTTACATCGATTATATATTGTTTATAAATGCCATGAGAAACTAATCCTTCTATGGGGATTAGTGAGTGGAGGAATGATCTATTAACGATTTTGTAGGGTTACTCAATGGATCAGTTGTTTGGGAAAGAGAGAACCTAGAACAAACCTTAGGTCTGACAACCCCGGGAAGTCATCAATGGGGGAATTAACCCTAGGTCTGGACTGTGAGGTTGAAAGATAAGTAGTTATTGCTAACTAATTATGTTATATGAAGATCGGAAGATCTTGTAAGGGTAGCGACTAGTTGATTAACGAGGAACCCGAAGCGACAGTTGATGGAAATTATCGAAGCGAGCTAATCACTCATAATTAGATTTGATTTATTCTTCCTTTTTAATCTCTTGAATTTTATTTTTTTATATTGTTTTACTTTTATCATTATAAAAATCTTTTATTTTATATTCTTCGTACTATAACTAAATCTAAAGTAATAATTAGATCTTTTATTGCTTAGGTTAAAATTGATCTAGCACTTTCCTCCCTTGGGTACGATCCTCAGAGTACTCGCCCACTACGTTGTAAAACTATACTACAACTAGACTCGTATACTACTGGATAACACCTCGTAATTCTATATTTTATTGTAGTATTCACACTCTAGACGCCAGTACATCCGGAGGCGGTCAAGTTGTTGGCGCTGTTGCCGGGGAGGCAATATCACTAGGTTCATTTTAATTTTTGCATGTAAAAGAATAATTAGGAAATTTCCCTCTTACGGATATGATTTTACTTTATTTCATTTATTGTTACCAATATTTTCTTTCTGGGTTACTGTATGACTCGTAGTAGGGGCACACCTATTGTAACAACCACAAATCCAAAGAGAATAATCCAAAGAGATCGCCGACAACAATAGTAGCAACAGTAAATGCAAAATCTAGCACCACCAGCTGTAGGTAACATACCACATGAAAATCCACTATTTAACAATGCTGACGATAATGCCCTAGGAAACTTGCCAGCACCACAACTTCCTACAAACATTCAGATGGCTTGGAATGAAAGAACTTTAAGGAATTATGCCTTACCAAGTATGGATATGGTCCAAGAAAGTATAACAATGCTTGCAATTACAACTAATAATTTCGAGATAAAACCAACTATGATTCAAATGATCCAGAACAATCTGCAATTTAGGGGCACTATGATAGAAGACCCTAATCAACATTTAAAATGGTTCCTTCAACTTTGTAATACTTTTAAGTATAGCGGGGTCACTAATGACGCTATTCATCTTCGATTGTTCCCCTTCTTCTTGACTAATAATTCCTTTTCTTGGCTAGACTCGCAGACACCAAGGTTTATCACGGCATGGGATGAACTCATTGGAAAGTTCTTACAAAAGTTTTTCCCAATCAGCAAAGTAATACAACTAAGAAGAGAGATTGTCATTTTTAGACAGATGGAGAAAGACACTTTCTATGAGGCATAGAACGGTTCAAAATGTTGATTCAAAAATGCTTGCACCATAGATTTCCTGAGTAGATGTGACTGTAGATGTTTTACAATGGGTTGGATGCAAATGCATGATCGGGATTAGACGGAACAGTAAGAGGAGCCCTTATGAACAGAACGTACGAGGATGTGTATGAAATCATCGAGAATATGGCGCTAAACTCCTGCCAGTAGCCAATTGCACAATTTATATATGGCCAGAAACTCGTTATAGTAAAAGCTATCCAAGAGAATGATAAGTATTAACAGTTAATGGATAGACTCAACTGTATAGAATCGGCTTCTACACTGTCTATGCATGGGAGAGATAAACCGCTCTTCCACTATATCAACAACCCGACTGAGGACGTGAACTATATCAGACATAGGGGTGGAAACCTTTATTCGAATCCATATAATCCCGACTGGAGAGATCACCCGAATCTAAGATGGGGAGGAAACCAAGGAGCATGTAATAATTTAAATCAAGTTAAAGCACTAATTACCGACCTTATTTTTAAAAACCCTAGGACAAGGTTAACCCAAATGACCATACTACATGTGGTCAACGGTTGGACATAATTAAGGGAGAAATGCAGTCAATGGGAATTGATGTCAAACAGGTGCATTCTGAGTGCACCAATTCAAGAAGAACATTGACTAAACTTGAGGATCAAATAAGCCAATTGATGAGCGTGATGGTTGACATCAAAAGAAATATTGGCACAAGTCACAAGTATTCCCAGCAACACAGAAGATAATCCACGGAGAGAAGGTAAGGAGCATGTGAAAGTAATTACGCTCCACTCGGGCAAAGTACTGAGTAGCCCAGAAACCATTACTCCGGAGATAATCGTGGAGAATAATGAAAATCCTCAAGAGGTATCCCTAGAAGCAGAAAATGAGCTAGAATCAAAAGAGGTAATCACACTGTCAATAGAGATAGAGAAGGAATTAACTAAAAATTCTACCAGGACAAAAATCTCATTCCTTTCAAGACTAGAAGAAAAGAAAAGGTAGGATGAGGATGAATTTGTAAGTTTCCTAAACATGTTTAAAACATTGAATGTTAACCCTACCTTTAATTGAGTTAATTGAAAGAGTTCTAAAGCACACCAATTTTTTAAAGGAAATGATGGCTAGGCGTAAGAAAATTAAGGGAGGAGAGCAAGCTACTTTAAATGCTTCCTGTAGCGTGACTATTTCAAGACAGGTACTTCAAAAATTGAAAGAACCGAGGAGTTTTACTATTCTCATAGAAATAGGAAGTATTCACTTTAATAAAGCTCTATGCGATCTAGGAGCTAGTTTTAATTTAATGCCTCTATCAACTTTTGAAAAACACAGGTTATGTAACACCCCTAACCTGTATCCGTCACCAAACCCGGGTTAAAAGTGTTACCAAACATTTTGGAACATTTTACGAACAATTCAAATACATCATTCACAATCATAGTCAAACATTACCATGGAGTCCCTTATCGAGACCTTAAGCATGCATTAGAAAGGGGTTAGGACTAAACCGAGCTCATACAAAATTTTTCAAAACTTAAACATTTTTCAAAGTTGTACAGGTCACACGACCGTGTGTCTAAGCTATGTCAAAACAGGGCATACATACTGACTTGTCCACACGACCACAAGACATGCTTGTGTGCCAAGCCATGTGAAAATTAGGGAGGCTACTAACTTAGCCACATGGCTGACCACACTCCTGTGTGTCTAGCCTGTGGTCGAAACTAACTTGGCCACACGGCTTAACACACGCCCTTGTGTGCGACCATGTGGTCTGCACAGGCTCATTTCGAAATGGCCCTTGAGCAACACGGCGGAGACACACGTCCGTGTCTGTACCCGTGTCGGCAAAAATAGGCCATTTACAAGGCCAATTTGCCACCCATTAAGGGGCCTCCCTACAATCATCAAATAGGCACCAATTGCAAATCAAATTTCAACCATTTCATAATCAAAACATTCAACATTCATGTCATATCATTATCAACCAATCTCATGTTCATAACACATACCGATTCATGTCATTCCATAAGCCAAAAACATAACAAAACATATAGTTTATAACCTTGATACATTCCACTCATTCTCATACCAATTCTTACCTAATTCTAAAATATGCACATACCAAAACTTACCAAATTGACCATTTCTTATGGCCAACCAAATGCACAATAGAATGGCACACTTGCATCACATATCATATCCAAACCATAAGTTCAAACACAAACTAACCAAATCACATGGCATAGTACATACATTACAAAACATATCATAATACTTTAAGCCTATACATGCCATACTTTTATATTCACAATATCAAAAGGTACCAAAATAAGGTTCGATAGTGTTGTGACAATCCTCGGCGATCCCTGAGCTCTTGGTAGCTTCGATATCTATAAAACAGTTGAAAAACACACAAAGTAAGCTTTCAAAAGCTTAGTAAGCCATATACAAATAAACTTATCATTCAAAACATGAAAGCATCATCAAATTACATATACTCCATGGCCAAATACTATCTCAAACCACATAGTTCATGTGACACCCCTAATTTGACCCTAGTCGGAAAGCGGTTTCGGGACCGCTAAACCGAGTAACCAAATTATTTGAACATGATATTTATTGTCTAAGATAAATGTGTGAAAGTTTTGAGCTTCGATTTAGTCGATTGCATGTGAATTTAATTAATAGGACTTATGTGTGGCACTTTTAAAAGGTGATAGGTTAATCTATAAGGACCTATTAGTGCATGTTATGAAAATAATGGGCTTGCATGTCAAATTTCCACCTATGACAAGTAGTGGCCGGCCATGCTATGGGTTAAAGCCTATTATAAACATTTTTGTGTTAGTGGTTTATGTTAGAAATAATAAAATAAAAGGTTAGTAATAAAGTAATAAAAAGGGAGGGGTGATGAAAACAAAGTTGTCTCATCCTTGCTCCCCCTATTGCCGTGACTTGAGGGAGGAAGAAGAAAGTTTGGTTGCTTTAATTTTTGGCTTAGAAGATGGCTAGAAGGAGGAAAAACTATGATTTTAGCTAGTTAGGTAGCTGAAATTTCTAGTAACTCGGTAATCCATCGAAGAAGAGGAAGAGGGCTGCAACAAAAAGAAAAATGGAGACAGTTTGCATGTTGAAGGAAACTAAGGATTTAGCTTGTTTAAGAGTTGTATCCTAAGTTGGTAAGTTTTCTAAGCTCCCCTCTATCTTTAACTTTGTTGTAAAGAAAAATGATGATGGATTGTGGTTGGAAGGCATGGATGCGGGTGGTAGAAAAGAAAAGCTCTTTGATTAGTTGTAAAAATTACTACTGTCCAATTTTGTGCCTTCGTTATGCTGTCCAAAATTTGAACAAATTAATGGTTCTATTTTCATGCCGATTAGGGGTTGATAAATTGAGTCTAATAGCTAAAATATTATGTTATTCTTACTAAGTTTCAGTTGTTAGTAGTGACGTAACAATGTGACAATTAAATGCATAAATGACTGCTGGAAACTCCAGCTTGAAAACAAATTGTTCCAGCATGTAAATGCTGATTTGAATGTGCTGTAATATGTGGAGGAATTGGTCTGCTGCATGTTTGAAATAAAAGAAAACAATGGTTGTTAAATATTATTTTTTGTTGCTAGTCGTATGGGTTTAATTCATTGTTCAAGGGGCTATAAATTGGTGTTAATTAAGCTATTAGGATGGTCTAATAAAACAGCCTGAATGTTAAATAATGCTTGCTGTCCAGATTGAAATTATGCAAGAAGGTTGAACAATTGTTGTTCAAATGGAATTTTGGAGTGTTTAATGGACTCCATGTTGCTAAAATTTACATGAATAGAAATTTCTAAGCTTAAATTGTAAGAATTTGAGTTGTGTGGTTTAAATTGTCAAAGATGCATTTGGCAATTGATTATAATTTGTTAAAGGGTGTAAAGTATTGATAGTTCTAAATGGTACATAGTTAAATGAAGATGGAAGCTTGATAAACTTTTATTTAGAATGTGAATTAGATATAAATTAAATAAGCATGAAATCGAATCATGGCATGTTTTATTAAATATGATACATATTGAAATCTATTGTTTTAGATGTAGATTAAATGATATGTGATTGCCAAATGTGATTGTTAAGTGAATAATATTAGTTAAGTACTTAAGAAAATCTATTGTTTTACTTAAGCTTAAGAGCAAAGAGGATCAAAGTTGGATGGGGGAAAAGAGAAAGTAAACAAATAGCCGTGGATATCTAGTCGTCGACCACTTCCGAGGTAAGTTTTAAGTGATTAAACGTTGAGTAAATTCAATTATAATAGGACATGATGAGTTGATTTAATAAGATATGATGTGGCCATGATATGTTCTAAGTTCAAATGGTAAGTTCTTAAGTGTTTGAGCTTGGGAATTTAAGGGTAATTTGAAATAGTCTGCTTAGGACAGCAGCAGTAACGTGACTTTAGAAAATCACCATAAATTTATGGATTTGAATTAGAGGCTGAATGAGACATGAAATTAAAGCTTAATGAGTCTAGTTTCTTATAAAAAAAACCGTGTAAGCAAAGGAATTTCCGATAATGATATATTTAAAGTTGTGTGAGACGGTGTCAGAATGACTCCGAAATCCCCTGTTCTGTTTTAGAAAATCATTATAAATTGTACAAAAATGGTTATAAGATAAAATTTATATGCTTAGACTCCTTAATAAGTCTAGTTTCAAATTAAATCAAATAAACACATTTTGAATTCTGTAAAATGAGAAATTTTATTCGTATTGAAGAGTGGTCAGATTAGTCAAATAGTGAAACAGGGGAAACTTTAAGAAAAATCTGGTATTGATTGGCCAAACCTAAAATTCTGTAAATTTTATGGGTGGAAGATATACGAGTCTATATTCAGGAAAAATTAACGGAAAGTGATTTGGAGTTTTTTAGCTCCAGTTATAAATAATTTAGTGACTATTGCTCAGGAAAAACAGCTTGTGCTGAATTTGAGATTATGTTGTGAACCTTGATAAACTTGTTTTAGTTGCTCACAAGCTATTGATTAAACCCATACGTGAATTCTAAATTGTGATATTGGAAAGTGATAGATGTAGATTCAGCCAAGAAAGTGTATATATGTGATAAGGCCTAATGGCCGATGTGATGAATGTGAAAGTGTATATGTGTGATAAGGCCTAATAGCCGATGTGATGAATGTGAAAGTGTATATATGTGATAAGGCCTAATAGCCGATGTGATGAATGTGAAAGTGTATATATGTAATAAGGCCTAATGGCCGATGTGATGAATGTGAAAGTGTATATATGTGATAAGGCCTAGTGGCCGATGTGATGAATGTGAAAGTGTATATATGTGACAGGGCCGAGTGGCCAACGTGATGGATGTGAAAGTGCATAAATGTGATAAGTCCCGAAGGGCATTTGTGTCAGTACTATATCCGGGTTAAAACCCTGCAGGTTTTATGCGAGAATATTATCACTGATTAATGTCCGTAAGCTTTGTGCTCGTACTATATCCGAGCTCTAAAGACCCGATGACTACGTGTGGGAATTTTGTCCGGGTAAGACCCGATAACTTCGTGTGGAGATTATGTCCGGGTAAGACTTCGTAATAAGAATTGCTTATAAATATATTCAATGCGAAAGGTTAAACAGGTATGTACTCCAAGTTTATATGTGAGCTTGATTTGCACTAAATCATAAGGTAGTTATGTGATGCATACGAGAGCAATCTATGAGACTATTCCTATGATTATGTGACATCGGATCAGTGTGAGAGGCGATGTGAAATCATACGATGTATCTATGTCACATGAGCTCACTTTTATGTGAAAGTTTATCTGCCTATTGTATATGATGAGATATGCATATTCGGTAAAGGGATGGTATGCCCGAAGGAAGAGTGAAATAAAAATACGAACAACTATGTTATAATTTGATTGTTATCTGTTGACCCTGCTTAAAACTTACTAAGCATTGTAATGCTTACTCCGTTTACTCTGTTTCCTCTGTTTTATAGATCTCATTGCGAAGCTACAGGCTCGGGGATCGTCAGCAACTAGTCACACTATCACTATCCACTGCTTGGTACTGCTATGTTTTGGATTATCTTATGGCATGTATAAAATAGACTAGTGGCGGAAGAATATTTTGGTTAATGTATATAGCCATGCGAAAATGGCTTATATATGTTTGAGCATAATGTTATAATCATTTGGTATGGAATGGTTAATCACTATCATAATTTGTGCTATTTATGCTAAAAGGGCTAGTTGAATCATGGAAACTATGAAATAGGTAAAGTCTACCTTAAAGGCAGATGCTGGCAGTAGCAGTGATGTAGATTTGGAAAATCACTAAAAATAGTAGGATTGGAATTAAATAATGAATAAATTATGTAAACGAACCTTGATGAATCTATTTTCATAGAAAAGTAACGAAATGATCATATGGTCAGTATGTTAAGAGATATTCAGGTTCTCGTGAGACAGGGCCAGAACGGTTTCTGGATTCCCTGTTCCGACTTTGGAAATTTATTATAAATTAACCAGAGATAATTAGGAGTCATGCCATACATGTATAGATTCCTCTCTGAGTCTAGTTTCTATAGAAACAAACGGCATCAGTATTGAAGCTCTGTACAGGGAGATATCCAAGTCGTAAGGCGCAAAGGTCAGTGTAGTCGATCCCTGTAACATAGGAGACTTTGACTAATAAACTGTACTAATTGGCCTGACCAAAAATTCTAGAAAAAATATGTAGATGGGAATATGAGTCTAGTTTCAGGGAAAAATTACGAAACTGATTTTTGAGTTGTGAAACTCAAGATATGATTTTTAAGGTGACAGTGTCGCAGTTAGCCAACTGCCTGGAAAATTTTAAAATGGACTGCGATAGTAAGCGAATTTAGTCTGTGAACCCCTCGTGTCCGACTCCGGCAACGGTCTCGGGTACGGGGTGTTACAGTTCATATACATTTCACATATTCTCAATTCATTTACACATATAGCATATTTTCTCATACTTATAATACATATCATCACTTGTACATAGACTTATCTTTTATTCTCAAACATAGTATACATTTCGAACATACCTGAATCAGATACACATCTCATATAATCATTCATTTCCCGAAATGCCCGTTGAACAGTTCAGAATCATAAGGATACGCAGATAGCTCGGAAAGCTCATACAATGCCAACTAGCTCGGAAAGCTTATACAATGCCAACGTTCCAGACGTGGTCTTACATGTAATCAAATATCGATGCCACTATCTCAAACAGGGTCTTACACGAAATCATATACGATGCCAACGTCCTAGACGTGGTCTTACACGTAAATCATAAGTTGATACTAACGTCCCAGACGTGGTCTTACACGAGAACACATATCGGATCCTATGTCATGACATATGTATCCTAACTATTCTTATGGTTCATACGGGACTAATCGGACGTCGGAACTTTGTTGATACTTTCTCAGTTGTCTCATATTTCTCAACTCATATAGTCATTCATCATAGTTCAATAGCATATAATCGATAGTAATTCAATTCAAAACACATTTATTTGTATATTGACTTACTTCGTACAGAAATGAGCGGAAACGAGCAACTATTCAATGACTTTCATTTTCCCCTGATCTAATTCCATTTTCTTTGGTTCTTGATCTAAACACATTCAAATTTAACATTTTTATTCATCAAATCAAATCCGAAAACACATATTTAGTGCATTTTATAAATTAGCCCTTACATTTACACACTTTAACACTTTAGTCTTTATTTCACAGAATCACAAAATACACATACTTTCTTTGCACACATGCTTAGCTGAATATACATAGTGTTCATATAAGCCCCCCACATTTTATTTATTTTACATTTTGGTCCCTCAATTTATAAAATTCACAATTTAGCTCTAATTACTCAAATTCATCAAAAATTCAAAGACAAAATATACTAACCCAACACATGTCTTTCATTTTCTATCAACTATCTTCACAAAACTCATAATTTCATCAATGCCTCAACTCAAAATCATCAAAAATATCATAAACTAAGACATGGGCTTGATAGTATACAGAGCAACGATCACAAAAACGTAGAAATTATCAAAAATCGATCAAAGAACATACCTTAATCAAAACCAAAATGAACCGAACCCTAGCTTAGACTTTTCTTTCTTTTTCTTTGTGTTTTTCTGTTATGGATGAACACAGATGGCTTACTTCATGCTTTTAGTTTATTTTAATTAACATAATTATTCATTTTACCAATTTGCCCTTATAATAAAACATTATAAAATCACATATATTAAGGTAATTAATGTCCATTAACCATGTTAATGGTCCAATTGCAACATAAGGACCTTTCATTTACAAAGACAATCAAATAAGCACTTTAACAAATAAAATTTCACTTTTACATTTCACGCGATTAGATCCTTTTATCAAATTAAACACACAAATGATTAAATTTTTATACGAAACTTTCACACATTTCAATTCGCATATAATAAGCATGGAAAAAAATAATATTAAAATATTTTTTCTGACTCAAATTTGTGGCCCCAAAACCACTATTCCGACTAAAGTCTAAATCGGACTGTTACAGGTTAGGAGATCTAAAACCTACTCAAATAGTGTTATAGTTGGCTAACAGGTCTTTGATTCGTCCAAAAGGAGTATTGGAAGATGTGTTAGTCAAAGTGCAAAGTTTTATTATCCCCGTAGATTTTATGGTACTTGACTTTGAAAAAGATCGTGGGATACCGATCTTATTAGGAAGACCTTTTTTAGCCACTTCGAGATCCACCATTGATTTAGAAATGAATGAATTAGGCATGAAAATTAATGGTGAGACTGAAACTTTTAAATGTGGCTATCAATCAAGCGATGAAAATAAGAAAAAGTTAGGGGAACAATGTAAAAAAATTATTTATTTCTAACGCCCCCGAGTCAAAGGACACACTTCCTTTTATGCATGCAGAAAGAATAAACAAATTTAAAGAAAGAGACAAATAGCCACACGTGGCATGGCACAATGGAAGATGGACCACTACTGATAGAACAGGGAAATCCTCCATTGGTAAATAGTGACACCGTTAGATGAATCCGACAATAAAACTTAAAAATTAGTTGAAATGTTGTTTAAATTTTTAAAATTATTGTATATGAAACTAATCATCTAGTTTAGATTTTGACTTTTATTTGGTGTAGGTTCATCTCTAAACCGAAACATCCTTAAAGTTGGAAGTTTTTAGCCGAAACAGAGTCAATGTCGCGACATACTAGACAGTTTCCTCCAGACCTCCAAACTGTAGGGTATGTCACGACATTGAACCTAGTGTCACGACAACGATAATCTTCCAGGGATGTTGTAACACGGAACCCCTGTGTCGCGACATTGCTACAGCTTTCTGCCAGGTTGACCCGAACCAATCGCATAACTCAACAGAATAATCTTCATTTAACCTGATTTTTAACCCTTTAAAACCCTATTTTCTAACCTAAAACCATACTTACTTCTAATTAAAACACCTCTTAACCCTTAATTCCCCAAACTCTCTCAAATCTCACAAAATCTCTTAAACCCTAAACCCCCTAAATTCTTACACATTCTATTTATTTTTCACAAACTTTTAAACCATATTTGGGGCAGCAAGGAATAGAAACATTGCGAAAAAGAAAGGAATTCAAACAAACTTCGATTAAAGGTTAAGGGTTCCTAAATTCAACTCTTTACGCTCCCATTGAATTGATTGCTTAGTGTTGTATTAGAATATCATGCCTCCTAGAAAAGTTAGAAGAATCAATGAATCTGAACCACTGACGGATTCAAACCCCCTAATTTTGCAAACCTGAATATTGGAAAATATTTTACGGAACTTCGAGGAAAAACATTTATTCAAGAGAGGGGATTCGATCTGTTAATGGTTATGTGTATTTAGTTAGAAATTATAGGTGGGAACGCTTTTGGACGATCCCAAAAGAAAATGTTGTAGTTCCCATTGTTCAAGAGTTTTATGCGTCTTTACGGGACCATGAGTCTAGAAATACTGAAGGTCATATGTGAGATATGGTACTTGTGCATAGGAAGGAAATGTGAGTAACCCCTCGAATCATTTGTGATTTTTATAATGCTTCATATTATGAGAACGATTTTATTGATGAAACCGATCTAGAATACTTCTAAGATATAGATATGGATAGTATTATAAATTTCTTGACTAAAGATAGGGGTGAATGGAAATATCGCGCAGGTACCAATATCCCTGTATCCTTTCATTAAGCAATCATATTCCCTGATGCTAAAATGTGGATCCAATTTGTATGCACAAGAATTGTACATGCTTTAAATATTTCTAATGTTAATACTTTTAGAGCATTATTACTCTATGTTATTTTGTAGAAAAAGAAAGTATGTATCAGTAAATGGATTCATCAGAACATGAAGAGATGCATTGGTAGCCAAAAGGTGGGAGTCTTCTTTCCCTACCTAGTGATAGCATTATGTAGAAAGGCGGGTGTACCTATGACATCTACTGAGCAGTCGCTAAAACCGTCCAAAAGTGTTATTGGCGACACCTTGTTCCAACAGTATACAGAATTGTGAGCCAAACAAATAAAGGATTGGAACAAACGACAATAGGAAGCGACAGCTACATCGGCTCCATCGTAAAGGTTACACGAGCTCAAGAATACGTCAATGAAAGTAGTCATCCAAAGCTTGATTGGATGATACAGTGGATGCAAGAGTTAAGACCAATATCCCAAGAATTTTCAAGGCAAAATAACATTTGGGTCCCCAGTTACACATCTGACATGTTCAGGCCAACGAATGCAGAACAAAAAAAAATAAGTGCATGAAAGTAAGGAGGAAAGAGAAGACGAAGAGAATGATGGGAGTGAGGAGATGGATAAGGAGGACAATTGAACTATTTTAATTTTATAAAGACTTCTATTAATTATTAGATGATTTTAATTTAGACTTTGTAGGAGTAGGATTAGTAAGTAGAAATTTTGTTTTGTTGCACATTGTTAAATTTTTTATGTAGGAACCCAACATGAAGAAGACTTCAAACAATTCAAGCTAACATGATCAAAGGAGGAAGCACCTACCATTAGCAATTGGAGTGACACGATCAATCGAGTAACTTTTTTCCTTATCTATTATTGGGCTACACATTGAGGGCAATGTGTCAACTAAAGTGTAGGGGTTAACATAGAAAATTTGCTTCAAATATTTACATTTTCTATGATTTTTTTTATATTTTGTGTGCTTAAGTTTGTAGAAACACAAGTGGTTGGTTAGAAGCATGCACATAGGTTGCTTGTGTTTATGAATAAATTTGGCATGATGATAGGTGATTTTAAAATTTTGGTTATTAGGCTGCTAAGTTATATATGTTACACTATAAATAGGTATTAAGCAATCAACTGTAGCATGTGATATAGAAAGTACAAGGAAACGAGCATGCTAGTACGAATAATAAATAGTTGAATTTACATTTTTTTGGTTGACTAAATTTGTGCAAGTTGAGATATTTAGGGATGACCTATTTGGAACACATCCAGAGCCAAAAAGTTATCCTAATTATATTTCATCTTTAGTACCAATTTTTGAGCCTGATGACACTATTTGATGAACCACATTACAAACCCCGAGCCTAAAAACGTCAGCTTATATTTGTCCTTGCTCTTTGTCCTGCACTGCACGATTATAGACATCTGGCCATATGTATTGAGGGTTAAGTAGATACATCACAGCGGAGTTTGTAAAATTAGAGTGAAAAATGTAATACTAGTGTGATATAGGAATTATAGGTTAGCCTGAAAGTACAAAAAAAAAGGAAAATCCAAAAAGAAAATCCATATGAGTAGAAAAAGTACCTGAAAAGTTTAAAAAAAAAGCATTCTTAAGTGAGAAGAAATTGAAAAAGAACAGTGACAAAGTCACAACAATAAAAAAAAACTCATTCATTAGTGCGCTGAAATTCATAGGCTTACCTTAGTTACTATGTCATGCTATGATTTCCTATATGGAGAAACAAGGAAGGTGAGAAAAGGAGAAATAAGACGGTGAATGGGTAAGTGTAATTAAGGGGGATGAATAGGGATCAATATGATGCGCCAAACTATTTTCATGTTTGTAACCCTTTTGGTGCTTATTGATTTTGAATTTCATACCTGTCCTAAGCTTCAGAATGTTACAAGCCGAAAAGTCCTATGTGGCCTAAATATCCTTATACATGAATGAGCATCATACTAAGTATGTGCATAAATGACTATTTTTATTCTGCTCGGATAATCAAAGTACTTGTATGATTTGTGGATGGGTTCTTATAGGTGAGACCCTTAATACTTGTATAATTTGTAACATACTCAACTTAGATGCTTGAAAGCAAAGGTCGTAAGCCAACTATTCATCATGTTAGAATTATTAGTAAGCATGAAATGCCTAAGTCATATGCTCTAAAGTCGATACTTGTATCATACTGGCTCAAGAGTCGTCATGTTTATTTTTCATCTTTGTTTGTGTTGCTTGAGGACAAGCAATGACTTAAGTGTGAGAGAGTTTGATCTGCCAAAATTCGGTGTAGCAGATTAAACTAGTTTTCACACTTAAGGAGCCTGAATACAAGCATTTCCATTACATTTTAGTTAGGTTTCTTTAGTTTTACTTACATTCAATAAAATGTGCAAATTTAGTCTTTTATTGATCTTAAGGGACAAATGAGGCCTAAAGGAGAGCTAACATACTTTGTAAGTGTATAAGAGACTATTAGAAGGCATTTTAGGATGATACTAGACACTATGTAGCAACACAGAAGGGTTGATGTCGCAACTAAGGAAAAAAACTCAAGTTTGCCTTCAATGGCACGACACAGACTGAGGGTGTCGCGACATACTCCTAAAGATGGCTATAGATGAGCATATTGGTTGCTATATCGCAACACAGGTCCTGGTGTGTAGCGACATCGACTCTAGGACGAAAATTAAACACGAAGAAGGGGCGTTTTGGTCTGTACAATCGAACTTTAAGCTCGGGAACGTCAACTGACCTAGGGTTAAGGACAACAACCACTTGAAGGCTATAAATAGGCTCCTTTGGCACATGTTAAAGACACCTTTGAATTACCTAGTTTCTTCCTTTATATTTAGTTTCATTTTCTTTCTTAAGTTTCTATAGTTTAGTTTATTTGTTCGTTGTTTTCTTTCAAGTGATCTGGATTGGGAAATCATTCAACTCTTTGGATTTGCGCTTAATATCAATACAATCAAGCTCTTTCGTTTACTCCATCTTCTCGATTTAATGAGTATGCTTTCTTTTTACCTCGATTATAATTTTTTTTATGAATGCCATGAGGAACTAATCCTTCTATGGGGATTAACGAGTGGAGGTATGATCTATCAACTATTTTGTAGGGTTACTCAATAGATCAGTTGTTTGGGAAAGGGAGAACGTGAAACAAACCCTAGGTTTGACAACCCCGGGAAGTCATCAAGGTGGGACTGTGAGGTCGGAAGATAAGTAGTTCTTGCTGACTCGTTATGTTAGTAGTAGATCGGAAGATGCTACTAGGTAAGCGGCTAGTTGATTAACAAGAAACCCGAAATGACAATTGATAAATATTACCGAAGCGAGATAATCACCTATAATTAGATTTGATTTATTCTTCCTTTTTAATCTCTTGATTTTTTTTTTATGTTGTTTTATTTTTATCATTATAAAATTCCTTTATTTTATATTCTTCGTACTATAACTAAATCTAAAGTACTAATTAGATCTTTATTGTTTAGGTTAAAATTGACCTAGCGCTCACCTCCCTTGGGTACGATTCTTAGAGTACTCACTCACTCCGTTGTAAAACTATACTACAACTAGACCTGTATACCTGCGGATACTGCCTCATAATTCTATATTTTATTGTAGTATTCACACTATGGATGTTAGCACGTCCGAAGGCGGTCATAAGAAAATATGCAAAACATCTCCTTTATACATGCCATATAACCGAGACTAGGAAAATTAAAAGACTGGCAAATCGAAAGCTTGATGGTGTGAGCTCCGAAGTGATTTGATCGTCTCATTCCACAAAAGATAAGTACAAGCAAAGAAAACACAACAGAGTAAGCATTATGTATGCTTAGTAAGTTCATATGAGTTAAAATAATAAACTCACCTTAATTCACAACTAACATAATGAATTAGCTAACTAGACAACTTTCCTGTCATCACATTTCACATTAGTAAGGTGAGTTTATCAGTTACAATCCTACAACATTTTGATATGTACAATACATTTCCATTCAGTGTCATTCTATTAGAATCATCGAACATATACGTCATTTCATCATTCCTAACATATAACCATTTTTAAATACAATACATATTATCAATAAGATATTTTCCATTTTACACTAATTGTTTAGCCCGATGAACTATAATAAACAGATACGGATACATGGGTAACTACAAAAACACACCAGATTCCTCGTCTGAACAACTCCAAGCACACCTGAGCACCGAAATGCTAAAATTATAGGCATCAGATGTCATAAGACATTACATCCCTCCAGAACACACCAAGGTTTGAGTAGAGACAGACAGTAATAATGGTCTCTGTAGAGATAAAACTCGGTAATCCGCAACAAATATTGGATTCCGATTTAAATAATGAATTCTCGGTACGTCAGTATCATCTCATACCATATCCCGCACAACACGCAAATAAACCTATTGGCATGCCAATTGTATGCATACGTTCCTTTAGGCACATTTAACACATTAATTCATTTCTTTACAATTCAATCCATTTCTCGCCTTTTTGTACCATTTGTAACCAATTCAAAATGCAATCACAAGATTTAATTTCATAATTTAAACATATCCAATATATTTACAAACATAACTACACCATATGAACTTACCAAACCAAAACGACTATAAGTGCAATATTGAGGACTAATCCGTAATTTTTTGCTCGATTATCTACTAGCTGGTCCAAATTTTGATCTATACGGTAATTCATTTCAAATTATCAGTTTCAATTACCTTATAACATCTTATTCTATGCATATGACATTTTAATTTCACTTTTCACAAATTCACTAAAGTTTCATATTTTATTCAATTTAATCCCTAAAACCTAAACAATAATATCTTTCACATTTAAGCTCTGATTTTCAATCTAATTCCAATCTCATCCCTCTACAGCCCTCTAATACCTATATTTATAGAAATTTCATTCTAATTTTGAAATATTTACACTTTAGTTCTTTTTTACTAAAATAACAATATCAGTTTACAAATTAGTCATTGTACCTTAATTAACTCTCCAGTCGAAAAAATGAAAAGACCAAACTTTAATTAAACTTTATACTAACATCGTAAATATTATTACTCACTCGTCGGAAATGGAGTTCCGAAACTACTATTTCTGACACTACTGAAAAACAGATTGTTACAGGTACAGTCTTTCTCAAGAAATCATGGCATCATCATCATTTAGCACAAATTCATTATTGTCAAAACTGAAACTCACACCACCCTTCTCGATCTTTGGTATCCAAAAGGATGTATCTGAATGATGCTCTATTCTCATCTTCTTCAGTCGCCTCTATTTCTAAAACGACCATGTCTTTATTCTTCTTCTCCTTCGTTGCTTTCTCTAGTTACATTAAAATAGGAGAACTTGGTCTTTGAAACTGGGAGACAGAGGATACATGTTGTGCCGTCCATTTCTTTTTATGTTCAATTTAAGATTTTAATAATTATTTATAGTTAATTATTGTTTAATTATGTTTAAATAAAATTATTTATATTTATTTATAAATTATTTATTTCTTATTCAATCATAATATATTATTTTATTATTAATTGATGGTAGATAAAACTCCAATAATAATCTTCCCTTTTCTTGAATCAAATGAATTCTTAAAACTTGTTTCCTCTTCTTCGGTGCATGCACACGAGAATGAGCGCACTTTTACATATATATAAATAAATAAAAATTAAGATTTCGGAGTAGACTCGAACCCTATATAAAAAGCAGCATATCCCACTTCTGTCTTCAAAGCAAAGCATCATAACCTCTCTTCTCTTTGTTCTTGGTTAACTCATCTCTTTGCTCTTTTCTCAGCTTAAGTTTCCAGGTCCTTTATGCATATATTATCGTATTCCCTTTTTTCTTAGGTTTTCTTCGGTGACAAATCCACATCCCATTTGTCAATTTAATCAAGAGTTTCAGATATCCTCACTTTCCTTAAGCCTTCATTCATTTAGTTTCTTGACACAAAAAATATAGTAGAAGTTATTTTAAAACACAATGTCAGGCAGAAGATCACGTTCCAAGCAGTCAAGTGTTTCCAGTATCACTGACAATCAGATCACCGATCTTGTTTCCAAGCTGCAACACCTTATCCCTGAACTTCGTCGAAGGCGATTCGACAAGGTATACCGACTACCACACCACTCTTTCTACTTTTTTCTAAATAAAATAAATAAATAAAAACACCCTTTCTTTTGTGAGGACTCCGTTCACTTTCGTAGATAAGTCATAATCAGAGCGCGCCTCATTTATTTTGATGTGGTGCCTTCTAGCAACAAGTTGAAGGTGTGGGACTCCATCTGTTCCTCATTTTTAACACCTCATGTTTAGTTTACACATCACGCTCAAATATTATATCATCAAAACTTAATTTAATTTTATATTCCAACTTCAATAGAAAAAGAAAAGATCCATAATATATTTTTCTCTCTAATATCTCTTCAGGTATCAACTTCCAAGGTGTTACAGGAGACTTGCAACTATATCAGAAGCTTACATAGAGAAGTGGAGGACCTAAGCGACCGGTTATCCCAGCTATTAGCTTCCACAGACGGCGGTAGCGACCAAGCAGCCATTATAAGGAGTTTACTTATGCAATAAACACCCATTTTCATTCACCTTTGGTTTTACTATATTAAGTACTACACACCTTTTCCATATCTTAGGATTTCCGGTAGTAATGCAGAAGAGATAGGAAAAGGGTGAAACATGGAGTACCATGCATGTTTTATGATTCTTGTCATCAACAGACTCTGTAAATCATTCAAGTCTATCATTATATATTTTATAAAATAAAATATTTAAAAAAAAAGAGTTGAGAGTTGTGAAAATTGGGTCTTAAATTTTATGAGTTGATTTACAGCTGCAATTAAAAGCAAATATTATATTGTTGTATTAGAAGAAAATATTGGTTTACCGATGGTGGCGCTTCTCATGATTATGGGAATTGGCAAAGTTTCAAAGCATAAATGAAGGCTATGTAATGTTAGATTTGAGAAGTGGACCCCGAAAGGTCAGCCTCAAAGGCTGATGACAGTCGCTGACACGTGATTTGCCGCACACCAAATTCTGTTTGGATCCTATAACATTATTAGTAGTATTTTGCGATAGGTTCGGAGTTTGAACCCGTGAATTCGTCATACTTGTTTTTAAATTTGGGAACCTTTTTTCTTTTTCTTTTTTTTTTTATATTATGTAGGTTGATTTTAGTGTTTATATTTGAGCTATTCGTCATACTTGTTTATTTTTTAAACAAGAAAAAGAGAGTTTAAGCCTAGTGCGACGGCGTTCAATTCATTTGATATGCATTTGCAGCCGTTAATTTATATAGGGTCATTGTTGACGGGAATTCATGGCACAGCGAGATAAAGGAATATGGCGTGTTGCACGAGCATTTACCAGGGTTAATCGCTAGACTACAAAGAATATGGTTAAGGAATATTTTTTTTTTCTGTCTTAAAACACCCCGTTATCATTTTCAGCTAAATCAAATTCCTTATCGAGTGGGCAAGTTTTTTGGGTAATTTTTAAAGTTAAAATATGTAATAATTCTTTATTTTTTTATAATTTTAGAATTTAATTTTTTATATTTTTACTTTAAAGAATTTACTCATTTAGTTTTTTAGATTTCCAAATAAAATTCTAACTGTTAACTGTTAATGTCATTTTTTTAACTACATTACAATCAATTGAGTCTTTTTTTTATTTCAACAAATTTAACAAAAAATATTTAACAATATTAACAATTAAACTTAAATTTTAAAATATAAATAATAAAGGGGCCAAATTCCTACAAATAAAAATACAAAAACTAAATTTTAAATTTATAAAAAATACAAAAACCTATGATATATTTTATTTTTTTTAATCCATAATACTCTAACCCAAAACTTTGTTTAAGAGGTACTAAATTTTTTATCATTGGACATAACATGAGGTTGGTAATAAAAACATTATCCATACTATATATAAAACTATTTAGTAAGTTGATACCATTCATTGGATGTAAATCCATTTGAAAAATTATTAATTGTTTTTTAAAAGTTCTTTTATCATATTATTGTGTGAGTTTTTCTTTTTATAAAGGAATAAAAAATTATCCTAAGATTAAGAGTATCAAGCACATCAAATCTTAAATTTTACCATTACCATCAATACATCATTTAATTTTTATACGATTTTTTAATAAATAAATCCGATATATAGGTGGTGTACCATAAATCTAATTTACTTTTATGAGTCTATAGTCTTTTGTTTATAGACAAAATAAACGAGTATGTGGTAAGATATTAATTTAATTTATGCTGTTATTGGGTCTTAATGTCATAAATTAACTTAATATAACAAAATTTAAAAATAATAATAAATATTACTATAAATGGTATTTCTTTATATTTTATATAAAAGCTAAAAATTTAATAAAAATTAAATTAATTCAAAGAATAAATCTAAAAATACTAATTTTCTAAAACCTCAATTTTGTCATTTCAACTAAAACTTTATGTGTTAGTATTTAGTACATTAACAATATACTCTCTTTTTTTTATTCCACCAGTAATCTTAAAAAATTATTGTGTCTCTTTTTTTTAAATATTTATGTTTTTTAACAGTTTACTATAATCCTATAAGACATTTAAAAACATTAATCTTACTTGTAGAATCTAATTAAAAACCCCACTATTTTAATAATCTACTGAATATTTTCTCAAACTTTATTATCTTTTTATATAAATTATTTTTATAAATATAATATTTGAATATAAATATATTATTAAATTAATAATACAACACGTGACGATAAATAAATTTATACTTTTAATTTTTTTTTCTAACCAAACCTCCCATGTTCAACGATATATTAATTTAAGAAAATTAATTTTTACAATTACTGTCACTTTTGAAAAAGGGTTAAATTATTTTTTAGAGTTTGAATTTGATAATTTTTACATATTAGGGCTTGAATTTTGTTTTTAGTCTAAGTTAAGTCTTAAACTTGGTAATTATTTTCACATTGAGACCTGAACACTTTTTTATCCAAATTAAGCTCTGAACTTAGCAATTGTTCTAATACTGGGGTTTGAAAAAAAAATTCCAAGTTGTGCTTGATCTTCCATTGAAAATCCTAAAACTTAGGTCCGAATGTGCAAACGATTGTTAAATTCAAGTCCCAATTAAGGAACAATTTTAAGTTGAATATTTAACTTAAAGAAAAAAAATTCAAATTCTAATATGAAAATAATTATCAAATTCAGGTCCTATTTAACCCTTTTAAAAATATATAACGAGGAACTAAATCGTATTTTAAGAATTTAAGATCATAAAATATGGTTTGTTTTTTTTTTTTCCTTTGCTTAAGTAGTATTTATACTATATTATTATATATGTAAAGAGGGCAGCTATGAATTCCAAAACGGATATGAAGAGTAAAAAAATTCAAGGCCTTCCCTTTGTGACAAGTGTCCATTACTTCCTTTTTCTT
This sequence comes from Gossypium hirsutum, assembly GCF_007990345.1. Taxonomy (NCBI): domain Eukaryota; kingdom Viridiplantae; phylum Streptophyta; class Magnoliopsida; order Malvales; family Malvaceae; genus Gossypium; species Gossypium hirsutum. Next base: position 58,686,425 of record NC_053426.1, on the reverse strand, counting down.
ACAATTAATATAAAGGTTAAATTTCAAATCAAATCCCTCTATCTTTTTAGATTGTATAAAATGACGGCCTCAAGTGTCCATGATTTTTTTCTTTCTTTCTTTCTTTCTTTCTTTCTTTCTTTCTTTCTTTTACATTATTAACTTAAAGGTTAAATTTCAAATCTAATCCCTTTATCTGTTTACTATATATGAAAATGGTCAAATTTCAATTCCGATCCTTATTATGCGCTCAAATTCAAGATTTAATTGTTATACTTTAACTTTTTACGTAATTTGGTACCTCAACACGTGTACTATCATTTGTTAGTCTAAATATTTAATTCTAATTAAAACGTCAATGTGAAATTTAAGAATTGTTAACTCCGTTTAAATTCTTTATTAAATTCAAAGTCTATTACAACACCATTTTTATCACATTGCTACCAAATGAGGTTTTTTTTTTAATTTTAGAATACCACATTGATAATTTTAATAGGAGAATTTTAATGGTATTAGCAACTAAACCCAAATTATTAAATTCGAAAAGGTAATGGACTGAATTCTTAAAAATTAATTATGAAGACTAAATTCTAAATATGCAAAGAGTATGTATAAAAACTTAAAACATGTTGCGACATTTAAATTTTACTAAAAATAATTAAAGATACTCTTTTTTTTTAATTTGTATGGAGCACTCTCTATATATGGTTATTTGTTTTTTCAAGTTCTCTCCTTTATATAGTAATTTTACTTTTATTATTTATTCTATAACAGCTCGCTGTGGATGAAGAAAAACAAGTATATATATATATAAAATAAACCCTAAGAATTAAACTCCCAATTAAAGAATTTTAAATTTCTCTACTTTTTCTACTCATCCATTTTGAGATTTATTTTAACTTTGTATGTTTACCTATTTAATTTTTTAAACTATAAAAGTATTGATAATATTTTTGTTTTTTAAAAAAATTAATTTTTTTAGTCTTTAATATATATATATATGAGTTGTAAAGTATTTTAAATCTTGAATACAACATTATTGGGAGAGGCAAGGGTGGAGCCAAGGGTTGGTAGTGGCCCCGGCTCCTCTAAAATAAAAATTTTCACTTTTAGCCCTTTTATAATTTTAAAAAATTTAAATTAATATATAGTATAATTACACTTTAACCCTCTAAGAATAAGAAAAAAATTAATTTAATTCTTTAAAAATTATAAATATGTAGACTATTAAAATAGTAAAATTTCACTTTTACTATTATAAAAATATACAACTTTACTCTGGTCCCCACTGAATAAATTTTTTGGTTCCGAGAAGAGGTAACCATAAATTTCAAAATGATTAATTTTTATAGACCGTAAAATGAAGATAGAGGGATACTTGGATAAAAAAAGAGTTGAGACAACATGATAGGTGTACAATTCGACACAATTAATATAGTTTGATTTCTTCTGTGCAAATTGGATTGCAATCGAAGCAAACAACAAGTTTGATAGATCAGTTTTTGTCTCCAAAATATGACGACGTGTTTGTACTGTTTTGGCTTTAGGGATTTTTTTTTTTTTAACCATGCATGCCATGCAATCAGTTAATCAAATCCTCTCTAGTTAGTTTATTTACCCACTTTAAAAGCAAAAAAACAAAACTTGATGGCTAACCCTAGCTTGTCCCCACTAATTCAAAAACCAAACTTGGGGTATGATTTCATCATTTCCTTTATTATTACGATCAATTTGATTAAAATATAATGAAATTTGTTTGAGCCTTGAAGCTTGCTAACTTTGAACACATTTGCAATATATATTGATATTCAGTAGCTAATATTTGTGTCGGTATCTTAGCAAAGGTGTTTGTCTTAATTTGCTTTACGTTCTGCTAATCACTTGATTCTTTTCTAATTTTAATACTAATGTCATTTTGACTGAGGAAATACGAGAGCTTTTTGGCAGTAATTTTGTTGGTTTGGCTGAAACTCCTATTTCTTACTTGTTGTAACATGGTGTTTAGTCTTTACCTGAAAGGTCGAAATTGATTTGGTATTTAGCGAAAGAGCGTTTGTATGGTGGCAGTCTTTTGGGCTCGGTCTGACTGCACGCTATTGGTTTAGATGTGGAACTCAAACATTGGTTTTGGTTGTTGCAGTAACAAATTTCTTCTTTCTGTGTATCCAAAGTCCAAACATATATCTTAATTCAGTCCACATTTACTTAACTTACCTGTCGAATTAGTCCCACCATAGTTAGGCTGAAAAAGCAAATACTAGAAAGAGACAACTTCACGATAACAAAATATTGTATATAAGTTTAATTCCTCTATTACTTTATCTATTTTGTGAAAGTTATAGATTTAACTTTAATTTTATTAATTTTAGTCTTTATATTTTTTGAATCTTGACCTAAATAATAACAATTAAATTCGTTTGATTATATTCAATTATTACATGTATAGTTATAGATTTTATGTGTTTTGGATTTAAAAGCAATATATGAAAATAAAAAACACCATTAAGGACAACAATTTTATGTGTTTTGGATTTAAAAGCAATATATGAAAATAAAAAACACCATTAAGGACAACAATATATGTCTTACTAAATTATATATTTAATTAAATTTTAATTAATTATAAGATATTTATTAGATAATTTATTTAAATATTTTAATTAACTAAATAACTTATAAATTTATTAAATAAATAGTTTTAAAAAATTTTAAATATATATTTTAAAATAACTAAATGAATAAATTTAAAATATATTTATTTAAAAAATGAAAAAATAATCTTTTTTTTTGTTCCAATTTCAACATCTATAAAAAGATTGTGCTATTTCTTAAGGGATAACATTCGATTTTTACGGTTGATTTGAACAGTTTTTTTTATTAAACCGACTTAACCGGCAAAAATCTACAAAAATCCAACCCGATCGAATTAAAGCTTAAGAATCGGCATAACTGGATTGACTTTAAGTCAGTGGATTAACCGACATAACTTGACCAACTTTAGTTATTGTGCTAGATTGTTGGGCTAATATCTATTTATATTATAAATTATAAATATATTTTAAATAATTGAAAATAAATTAAGTTGGTTTTTTCAATTAGGTTGGCTTGAAAATTCAAAAATCGATAATAGGCCGAAATAACAAAAAAAATTTGAACCAATAATTGAAAAAACACCCAATTCTCCCAAATAGAAACCTACTATGTAACACCCCAAAATTTTTTATAAGACACATGGTACTATTCTAGGATCAAATAAAGTGAATTTGCGAGAAATTTTGAAAAAAAAAATAGTCTAGTAAAGAGAATTATGAAAGAGAAATTGATATTGGACATGAAAACCAAAGAAAAGTATTGTGAATGTGAGAATATGATGAAAAGGTTTAAATTGCAATTTTGAACAAGTTGAAGGATTAAAATGCAATTTAACCAAAAAGAGAAATAATAATTTTTATTGACTATTTAACACGAGAACAAATTTGAAAATCATTTTTGGGATCAAATTGGAAAGATTTGATAGTACAAGGACTAAATTGTATTTTTCTTTTGTTTTTGCCATAAAAGGGGAAAAAGTGTAATTTTCATTAACTAAGTATGTTTATTAAGAATTAAATGAGAATTATGAAATTTGGGTTGGTTAATAACTAAATTATTGTGAAGAAGTTGTGCTTAGAGGCATAAAAGGGTAAAAAGGTAATTTGACTAGGTAAAAGTTTTTGTCATTTTTCAAAAATTTTATGATTAAAATGTTATTTTAATAATACATTTGATTTTTAAAATTTGCTTGAACCATTTGATCATGACTTAAGGAAGTGGACCACAAATTATAAATTTTAGACTTGAAATTTTTGTATATGGGCTTTGGCCCGATTTTAAATGGGAGAAAGGATGAGTGGAGACCCCCCACTACCCGCCCCCATCAGCTCTCTTTCGTGCTCCAACCGGCCATGCCTCCCTCGTGAAGTTCTCTCTCCCTTTTTATTCCTTTCTTGCTTTTCTTTTAATTTTTTTAAAAAAATCTCAACACCCACCTTGAGTTTTTGTTGAAATTACTTGGAAAACTATTTCCTGCACTCATTTCCACCTTCGAATCTCCATCTTTTAGCAAGGAATTTTATAGTTCTTGAGAGAGAAAATATAAGCCAGTGAGAGAAAGCTTCAAAAAGATAATAAATGGTGTTTTTTCATTTCTCTTGATTATTGAGATTGGTTACATGCGAAAAGCTTGCAAAGTTTTTATGTTAATTTTTTTTATATTTTTCGAGTACGAAAAATGTGTGAATGATGATGGATGGTATTATAAGCTATTCTGAAGTTGGATTCAAGTGGTTGGGAGCTTGGATTTGAGTAGAAAAACATCCAAGAAGTAAGTACCCTTGAATTTGTTATCTTCCGCATTAAAAAAGTGATTTTGGAATGTCACAAATAGTGAAACAAATGGTTGAATGATTATGTGTTAAATGTGGGAAAACATGATTTAATGTATTTTGATAAATGGAAAAGTAAATGGTAACTTTAATGACATTGGCTTAATTTTTTTGAAAATGAAATGGGTATTATATTTTGAGAAAATAAGTGTCATGGCATAAGTTTGATAGTTGGAATGAACATACAAACGTGTTAATATGTTTAGTAAAGCAAAATGATGACAATGTAACATTGAGATATGGCTAAGAGTAGTTTTGGTCTAATGTGATAACTAAGAACTGTGAAAATGAGAATTCACTTGCTATGAAAACGATGAGACAATGAATTGTTCAATAAGAACTTATATGTAGAATAACCTCTTGGTAATTCGGTAATACATGTCATATTGGAAAAAAATCTTGTTTGAAAATTATTTTCTTGCACAACAAAAAATAAAAATTTTAAAAAGTAAGCTAGTTTGTGATATTTATAGCAATAAATCCTTTACCGAAATCGCACCTATGTTTCCAACTAGACGGATGCTTCTCATTCTTGACTTTTAACTGAAAGACCTTTTTCGCTATTTTCGTACCACGAATTACCTCAAGTATTGGCTTGAATGATTCGAATCAAACATAAAACTAGAAATAGTTTTCTTTACTTTCAATGTGAAAGCAAAATTTCTCTCAATAGAAATCAACAGAATTGTTATTCTGAAAATAGAATTAATACTTAAAGAATAAACTCTCACTATTTTCAAACAGAATAAAAATATCTTTAAGTTTTGTATTTAGCCTTACAGGTGCCATCAATTTATGAGAAGAGGTGAAATCCTTGTTGAATTGTATAAGTTTATTTCAATTGAAAAACGAACTCCTACTCTAACTAGGATTAGGTAGGGCGGCAACCCTAGTTAAACAAACAAGGATTTGTCGTCCCTCTCTTTAAACATGAAGGCTTTTGGGCCTCTCCCATATCTAGTCTAATTATGAGTACTTCCTAGACTTTTAACCCAGTACTTTATAATTCAACTTGACTCGATATTTGTTTTACTATTTCTCAAAATAAACATCTTAAATTAATTTAAATAAATTAACATTTCCAATTAAATAATTTTCACAATCCAATTCTAATTCTGTTAAAATCATGATTACTTTACCTTAAAGGAATCTATGAGAAAACATATTTAATATTTCTACATTCAACATGTAACACCCCAAAATTGGGCCTAGAAGTTTCGAGAGTATCTTAGGAATTTTAGCGTATATGTGTTTGAAATTTCGTAAGGTTGGTAATCAATAATGCTTTTGACAATGGCTATTAGGAAATTAAGTCAATTTCTGAAATTGAGTTTTAAATACCTTTAATTTTGAAAGTAGGACTAATTTATAAAAGAGTCAAAACTGAGAGTTTTATGAAGCAAATTTGTAATAGCCCAAATTTCAGCGATGTCGAAAATAGTGGTTCGAGACCACCAAATCCGACAAATGAACTCGTAGATTATATTATTTAATATTTATGAGCCAAATGTATCTTTTAAAAGATTTTTGAAATAATAAATTGTGTTTTATAAAGATTTATTTGCTCAAGAAATTGAGAAAAAAAAGTATCGAGATCTCAGTATTATAAACTGAGCCATAAATATTTTTTATACATATTTACGAAGTGTTGATAAGGTAGTATTAAAATTTCGTTAGAAAATTTTGACATTTGGGTGATTAATTAAATAAAAAGACTAAATTGAAAAAGGTGTAAAAGTTGCTAGAAGGATTAAATAACTCAATTGTCAAATGAGGAAGGACCTAAAGTGTAAATAAGCCCAAAGAAGATATTTTGGGCGGCAATAGCTGTGAAAAATCAGGAAATGAGTGAAATAAGGACAAAATTAGAAAATTGTCAAAATTAGCTAAATAAAAGTGGGACCAAATTGGAATATCTAGAATTCTCTTCATTTTCTCTTCATTTTCATCAGCTGAAAAATAGCCATGGAAGAGGGTTCATTCTGATTTTCATATTCTAGCTTCATGTAAGTTTAATTCTTGCTTTCTCTTTGAAATTTCTAAGATTTTGGACTTTTACAATTAGGTCCAACTTACTATGTCATTAGTTTTTGATTCCATGGCTAATTTTTAAAGTTGCTAAGGATGAGTGCTGGAAGCATATCATTAATAAATATAGAATTTAAGCTTTAATTTTGATATATGATGATTTTATCAAGTAAAATTGATGGAAATTTATTTTAGGACCTAATTATGAAAGAGTTTGGAATTAAGGTCTAGTGCTAAAGTTCTAATTTTTAGGGGTTATGAAGTAGTTTAAAATGATATACTAAAGTATTAATTGAGAAAAATTAGCTCAATTGAGGAGTTAATTGAGCAAGGATTGAATTGTATGAACTGTGAAATTTGGGGTAAAATGGAAATCAACATTTTGCATTAAAACTGTTTTGGACAGCAGCAGTAGTCTAATTTTGAAAAATCACCAAAAATTGTAGAAATCTAATGAGAGGATGAATAAAATATGAAATTAAATCTTATTGATTCTAGTTTCTTATAGAAGAAACGATGTAAGCAATGGAATTGTCAATCAGGAGATATAATAAATTTTGTGAGACAAGGTCAGAATGATTTCGGGTTCCCTTGTTCTGACTTTGGAAAATCATCAAAAATTGAAAAAAAATAATTAGGGGCTTAAATTTATATTTTTAGAATTTTGAATGAGTCTATTTTTGAGAAAAACAAAACAGAAACATTATTCGAATCCCGTACGAGAAGATAATTATTTTTTAGTGAAGAAGAGTCAAAACTGTCAGACAGCAGAATAGAGATGACTTTAAAGAATAAACTATACTTATTGGCTGAACCAAAAATTCTTAAAATTTTATGGTAAGAAGATATGTAAGTCTAGTTTTAGGGAAAATTAGAGGATTTTAATTTGAAGCTCCATAGCTCAAGTTAAAAATAATTTAGTGACTATGACACAGATGGACAACTTTGGACTATAAATATAAGTAAATAGTGAAATTATAGATAATGTTGCTTATAAGCGTGTTATATGCATTAAGGATATGGAATGGAGAGGAGGAGGAAAATATGTGAGTGACTTATGCATAAATTGATCACATGCTCGATTATATTTGGTAAATGTTAAAGTTTGTTAAAATGAAAAATGTTATAAATTAATGTTTGAATTAAATGTTATATATGTTAAAGAATAATTTGAATATTTGATATTGCCTAATAAATGAATATCCAATATTACTTAGTAAATGTCAAGCCAAATATAAAAAAAATGTTATTAGTGGAACACATGTGACAGAATGTGGTAAGTATTTTCATTGTTATTATTGAGCTCATTCACATGAATCTGTCATTTGAAATTGTGATAGACAAGAAGAAATAGTGAATGACATGCTTATGTATGGTTATATGTATTTATCTAAAACATAAGAAAATGATGGATATATATTTGTGATAATACTCTAGAACGACATATTTTTATGTGCTAATTGCATGTTTATTTTGAGTATGACCCTACTAATTTGAGCTATTTATGGTCTTTTATTTTTTTAGGGACTAAATTGGAGGAAAAGGAAATTTAAGAGTAAAAACCGCAAATTTGAAGATACAATGGGCCAACATGCAACATAGGGAAAAAGGTGGTGTCAAAAATGCAAGTATGGAAGACATACGGGCAAAAGTGCAAAAGATGAGATTTTATAGCACAAGACTCTATTTAATGTTTAATTATATTAGGATAATTATTAAGGATTATTATTTAGATTTAATTTTAGGATTTATTTTCATTTACCTTTAATTATATTTATTTATTTGTATTTATCTTCTAGAATTTAATTAGGAATAGGCTAGGTTTCTTAGTACTATAAATAGGGGATGAAGTGACACAAATTTCGTCGATCTTTTGCTGTAACACTTTCTCCCTCAAAAATTTATTCTTTTTGTTCTTTTCATATTGCAGTAAAAAAATTCCCTTTGCATTATTTGTATTTGTTTTTCCCTAAAAATCATGAGCCATTAAATCTATCTAGCCGAAGGTTGTCAAAATACCCCAAAAAGGGTTTATGAGGCTTAAGATCCGTACTTAACCTCCTCAACGAATATTCATCGCTTCTTCGTATTATGGGGCTGACGCTTCCGTCCATGTCCCTTCAAAGGTGATCTTTTCAACGTGTGGAAAGGCAACCGCTTTGTATGTTTTGGGAAGGTTGCACAGTCGATTCATTAGCTTACTGTGTCAAAGGTTGGCGAGCCCAAGAGACAAAATGACGTGGGATTCGCCATTGAGAAGTGATGATCTAGCATAAGATAATCCCACAGAAGCGATTGTTGGCTAGAGTTAGATTCCGCTAAATTGTAAGTCTAAATTCTTAGAGCTGGTGGTCGTAGGCGTCCTCTTCCACTATAACTGACTTATTCTATTTGAGAAGGATCACCTAAAAGCCGAGGATTGAACCCAAGGCAGATCGAGACAACCGGAGGCTAGAATCTCTCTATAAGAACACATTTTCCTCAACTTTATTTTTTTCTATTATTTTTAATTTTCGAAATCCCAATCAAAACTTTTAATTCCGTTTTTATTTTATTTTTTTAGATCAAAACTTTTAATTCTGTTTTTTTTTCTTTTCGAGGTACACATGTTTTCTTAGGCACGATTCTGACCAGGATTCTGAGGAACAAGCAATTGTGCAAATTCGGTACCTGAGGATTTGACCCTACTTCCCTTATACTATTATTTTTTATTTTCAGTATTTTATAGGGATAGGATATTTTTGGTGCTTTCAACGACCGCATCAATTTGATATATGGAGACATGAGACTATGATATATGAATATGGAATATATTTTATAAATGTGTTCGTTCATAATTATAGAATTGTGCAACTCAAGTGTACTATTTGTATAAAGATAGTATTTCAAATGATTTGATGAGTAAAGCTCCAATGTGAGATAGTCTGAAATCAAGACAATTTGTTATGAAAGCGTATTTAAAATACATAGATATGATTATTATAAGTTATGTGAATAAATGATGTGTAAAGGTATATGCATATGAGAAATTTAATGAAAGTTGAGCCCGTACATGTTTCTGGATATTTATATGAATTATATGACTAACAATGTGATAAGAATAAGTATTAGGGCTCATGATCAATTCGAATAATTATGCTTTGCATAATTATGTTGAATATAGAGAAGCGGTAAGTTAATTACCATATTATACGAATTTATTAAATATTACATGTTTACTTTGTTTTACTTTTTCCCCTAATTAATAATGATTCAATAAGCTCCGATAATGCCTTATACCCTGTTCCGATGACGGATACGGGTAGGGGGTGCTACATTTATTGGTATTAGAGCTACGATTTAGTTGGTTCTCGGGCCGGACGTAGCATATGTGAAGTCTAGAAATACATGCCATTATATAACCTGTGATAATGTGATATCTTCTGACTCTGATGAGATTTGTTTTACTTAAAGATAGAGATGCTTTCCCAACCGAGCTAATTCCGATAATGTTGAAAGCAATACTCAAATATATGAGTAAAAGTTGATTATGATGAGTCGAAACTCATAAATGTATGAATAAATGTTATATTTAAATTCATGTGTATAGTAAGTAAAATTTTAAGGTAAGTATCAATTTTGTATTGAATTTGTATGGATATATGTGATTGATGTGGAAATAGAATATTGGATATATGTTATATTTGAAAATTTTATTGATTAGGAATGTGATGAAATTGATATGAATATGTGATTATTACGAAATTTGAATATTTGTTATTGAAAAATGAATTGAATTGCATTGAATTGAGAATATATGTGATTAATTGAAATGTGTATTGATTGGAAACTAGAAAGTGAATTGAATACCCTATTAACTGTATCGAGCTGAGTAGATATAATTGGCATGCCATAAGATTGGAAGTGTTCAAGGATACTTCGACCTTGAGTCGATGAGGCACTATAAGTGTCGTACTGTTACTTCGACTTCAAGTCGATGAGGCACCTTGTGTGTCGTACTACTACTGTTACTTTGGTTTAATTCGATGAGGTACTGAGTACCATACTGTTACTGTTTTACTTCGAAAAAGTCGATGATGCATTGAGTGCCGTACTAGTGTGTTGGTTGGATCCTTGTATCCGCCAAAGTCTGAGTCTTGTTAATAGGGGTAAATATGAATATTAAGTGAAATTGAAATGAGAATTGAATTCCCTATTAACTTGTCGGGCTAGTCGGATATAATTGGCATGCCATAGGATTTGGAAGAGTATGGGATATGTCGGCTTTGCCGATCAGGCACTTTAAGTGTCGTATTACAGGCACCTCGTGTGTCGTATCGGCACCTCATGTGTCATTTCAGGCACTTATGTGTCGTATACTGATCAAGTACTATGTACCATTTTAGGCATAATGTGCCTTACTGGTGTGTTTGGTTGGATTCGTGTATCCTTCTAAGTCCGAGTTATGTTAATAGGGTTGAATAAATGAAATGAGAAAATCGAATGAATTTGATCGATTGAACTATTGAAAGTATGAAAAACTGGAATTATGAATTGAAATGTGAATTGAAATTGAGATATGAGATTGAAAACTTGAACCAAAGGTTCATGAATTGATTAAAGATAATATAGACAATATGTGATGCCCTTTGATGGAAGACTATTGTTGAGATATGAAATTAAATATAAATTAACACATATGACTTATAATGTTACATGTTTGATATCTATTATTTATTATAGTTTTTTATAATTTGAATTATGGTAATACCACTGAGTATAGACATACCCAACATACGATTGTATTACTATAATTCAAATTATTTATTATTAAATGTTAAATTTAAATTATGTGTATGGTAAGTGAAGTATAAGGTAAGTGTTATTGTTGAATTGGATGGAAATTGAATTGAGTGATGGATAAATATTAGTATTGAATTGTATATTGATGAGAAAGTGAAATTAAATTTAGTTGATAATGAATTGAAAGTGAAATTAGAATTGGATAGTGATATATGAAGTACATGATAAGAATTATTAGTAAATTACAAATGACTAGTGAATTTTGAAATATATTACATGTATTAAAGATAGAGAATATATAAATATACGGATTATTGGTACAATGATTAAATTGTCAAGTATTTAAAGGTATGAAATTCAATTTTAATGCTCAAGTAGACAGAATTTAGAACTACTAGAATATTAGTGGCATGCCATTAAGGAACTCTAGCGCGCTCTTCGATTATTAGCACATTAGTGCTCTCCGTTTAGCACATCTGTGCTATTTGTATAACACTTTAGTGCTCTCTGTTTAATAGTGCATAATAATGCACCTTTATATCAGTTCCGTATTATCTAAGTGTTCTGTTTAGTCTAGTGGGCCTCTGTTAAAAAGGTAAACAATTTTCGTTACAAGGTAAAGTATTATCTTTGATTTGTGTTTAAAAGATTGAATAAAAATAAATTGTGAAATGAAAGGATAGAGAATTTATTAGTAAGTAAAAATGATTATGACTGAGATATCAGACAATTTTTCTGAGGATTATTCAAAATACGCAATGTTACTATTAAGAAAAAAGTTGTTCATGAGTAATCGATTTATTCAAGTATGGTATCTACAAAATGAATTTACTGGAAATTTCTTCTGAATTAGTTCTTTTAGTAAGCTGTATAATGTAGAATTATTAATGATTTTAGTAGTCAGTTGCATAGTGGTAAAATGGAAAAGATCTGACTACAACTGTTATGGTTATATATCTTACAGCAATCTTGTCTGGGTATTCTATATGATTTGTATATATATAGAAATCTATGTAATTGTTCATTTTCAAATGTGATTACTATTTTATAGAAAGGTTGGCTGATCATGATGTTAAATGGAATTGTTGAAAGTCTAATTAAAATATGAGCGGTACTTCTTTATCTCTTCTCTGTTTTTCTAATAAATTATACTTGAGAGAAGATTTGATAAAAAGATTCATATGATGTTTTCTACTTCTATTGATTGAAGCTCTGAATTGTAAATATAATATTATATATATATTCAAGAAAGATATTTATTAATCGGAGACCATTACATTTACTGTTATAACTCCTGATTCGAATATGGAAGTTTAGTAATATGAATCACAGATTGTGGATATCATGTTATTGCATTGGTTGTTATTGGGACTATTTTTAGTCTTTTCTTTTCTGTTTGGGAAGTACTATTGATTTTGAAGTATTATTTTATTTCTAAGGTTGAGACGCTGACCTTATTATGGTACTAGGGTTTTAATTGGTATGATGGTTACAACTTCGGAAAATTTAAAGCTTCGGTGTTAATAATTGATAGCTATACTGATGATACAGTTATCACAGAAATATGTAAGATTTGAATGGTTTAATAAATGTTAGTAAAATTTTGACCAGATAAAAGTTCTGTTGATCGAAGCATCAGTTCTGGTTCAGCCTAAATCGGGTAAGAAAGTTGTGATTTATAGTGATATATCATTGAGTGGGTAAACTGTGTTATGATGCGGTAAGACAAAGTAATAGTCTACACTTTTAAACAATTAAAAATCGTATGAAAAGAATTACCTAATATCTGAGTTAGAAGTGGCAGTTAATGTTTCATCTTTGAAAATTGGTGATACTATTAGTTAGGGAAAAATATTTGAACCTCTTCTGAAGGAATTTTCGAGGACGAAAATTCTAAAAGGGGGGAGGTTGCAATAGCCCAAATTTCAGCGATGTCGAAAATAGTGGTTCGAGACCACTAAATCCGACAAATGAACTCGTAAATTATATTATTTAATATTTATGGGCTAAATGTAGCTTTTAAAAGATTTTTGAAATAGTAAATTATGTTTTATAAAGATTTATTTGGTCAAGAAATTGAGAAAAAAAAGTATCAAGATCTCGATGTTATAAACCGAGCCATAAATATTTTTATAAATATTTACGGAGTGTTAATAAGGTAGTTTTAAATTTTCGTTAGAAAATTTTGACGTTTGGGTGATTAATTAAATAAAAATGACTAAATTGAAAAAGGTGTAAAAGTTGCTAGAAGGATTAAAAAGCTCAATTGTCAAATGACGAAGGACCTAAAGTGAAAACAAGCCCAAAGAAGATATTTTGGGCGGCAATAGCTGAGAAAAATCAGGAAGTGGATGAAATAAGGGCAAAATTGGAAAATTGCCAAAATTAGCTAAATAAAAATAGGACCAAATTGGAATATCTAAAATTCTCTTCATTTTCTCTTCATTTTCATCAGCTGAAAAATAGCCATGGAAGAGGGTTCAAGCTGGTTTTCATACTCTAGCTTCATGTAAGTTTAATTCTTGCTTTCTCCTTGAAAGTTCTAAGATTTTGGACTTTTACAATTGGGTCCAACTTACTATGTCATTAGTTTTTGATTCCATGGCTAACTTTTAAAGTTGTTATGGATGAGTGCTGGAAGCATATGATGAATAAATATAGAATTGAAGCTTTAATTTGATATATGATGATTTTATCAAGTAAAATTGATGGAAATTGATTTTAAGCCTAGTTATGAAAGAGTTTGGAATTAAGGTCTAGTGCTAAAGTTTTGATTTTCAGGGGTTATGAAGTAGTTTAAAATGATAGACTAAAGTATTAATTGAGAAAAATTATCTCAATTGATGGGTTAATTGAGCAAGGACTGAATTGTATGAACTGTGAAATTTGGGGTAAAATGGAAATCAACATTTTGCATTAAATCTGTTTTGGACAGCAGCAGTAGTTTAAATTTGAAAAATCACCAAAAATTGTCAAAATTGAATGAAAGGATGAATAAAATATTAAATTAAATCTTATTGATTGTAGTTCCGTATAGAAGAAACGATGTAAGCACTAGAATTGTAAATCATGAGATATAATAAATTTTGTGAGACAAGGTCAGAATGATTTTGGGTTCCCTTGTTCTGACTTTGAAAAATCATCAAAAACTGAAAAAAAAATAATTAGGGGCTTAAATTTACATGTTTAGAATCCTGAATGAGTTTATTTTCAAGATAAATAAACGAGAAAATAATTAGAATCCCATACGAGGAGATAATTAATTTTTAGTGAAAAAGGGTCGGAACTGTCAGACAGCAGAACAGGGGTGACTTTAAAGAATAAATTGTACTTATTGACTAAACAAAAAATTCTAAAAATTTTATGGTAAGAAGATATGTAAGTCTAGTTTTAGGGAAAATTAGAGGATTTTAATTTGAAGCTCCATAGCTCAAGTTAAAAATAATTTAGTGACTATGACACAGATGGACAACTTTGGACTATAAATATAAGTAAATAGTGAAATTATAAATAATGTTACTTATAAGCGTGTTATATACATTAAGGATATGGAATGGAGAGGAGGAGGAGGAGGAGGAGGAGGAGGAGGAAAATATGTGAGTGACTTATGCATAAATTGATCACATGCTCGATTATATTTGGTAAATGTTTAACTTTGTTAAAATGAAAAATATTATAAATTCATGTTTGAATTAAATGTTATATATGTTAAAGAATAATTTGCATATTTGATATTGCCTAATAAATGAATGTTCGATGTTGCTTAGTAAATGTCAAGCCAAATATAAAAAAAATTATGTTATAAGTGGAACATGTGTGAAGGAATGTGGTAAGTATTTTCATGATTATTATTGAGCTCATTCACATGAATCTGTCATTTGAAATTGTGATAGACAAGAAGAAATAGTGAATGACATGCTTATGTATGGTTATATGTATTTATCTGAAACACAAGAAAATGATGGTTATATACTTGATATATGGAGGCATGAGACTATGATATATAAACATGAAATATTTTATAAATGTGTTCGTTCTTAGTTATAGAATTGTGCAACTCAAGTGTACTATTTGTATAAAGATAGTATTTCAAATGATTTGATGAGTAAAGCTCCAATGTGAGATAGTTTGAAATCAAGACAAATTGTTATGAAAGTGTATTTAAAATACATAGGTATGATTGTTATAAGTTATGTGAATAAATGATGTGTAAAAGTATATGCATATGAGAAATTTAATGAAAGTTGAACCCATACATGTTTTTGGATATTTTTATGAATTATATGACTAACAATGTGATAAGAATATGTATTAGGGTTCATGATCAATTCGAATAATTATGCTTTGTATAATTATGTATGTTGAATATAGAGAAGCGGTAAGTTAATTACCATATTATACGAATTTATTAAATATTACATGTTTACTTTGTTTTACTTTTTTCCCTAATTAATAATGTTTCGATAAGCTCCGGTAAAAATTACCCATAATTTTAAATTCAACTGAAAAACCCCCTTCTTCAGTTTGTTTTCACGATAGATTGTCGTCCCTTCCATTCTCCCAACTCTCCAAATCGATTTTTTCTTCCAAATCCTAATCTCTCTTAATTTCCAACATTTTTTGAACCATAAATCTCCATTGAAACCAAGAAAAACACCCAAAAACCTCACTAATCTCATCATCCTCTTCAAGAGTGGGTTTTTCAGAATTTGCGTCAAAGCTTATTTTTCTTCCATCGAAGGTAATCAGTTGTCTTTCTAATAGTTTTAAATGATATTTAGTCTCTTGAATTGAATTTTTAGCCATTAAAATGCATGTTTTAAATAAAAGTCAAAAATTTGGTTGTTAATGGTGAATTTCGGGATTGTGGATTAAAATATGGTTTCAAAGTGTTTTTCAACTGGTTTTAACATGACTAGGAGGTTTCTAAAGCTATTTTGAAGGTTATAAATTTATATCATGTTTAGCTTATATGTATGTGGTTTGGTTAAATTGAATTAAGGTAAAATCTAAATCATTACAAAAAGGTAAGTTTGGTCATATGAATATGTGATACTATTTCATACATGTTAATGATGTTTGCTTGATATATATGACTTGAATTGGTTGGAAAATGTATGCAAATGTTATTGTAGGTTGAAGGTTAAATTTGGGTGAGAAATAAGGCTAAGAAATGACCCTATTTTGTCCACACGGATAGACACATGGGCATGTGTCTTGACCATGTGTGACACATGGTCTGGCACAAGGGCATGTGTCTTGACCATGTGTGACACACGGTCTGGCACAAGGGCATGTGATTTGGCTGTTTGTCCCCTTCATCTTAAAATTTAGAAACAGAATACTTAGAATTGGGTACACAAGCAGAGACACAGTGTAACACCTCTTACCCTAGTCCGAGGTCGGGACTGGGTACAAGGCATTACCATACTTAACCACATGAATATAATCATTTTCGAGTCACCAAGACTTGATCAACTTTAAAACTTAACCACATGAATATAATCATTTTCGAGTCACCAAGACTTGATCAACATTAAAACTTTTCTGACCTTGTTTAAAACTCTTCAATGTGGGCCTACGAGGCCTCAAACTCTCATTGGAAACCATTCGGAACCAACTCGGGTTCTTAAACTGACTTAATAAAAATGAACCTTAAAATAAGGCACACACCTATGTGAAAAGGTAGCACGCCCGTGTGTTCATTATAACACGGTCGTGCTGATGACCCATGTGACACACACGGCCTAAGGCTCTAAGGATACGCCCATGTCCCACGCCCGTGTGAATTAAATTCTAGATTCGAACCTACAAAGGTTTTCACATGGCTTGACACGTGCCAGTGTCCATGGCCCGTGTCCCTCACACGGCCATGACACACCTGTGTCTTAGCCCATGTCTAAAAACCTAGACATTCTATTTCTAACGTCAGCAATTCTTAAGGGTCACACGGCCAAGGCACACGCCCGTTTGCTAGGCCATGTCCTTCACACGACTGAGACACACGGCCGTGTCTCTGCCCTTGTGTTTACTATCATGCATACTGACTTGCAAATTTTATGTATAGGGGACACACGGTCGGATCGCACGCCGGTGGGGCATACCTTGTGTCACGCACGACCTAGACACACGCCCGTGTGTCTACTCGTGTGGGCAAAAATAAAGCTATCTACCAAGCCTCTTTGCCACCCTTACTCATATAACCTACACAAACCAATCAATACTAATACAAGAATGATCCACATAACTAAAACAACCACAATAGACAACATTTCTCCTATGCAATATACTCATCCCTGAAAATAACATCTTTTATGTATATATAACAAAATTAATATTAGCCCTCATTCAAGGCTTTATACAAAATAAAGGGTTTTAGCCCAAGCCAACACATTTGGTCAATTCTCAATGACACGAAACATTAAAGCCTATGCCCTATACATGTCATACTCAAAACAAGTAATCTAACTATACCGAGTGCTTTGGCTGATAGTGTGATCATTAGCTCCAACGTCCGTTGGTCCTCGAGCTATTTAGGCGGCACTATAAGAAAACGAAAAGGAAATGGGATAAGAATTAAGCTTCGTAAGTTGCATGAAAATAAACATCAACTAATTATCATAGAACAATATGCTCATAACCCTTCCTAGCTTGTTCATGAGTACCATAAATGGATATAAGCACAACTTACTCATCACCATCCAATACAATTCATAATGCATATATTGAACCCACTTCTCATACATTTCAAATAGGTACCTATACCACTCACCACATGGTCATAAATTTTCTTATTTCGTTATAGAACATAAATCTTTCGATAAACCATTGATACTCAATAGCCCCGAACATTGGATCAAATGCCGACGTCATGTCCCAGACATGGTCTTATGCTGGCTAACACATTAAAGTCGATGCCGTGTCCCAGAAAAGTCTTACACTAACTTTCATATATCAAGGTCGATGCCATGTCCCAGACAGCCTTATACTGGCTCTCATTTATCGGTGTCGATGCCATGTCCCAGACAGGTCTTACACTGACACACAACAAGCTGATGCCATGTCCCAGACAGGTTTTACACTAGCTTGTATGTCCCGAGGCCGATGCATGTCCCAGACATGTCTTACACTATCTCTCGTCTCAATGCCGATGCATGTCCCAGACATGTCTTACACTAGCTCACATACCACGCAATGTCATGATATGAATATCCAAATCTATTCCAAATGTTCAACCGAAATTCCTTACTACATTAATTTCTCAACATGCATTCTCATAATTCACAATTATAACAATTTATGGAATATTGATTCAATCGTACATTATAACAATATAGTTGCATTATTGACATACAACTTACCTCGGTATACAAAAGTAGGCGGCTAGTTGAATTACTCTACTAGTTTAGTTTTCCCCAAATCTAGGTCCAGATTCTGTCTTTCTTGGTCTAAAATGATAATATTTCACTCATTTAGCCACCATATCAATAAAACAACAACAATACATAATTTGGAAAATTTGACCATTTTGCCCTTAGATTTTCACAAAATTATGATTTTGCCCTTGGGCTCGTAAATCGATTTTTATCAATTTTCACGTTAACCAAGCCTATCTGAACCTATTTCATACTTATGGCAACTCACAAATTCAAACATTTCACACATTTATCCTCTATTTTTCTACTTCACAAAACAATCCATATTAGGTGTTTTTCATAAAAACCAATTCACAAAAGTTGTTTATCTAAGAACTAGGATTCATTTTCTTCCATAAAAACTCAGCAAATATTACAACTCCTTTCATGTTAAATCCCTAGTCTATCAACCATTTTGCATAATAGTCCCCTCAATAGCTAGATTAAGCTTTAGGGGTTCCAAAAACACAAAAATTATCAAGTAAGGCTATCTAAATCACTTACTTTCAAAGATGGAGAGTGGCTGCAAATTTTAAGCTTCCAAAACCCTCAATTTTCTGGTATTTTTGATGGAGAAGGAAATGAGAAGAATATGATATCTTTTTCTCTTTCCTTTATTTTTATTTTATTCATTTAAGTCACCAAACACACCTAATACTTGACTTTTGACCTCTCTTGTCCCCTATGGCCGGCCACTCCTCTAAAAAGGGTCTATTTTCCCTTTAAAGACTCCCCATTAAGGTTCCTTGGCAATTTAACACCTTTAGCTATCAAAATAGGACTTTTGCACTTTATGTGATTTAGTCTTTTTTCCTCATTAAGCATGAAATCGATAAAATTAATTCACCAAAATTTTCATACTCTGATATAATTATGCCACAACACATAAAATAATGCCAAAAATAATTTCTCTGACCTCGGGCTAGTGGTCCCGAAACCACTGTTTCGATTAAGCCTAAAATCGGGCTATTACACACGGACGTGTGTCTTGGCCGTGTGAAACCTGCACTTAATTTGTGAAAATTAAATTGACCACATAGCCTAGCACACGAGCATGTGGCAGGCCATGTGGCACAAGTTAGAGAGTTACACGGGTAAGGACACAGGCTGGGACACGACTGTGTGCCTCACATCAAATGCCAACATGGCCTGAGACATGGGCATGTCACTTAGCCGTGTGAACCACACGTCTTGCTCACACGGGAGTGTGACCCCTATATTAAATAAAAAATTTTAAATTTCATGAAAAATTCTCTGAGATTCCGATTTAGTCCCAATTTGATTCTAATGTTTAAATTGGGCCTCGAGGGTCCATTCAAGGGACAGTATGATTATTTTCTGATATGAATAGTAAATTATATGAATTATTTGTATTTGTTCCGTAAACTCTAGTAATGATCTATAACCCTATTTCGGTGACGGTTATGGGTTAGGGGTGTTACAGTTTCAGTGGCTAAGTGTTCTTGTTGTGTGTATGAGCTCTTTGGTTCAAGTCCTACTTTTGGCAAATTCTATTATTTTTTATCCAAGCCTTAACCCTTTTGGGTTGGGTTATAATTTCTTGGTAGTAAACTCATGTCAGAATGAGTCTGCTGGTTCAGGTGGTAATGTGTTAGCTTATTCTGAGGTCTTATGTTCTGTAACAGCCCATTTTTTAGTGAAATTGGAACAGTGGTTCGGGACCACAAATTCGATTTGAAAATAAATTTTATTTTTATTTTTATTATATGGTTCGTATTATGATAAATATGTCGTGTGAATATTTTGATACTAAAATTTTATCGATTAAGTGTTTAATTACGAGAAGGACTAAATCGCATAAAATGAAAAAGTTAAATTCTAGTAGTTATAAGGATTAAATAGCTATGGAATTCAAAACTTGAGGTCTTTATATGGTAATTAGACCATTAAAGAAAAGTATGTAGATTTTTGGTGACTCAGCCATGGAAATTTAGAAAAAGGGTAAGGATTAAATTGGAATTAAAATAATTTAATTAATTGAAAGATGATAAAAAGAAATATCATCTTATTTTTGTCATCTTCAACCCCAAAATTATATGGAAACCCTAGGAGAGAGAAAAGAAACTTTCAAGGCTTAATTGGGTAAGTTTCTTTATCCAGTTTTTAGTAATTTTGATATTTTTAAAATAGGGATAGCTTAAACTATCTATTTGGGGGATCAATTTGAAATGTTATCAAAGTATGAAAAATGGGTCATGGATGTATATGCTGAAAATTAGAAATTTATGGTAGAAAATAAAAGGCTGTTGATATATAAACAACTTTTACAAAGTGATTTTTGATGAAAACATGATGTAGAGACTAAAATGTAAACTTGTGAAATTGAAGAAAAATTATGAATTTTTATGAATACATGTGCTGTAAATTTTGTAATGGGATTTTGGTTAGAATAAAGAGTAAATTGCACAAGTTTCATTTTTCGAGCCTGGGGAGGAAATTGGAATTTATGGAAAAGTTAGGGGCAAAATGGTGATTTTGCCTAGGATGTAAATTGAGTCCAAATAAATATGAAATATGTGAAATTGATGATTAAAGCTATTTATATAGATTCGGAAAATACAAATTCAAGGTTAGACCGAGGAAAAGAAAAGGTTTCGGGTTAGTAGATTTTATATGCAAACAAGTGTCGAGGTAAGCTCGTGTAACTTAATGAGACATGTAAATATGTTTAATTGAATGTTGTGTTGTATGGAATGTGACTTATATTGATGTACACTACTTGAATGCTATAATGAGAAATTTAGCACATGCTTGATATGGTGAAAAAGGGTTAAGTCTTGATTGAATATTTAATTCCGATGAATATATGTCCTTTTCCCAAAACAAATAAGGTCTTGCATTTGTTGCGAACGGGATTTAGCTTAGACGAGTAATCCTATTGACCTTGTTATAGAAAGGATTTAGCCTAGACGGGTAATCTAACTATAATACTTCTCGAGTATATGTTATGATTAGGGTTTAGCCTGGACTGGTAATCCTAATTGAACTCTTTTAAGCATACGTTATATAAAGTATTTTGTACCAGCCCATTTTTCAGTGAAATTGGAACAGTGGTTTTGGGACCACAAATTCGATCCGAAAATAAGGTTTACTTTTATTTCATTAAATGGTTCATATTATAATAAGTATGTCGTGTAAAAATGTTGATACGAAAATTTTATCGATTAAGTGTTTAATTACGAGAAGGACTAAATCGCATAAAATGTAAAAGTTGAATTCTAGTACCTATAAGGATTAAATAGCTATGGAATTCAAATCTAGAGGTCCTTATGTAATTAGACCATTAAAGAAGTATGTAGATTTTCTTTGATGACTCTGTTAAACTATGAAAAGAATGAATCTTAAAAAGACAACAATGATCAAGAAGAATACATTTTTCATATCTTGAACTCAGAGAACATATACTATTTAATAGAGAGAAAGACTAACAGCCAACTAACAATTAGACTTAACAGCCTAACAGATTTAACAGTCTAACTAACTTATTAGCTACCCTAACATTCTCCTGGTTTCTTTAAAAAATCTTTTGCTTGTAAAACCTCTTCATCATTGGGTAAAACTCTAAGATCACGTCGAAAGGAGGCAAACTACTTGGGTGTGATAGGCTTGGTGAGGACATCTACAATTTGTTTGTTAGAAGGGACAAAGTTGACCTACAATATTCCATCAAGAACTTTCTCTTGAACAAAATGATTATCAATCTCCACGTGCTTAACCCTGGCATGATGTATGTGGTTTGCAGCCATTGAAACAGTAGAGGTCTTGTCACACCAGATCGCTAGAGGTTGACAAAGAGGCAAGCAGAGTTCATCTAACAACTGCTTGACCTACTGTAACTTAGACACACAATTGGCTAAGCTTCGGTATTCTGCTTCAGATGAAGATTTGGATACAATGGGTTACTTGTTGGAGCACCATGCGACAGGATTAGCCCCTAAGTAAACAACACAACTAGTGGTGGAACGACAATCTTCAACCGAGGATGCCCAGTCAGATCAGAATAACAGATTAATGCAAAAGGACCATTGGAGAGATATAGTCCATGATCTAAAGTTCTAAGAAGATACCTTAACACGCGTTTGACAGCCTTCCAGTGAGACTCACTTGGAGAATTCATATACTGGCTAAGTTTATTGACACAAAAGGACAAGTCAGGACATGCAATACAAACATATTGAAGCATACCAACAACACTACGATACAGATGTCTATCAGCAAATGGAGGACTGCCATCAGAAGCAACTAGCTTTGAAAGGCTCACCATAGGGGTTGGCGTAGTTGATGCTCCTGTCATCCCAGTCTTATGTAGTATCTCATTGAAGTATTTTTTCTGATTCAAGAACAACCCCTAAAAATCATGGCGAACAGTGATACCCAAGAAAAAATTGAGTTGACCCATGTCTTTAAGAGCAAACTTGAGATGAAGTTGATGGACAATACTATCAATCTCCTTACTAGAATTGCCTATAATGACAATGTCATCGACATATGCCATAAGTAACAAATAACTCTCTAAAGTGGCTCAAATGAATAGTGAAGGGTTAACTTTGGACGCACAAAAGCCAAGTTGTCTAACCAAATACTGTTTAAGCATTTGAAACCATGCCCGAGGAGCTTGTCTTAAGCCATAGAGAGCCTTGTTGAGCTTATAGACCAACTTCTGACCATTTGGACCTGTCTCCTCAAACCAGGTGGCTGGTTCATGTATATCTCCTCAGTCAGCTCCCCATTGAGGAAAGCATTGTTGACATCTACTTGTCTTAATGGCCACCCTTTCATGACTGCAATAGCAAGAATAGTTTGAATAGTTGTCGCTCGAACCACTGGACTGAAAGTATCTCGAAAATCAATCCCAACATGCTGAGAGAAACCTTGTGCAACCAAACGAGCTTTGTATCTATCCATAGAGCAATCAGCCTTCTTCTTCACTTTAAAAAACCATTTACAGCCGATTGCTCATCGATTGTCAGGCAGTGAACAGAGGCTCCATGTGTGATTTTGAAGCAGTGCATGTAGCTCATTATGCACAGAAACTTTCCAAGATTCATGAGTCATTGCTTCATAGATGTCAACCAGAGTGTAGTCAGAGATGCTGGTTGATGTACTCATGTATGCTTTAGGTTTAAAAATCCCTACTTTGCTACGGGTGAATATAGGATGGGAATTAGTAGGGGCACATACTGGTGGAGGTGGTTGGAGGAGGTGATTGTTGCAGGACGTGCTATGAATAGAGGTTGTTGGAGAAGGGCACATTTGAATATATGAAGGAGACTGTGATATAGTTGGCAACGAAGTGACTTGAGTTGTAGGGTTACGTATAGACGGTGGATGAATAGTGGATGGTGATGTTGAAGATAAGACAAGCAACCGAGAACTAGTTTGGGATGTAGGTGGATGAGAGGCAGACTTGGAGGTGATGGTTTTAAAAAGAAAGATAGTCTCACTAAAGGTGACATGACGGGAGACATACACATGGCCACTACCATCTTGACATCTGTAGCCTTTGTGCAATGGAGAGTACCCTAGAAATGTACATGGTGTTGACTGAAATAGTAGCTTATGAGAGTTATAGGGTCAAAGGTTAGGAAAACACATGCACCCAAAGACACGTAGGAATGAGTAGGTTGATGGAACTTGAAATAGTTTTTCATATAGTGAGACATTGTCAAGAGGATATGAAGGTAACCTGTTTATCAAATAGACAGCATTGCTGAAAGCATCATTCTAGTACGTTAATGGCATTGTTGCATGAGCCAGCATAGAGAGACCAACTTCGACAATTTGACTGTGTTTACGTTCAACGATACCATTTTGTGCAGATGTATAGGGACAAGCAAACCGATGCATAATTCCTTCTTGAGCCAAGGTCAACTTCAACACCTTGAACTCTCCGCCCCCATTCGTTTGCAAAGTTTTAAGTTTACAACCCAAAGTTCGTTCAACTTGCCTATAAAACTGAGGAAATACAGTTAGCACTTCAAACTTATTTTTTAGAAAATAGACCAATGTGTAATGTGTATATGTATCAGAGAATGCAACATAATAGGAGAAACCATTAGAGGAGACTGGTGCTGGTCCCCAAACGTTAACAACTATCAATTGAAGAGGGGCAGTATATTCAGTGAAAGACTTCTAAAATGGAAACTCATGCTCTTTGCCCAGATGATAAGCAAAACAATGAGACATTTCATTATTTTAACCAAGAGGTATATTACAATTTCCCAGAGCCTTTGCAAGTGTAGTTTTGCAAGGATGGTGTAACATCCTGAAATAGAGCCTAAATAGAATAGTGGTTGCGAAACCACGAATTTGAGGTCAAAAAATTTTATTTCGATTAATTTTTAAGGTTTATTCATTGATTGAATAATTGTATGAAAATTTCGTGAAGAAATTTTATGTATAAGTGCCTAATTTGATAATTAGGACTAAATTGTAAAAGGGGATTTAATTGAAATGGGTTTTTAAAGTGGAGGTCCTTATTTAGTAATTAGACCATTATATTTAAATTTGGACAAAAATGGTCAAGAATAGGACAAATTTGAAAGAAAAGCCTTTAAGGGCATTTTCGTCATTTAGTAATTAAAAAAATTAAAAAGGGAAAATAAAGCCAAAATTGGTCTACCTTCTTCATGGAGGCCGAATATAGCATGGGGGAAGCCATGGTTAGGGTTTCCAAGCTTTCCAAGCTCAATAGTAAGTCCGTTCTAGCCTCATTTTTAATGTTCTTTACGTTTTTAGAGTCCCGGTAACTTGATTTAGCTTATTCGAGCAATAATTCATGCTAGGGTTCATATTTGGAAAAATACCCTTACTTTAATTGTGTTTATTTTGATGTTTTATGGTAGAATATGAAGCTTGAAATTATGTTAAACAACTTTTTCTAAGCGATTTTAAGTGAAAACGAGTAAAATGACATAATTGGTAAAAATACCTAATGTTCATAAGTACATGATAGGGTGGGAATTTGATGTTTCCATAGAAGGGAAAAATGTTCAGCGTGTCATAAAACATTAGAAAAATGGATAAATTTTAATTTCCGAGCCTAGGGGCAAAATCATAATTTTGCAAAGGTTTAGGGGCAAAATTGTAATTTTTCAAAGTTTGAGTTAGGGAATGTTTTGAATAGTACATTAATTAAATAAGTGAAATATGATGTTTTAGATCCAGGAAAGTGAGATTTGGACCTAGAACGGGAGAAAAATTGAAAATCGAGAAAGTTGGTAAAATGGTCGTTTTGGTATCGAGGTAAGTTCATATGTTTAATAAGCATTTAATTATGCATGTTTGAATGATAAATTGATATTTTGGCAATAAATACTTTAGTATTGAGTTTCAGATATAATGATTAATGTTTGATAATAATTCGACATTGGAAAGAGAACTTGTATAATTTATATGTAAGACCATATTTTGTATTATGGCTTTGTATGATAACAAGAAAGTATTGACTAGCATAGTTTGATGAGAAGAAGTTAAGTTGATGATATGATGAGATTGAGAATGTAAGTATGTAAGTTGAGTAGCATTTTATTATTATGCAATTATTGTTATTAGTATTGTTATTATTGAGTTATACGACTAACCTTGAGAATTTGAGCAAGTATGTTTCAGCTATGACTTGACAAGGCATTGATATCTCAAAGTCCATGGTTGTACCATGGCAATTAAGGAAGAATTGACGAAAAAGTCCATGTTCATAACATGACATTTAATAAGGAATTGACGGTTAAGGATACCATGTAAGACCATGTGAAGACATGGCATTGGTAAGGTAAGGATCCCGTGTAAGACCATGTCAAGACATGGCATTGGCATTGATTAAGGACTCCATGTAAGACCACATCAAGATGTGGCATTGGAACTAAGACAAGGATACCATGTAAGATCATGTTTGGAACATGACATGTAACACCCCCTAACCCCAAGCCGTTACCAGAATAGGGCTACGAGGTATTACCAGACTTATACACTAACATTTATACAAAACCGAGTCATAAACCTTACATTCCAGATCAATATTCATCAAACTTCATCATAAAGTCCCTAATATGGGCCTACAGGGCCCAATATATGTTTTAGAAGTGATTCGGGACTAAACTGGCAACTTTAGAAATTTTTTTCCTTAAAGATAGGGTCACACGCCTGTGTGGCCTGGGACATGGCCGTGGGGCCAGGCCATGGGCAGATTCTGACTTATTCACACGACCTGGGCACACGCCCATGTGACTTGGCCATGTGAAAACATGATTTTTGACCATTTTTAAGCTATTTTCACATGCTAAACAGATCTATTTCATGCCCAAACATTTACTAATAGTTCGTAAATCAAATATCATTCATTATGCCATTCAAACTAAGCAAATATTCATTCATTCACTTCAATACCTCTTAAGAATTATGTACCACAGTTCATATCAAAATTATACAATATTATCATACTAGTCAAACTCATGTAAGTTTAACTTCCAAAATATGCATATTTCATACCATGCTTCAACAACTTTCATGTTTATACACTATCATATACAAAATAACACCTTAACAACCTAGGTACATGCCATTTTACCAAAAGAAAAGTATTCACCACTTTGAGTCTGGCATTAGCTTGAATGCTAAGTCCTTAACTTTCTTTTGTACCTAGACCTGTGCACGGAAACATACCGTACACTGAGCATACACTCAGTGGTATTTCTATAAACTAATACTTCAAGCAGTAATAAGCTATGTATATACATTGTAACAAAACTTTTTATTTCATAATCTTATTAGCTTCATCACTTACCTTTAACTTATAGCTCTTAAATGTATTTAAACAATTCTTTTTATACTTTTCATATCACTCAATATCTTTCAATACTTGTATAACAGTCACAGTCACAGTCACAGTCACATAATTAATAGCAGTCAGTCTTTGTCTTTAATAGTTTCAATTACCCCTATTAACATAACTCGGACCTGGACGGATACACGGATCCAACCCGTACACCAGGGATAATGTACAGTGTTTCATTGGTCGAAACCGGAATACACCTAGGGTAATAGTAACAGTAGTGGTAACAGTCTTAGTCAGGTACAGAGTACCTCTTTGGAACGAATCTATAACAGTCATAGTAGTCGACACATTTAGTGTCTCATCGACACACAGTCGGAATATCCCTGAACACTCCCAATCTTATGGCATGCCAATTATATCCGACTAGTCCGACACTTGTTAATAAGGTGTACAAATTGTTACATTTCAATACAAAAGTAGTAATAATTTCTATCATATTATTCATTATACATTCTAAATACTGAGAATAGCAATTACATTGTATTAAATCATTAAGCATAGTTTATAGAAATACAAACCGAAATTCTTGAGTTTACTCGATATCCTCATTCACTTCCTCCTTTCCCTTTTTCGATGATGTTTCCAATGCTACGTTAGCTACATAAAATTTAACATTTAAAATTATCAGTATATATTTTTTAATAACACACTCTTGTATTTCCATGTATCTTTTATAGTCCTTCCACCATAACCATTCTTTTTCTTCAAAATAAATCCTATATTTTCATTCAATTATCATTTTAAACTATTTCAACTCTTAAATTTACAGCATAAAACATTAATTATAACATCTTCTCAATTCAATCCATATTATTACAAGACCGATATTTTCTTTTACAATTTAATCCTTCTCCCACTTCTAACTTGAATTTCCATCAAATTAACACTTAATTCTTCCATTTATTCAACTTAATCAACATCTAAAAATTCAATAACTTTCTAAATTTCAACATAACCCAAAAAGTATTTCTTCCTAAGATTCCATAGACACCAAAATTGCAAGAAAATGGATCAAATTGACTTACCAATCAAGCTTTAAACCTTAGAACCCAAATTTCCCATTTTTCTTTTTCTTTCCTTTCTTTTCCCTGCTATTTCGTGCCTTCTATCCTCTTTCTATTTCTTTCTTTTCTTTTATTTCTTTTATTTAATTATTTTATTTTAACATATATATTATTATATTATTAAATTATTATAATTATTATTTCTTATTTAATAAGTAAATACTTATTTATACATACATTTGTACAAATTAAAATAATACAAATGTATTCATACACACCACACACTTGTCTCCTAAGGCTTATTTGCTAATTTAGTCCCTTGAATTTTCTATAGTTTATAATTAAACTTTTACACTATATTCAATCTAGTCCTTTCACTAAATTAGCCTTGATTAAGCTAAATTTACTTAATTAAAATCTAATTAACCTCTCACTTAACTTCGTAAATATTTCTAGTAAATATTTACGAATCTAATTTTCAAAATCAAAGACCTAAAAACTCACTTTTTCGATAACCTAAAATTTTGGGTCATTACATGGCATTTGGTAAGACAAGGATACCATGTAAGACCATGTTTGGAACATGGCATTTTGTAAGATAAGGATATCATGTAAGACCATGCCAAGGCATGACATTTATAAGTTCTATAAGGCAAGGAAATCATGTAAGACCATGTCAAGACATTGCATTGATGAGTTACTATAAGGCAAAGGTCCCATGTAAGACTATGCCAAGGCATGGCAATGGTGAGTTCATAAGGCAAGGATACCACGTAAGGCCATGTCAAGACATGGAAATGGTAAGTTCAAAAAGGAAAAGGTTCCTGAGTAATCCAAAGAGTAAGTCAAAGAAGCGACAAGGTGAGAACATGAAGAAAGAGTACAAGTATGCATTTAAGGCTTATTTAATATTGAGATTGTAAGTAATTAAAATTATCAAGTATTGAGTAAGTGATGAGTTTTCACTTATGCTTGTGACACTTTATGACATGATTGGCAATATGCCTATATTATGAAAGAGTACTCATGTGTTAAGTGAGATGTTGCAGGTATGTAAGCAAGCTATTAAGTAAGGTGCCTTTTGTATTTTGAGCCTTTGGTAAGGTTACCGATGAGTAAAATGGGAAAGTAAGAACTAAACATTATTTAAGCAAATTATGACAGCATAGTAGTAAGCTAAATTGATTGCTAATGCTTATTATTTTACATGTGAACTTACTAAGCTTTATAAGCTTACTTCTTTCACTTTCCCATGTTTCAGAGTACTTAAAAGCAAGCTCGGGTTGGAGGTCGTCGGAGATTACTTCACACTATCGACTATCAAGTTACCAAATGGGTATCTTCGTTTACAAACGTTCTAGTTTATCACATGTATAGGGACTTAGCCATTTTGTGTGTATGTCCTTATGATATGGCTAAATAATGGTATGTAAATATTTGATAATGATTAGCTATTGAAATGGCTAATGAAGAACATGTTTCGGTGTTATGTATACCTAAATGATAGTTAATACAAAGAAATCATGAAAAAGTGAAATTAGCATTAAAACAATATTGAACAGCAGCAGAGATGTGATCTTGAAAAATCACCAAAAATAGTAGAAATAGAATTAGGTGATGAATAAGATATAGAATTAAATCTTATTGAGTCTATTTTCATATGAAAGAAACAGTGTAAGCAAAAGAAGTGTATATTAAGAGATATTTGAATCTTAGTGAGACAGGGTTAGAGCAATTTTTGAATCCCCTATTCTGACTTTAGAAATTCACTAAAAATTGTACAAAAATAATTAGGAGTTAAAATTTATATTTATAGATTCCTTAGTGAATCTAATTTCAGGAGAAACAAACAGCATAGTTATTTGAATTCTGTACAGGGAGAAAATTGATTCGTAGTGAGGAGAGGTCAGAGTAGTCAAATAGTGCAACAGGGGAAACTTTAACTAATAAACTGTACTAATTGACTAGACAAAAAATTCTGGAAAAAAAATTAGTAAGAAGATATATGAGTCAAGTTTTAGGGAAAATTCTCGAATTTAAATTTTGAGTTTTTTTACTTGAGTTATGATTTATTTAGTGACTATGATGCAGGTGGGTAGTTTTATAAGGAATAATGAAATAAATTGTTTTAATTTGTCTAAGTATTTAGAAAATTTTTAATGTTCCCGGTTTGGTCCCAAACCATTTCAATTGCATGTTTTAGGGTCTCGAAGGCCCTTTTTAGGGACATATTGAATGAATGTAAATAAATTAATTTTGAAAGCAAATTTTATGCCCCGAATTAGTAAGTTAAGTTAGGTAACGCCTCATGCTTGACTCCGACAACGGTCTCAGGTAAGGGGTGTTACAGATGGCTAATCTAGCATGCCATATATTCAAAATTAAAGTTGTTGTAAAACAGTGAGCTGCTGCAGAAGATAAGCCATTGTGAGTCGAGTCAGGTAAGTGTAGTTTGTAGAGGCCATGATGCACAGATCCCTGAAGAAGCACCTCCCTAGTGTTTAGATCACGCACCCGACACTGTGTAGGAAGAAATTCAGAGATCACCTGATTGTCTTTTGTGAACTTGGATACAGACAATAGATTCTTTGTTATACCAGGTACAAATAGTAAAGATCACATGTATAACGGTCTAGTACGAGTGAGCAAAGAAGACTGACCAGTAGATAAAACAGGGAGTGCAGCACCATTACCAACATACACTTTACCTAGACCGTTGTAGGAAGTTCTCTCACCCATTGAAGGAGACGAATGAGTAAGATGGTGTGTTGCGCTAGAATCCAAATACCAAGCATTATCATTGATAATCTCAGGAGTTGCAATGAGAGTTTGCAGAGAAGGAGTTGCTGAAGTAGTCACACAACAGGCTGTGAAGAATTGACCAGGAACGGGTTAGGCCAAGTAGCCACTGGAGCAGGTGGGAAATACCAACCTGGTTGGGAAGCAGAAGCAGAATTCAAGGTAGGCACAGAGGACGGTATCCAAGGGACCATGTGAGAGCTAGGACCAGACATGCAAACATTTGCTTGTGGTGAAGGAGGGGGTTTATAGCCTGCACTTTTCTAGGAAGCATCGAGTCGATAGTAGCAGCGGTCCAAAAGATGACCTTGCATGCCGCATAACTGACATTGAAACCGCCAGCCTGAGCGACGACACCTACAACCTCGAGTGTGGGAGGGAGGGCGATAAGCTGGTGAAAAAGCAGTTATATCAGTAGATTGATGGGTCACTATGTTGGTAGAGCTAGGAACCTCAGTCACGAGAACCTGCTGACGAGCTTTAGCATCAAGTATCATAGTGGTTACACCCTGAACATTGTAAGGAATTGGACTGGTGGTAATGATCGTGATGACCGACTCATATTCAGATGGCAAGCCATTGAGAATAGCAGTGACATGCTCAGGATCACTAATGGCCTCTCCACAACTGGCAAGGTTATCGCAGTACCCCTTAATCTTCATTAAGAAATCTTTCATAGACAGATCACCCTTACGCTGGGTGTGTAAGGGTCGTCTATAAAACATTAACCAAGAAGTAGCTTTGCTGCCATACAGACTAACAATAGCATTCTGGATTTGAGCTAAAGTATCCATTCCAATAAGATGAGGAAGAACAGCTTGACTGACAGAGGATAGAAGCCATGAAGCAAGTGCACTGTCCTGCTGCTCAAACCTAGCAAACTCAGGGTTCTCCAAAAGGACACTATTAGTATCCAAAATGAGTGAAGGAGGGGGAATAGTACGAAAATCCAAGAATTGTTGAAGTTTATATGTCTTGATTGCCAAAAGAACCTGCTGACGCCATAAAAAGTAATTAGTGTCATCAAGAAGAACACTTATTTTCTTGGTAAGAAAGAACCTACTATCAACAACGCCATTAACAAGCGTAGACATCGCTGGTGTAGCGGAGTACGCGACTGACGGCCTAGAAGGAAGAGACATGAAGAAGAAGAAAAAACTCCAAGAATCAATGGACCTCTGATACCATGTTAAACTATGAAAAGAATGAATCTTAAAGAGACAACAATGATCAAGAAGAATACATTTTTCATATCTTGAACTCTGAGTACATCTGCTATTTAATAGAGAGAAAGACTAACAACCAACTAACAACTAGACTTAACAGCCTAATAGACTTAACAGTCTAACTAACTTATTAGCTACTCTAATAGACTCATCCATGGAAATATAGAAAAGGGCAATGACTAAATTGGAAATTGCTAAATACTTAATTAATTAAAAGATGAAAAGAAAATATCATCTTATTTTTGTCATCTTGAACCTAAAATTCTATGGAATCCCTAGGAGAGAAAGGGGGAACTTTCAAGGCTTAATTAGGTAAGTTTTCTTGTCCTATTTTTTAGTAATTTTGATATTTTTGAAACCGGGATAACTTAATCTCTCTGTTTGAGGGATTAATTTAAAGAGTTATCAAAGTTTGGAAAATGGGTCAAGGATGTATATGCTGAAAATTAGAAATTTTTGGTAGAAAATAAAAGGTTGTTGATAGATAAACAACTTTTACAAAGTGATTTTTGATGGAAACATGATTTAAGGACTAAAATGTAAACTTGTGAAATTGAAGAAAAATTCTGAAATTTTTATGAATACATGTGCTGGAAAATTTGTAATGGGATTTTTCATAGGCTTGGAATAGGGAGTCAATTGCACAAGTTTCATTTTCTGAGCTTAAGGACGAAATTAGAATTTATGGAAAAGTTAGGGGCAAAATGGTAATTTTGCCTAAGATGTAGAATAAGTTCATTTAAATATGAAATGTGTGAAATTGATGGTTAAATTCATTTATATAGATCCAGACAACACTAATTCGAGGTTAGATCAAGGAAAAGAAAAGGTTTCGAATTAGTAGATTTCTAACCCGAACAAGTATCGAGATAAGTTCGTGTAACTTAATCGGGCATGTAAATATGTTTAATTGAATATTGTGATTGTATGAAATTTTATTATCATTTGATGTGAATTATTTGATTTCTATAAAGAAAAATTGAATACATGCTTGAAATGATGAAAAAGGGTTAAGTCCCGATTGAATATTGAATTCCGGTGAATATATGCGCTTTCCTGAAATGAATGAAGTCCTGCATTTGTTGCAGATGAGATTTAGCTCAGACGAGTAATCCCATTGGCCTTGTTAAAGAAAGGATTTAGCCCAGATGGGTAATCCTGTTATAATACCTCTCGAGTATACGTTATGATTAGGGTTTAGGCTGGACTGATAATCCTAATTGAACTCTTTAAGCATACATTATATAAAGGATTTAGCCTGGACTGGTAATCATGCTATACGATATGTGGCTCGAGAATGTGTTCCTTGATTAAGTACCCTAATAGGTACCATCGAAAATGAAATTGATTGATTATTGGATCGTACACCTCGAGTGTACTACTTAAGGATCCATCAAAATTTCAATGATTCAACGGACATAAAACTCTTGACATGGTATGAGAATTATGAGATGAAATGATAATGACTTGAAAAGAAATATTGTATGATGAGCTCATCTATGTTTACTTGATTGATATGATGATTTTTGGTGACAACATGTTTGATTGAATGCATGTGTTGAAGCGATATTGCTAATTGATGGAAGACATGATTTTGTATGCTTAGATTTAAATAACAAGATTGGTAAGTTTAGTTTCCGTTATACGAACTTACTAAGCATGTATTGCTTACTCTGTTTTATTTTTCCTATTTTATAGTACTCAAAAGCTCGCGTAGGTTGGAAGATCATTGGATCAACTAGATATTTTGGGTATACTTAGTAAAATCATTTTGGTATAATGACATGTATAGGACAACTTGACCAATAGTGGTTTGAAATGTTATTTCGTAACATAGGCATTAGAATGACTAGTGATGGTCCATTTTGGTATGACTAAATGGATTATTATGATATATATATATATACACATGTGTTAAGTTGAATATATGTTATCAAAGGTTGTTATTGCCTAAGTTAATCCAAGGTAAGTTTATGACCACATGTGCATGTAATGATATGCCTTGTTGAATGATGAAGTTTGTTTAATTTAAATGCTTGGAATGGCTGATATTGGTTGAATGTTTCAAGTACAGGTCTTGGGTGAGAAATGAAGGTAGAAATGGCTTCATTTTGTCCACACGGGCGTGTGTCTAGACTGTGTGTGACACATGACCTGGTAACATGGGCATGTGGTTAGGCCATGTGTCACCTTAATTTTGAGAAATAGAATGGGTAGAGACACGGGCGTGTGTCTTGGCCATGTGAAACCTACACCTAATTTCGAATTGAATTAATTAAACACACGGCCTAGCACACAGGCGCGTGGCATAGCCGTGTGTGCAAGTTAGAGAGTTACACGGGGTCAAACACAGCCTCCAGCACGGGTGTGTCCTAGGGTCACACGGGCATGTCCCTAGACCACACGAGCGTGTGAGCCTTGCAACTTGGAAAAAACATTTTAAAAAGTTGCGAAAAATTTTTAAAGTTCCCGATTAAGTCTCGACTCGATTCTAATGCTCGTATTGGGCCTCGAGGGCCCAATCAAGGGATGTTATGAATCATCTCAGTAAATGAATAGTAATTTACATAAGTTATTGGTAAATGTTTTTGAATGTTCTAGTAATACTCTAAAACCCTGTTCCAACGATGGGTATAGGATAGGGGTGTTACAGATTTAGCCTGGACTGGTAATCCTGTTATACGATATATGGATCGAGAGTGTGTTCCTTGATTAAGTGCCCTAACTGGTACCCTTGAATAAGATATTGACAGATTATTGAATCGTACACCTCGAGTGTACTACTTGAGCATCCATCGAAATTTTAATGATTCAACGCACATAAAACTCTTGATATGGCATGAGAATTATGAGATGAAATGATAATGACTTGAAAGAATATTGCATGATGAGATCCTCTATGTTTACTTGATTGATAAGAAGATTTTGATGAATAACATGTTTGATTGGATGTATGTGTTTAGGCAATTTAGCCAAATAGATGGAAAACATGATAATGTATGCTTAGATTTAATAAACGGGATTGGTAAGTTTAGTTTTTGTTATATGAACTTACTAAGCATGTAATGCTTACTCCATTTTATTTTTCCCTATTTTATTGTGCTCGAAAGCTCGTGAAGGTTGAAGTTCATTGGAGCATCGTCACACTGTCAACTAGTTATTTTGGGTATACTTAGTAAAATCATTTTGGTATAATGGCATATATAGGACAACTTGACCATTAGTGGCTTAATAATGATGCTTGTAATTTAGCCATTGGAATGGCTAGTAATCGTTGTTTTGATATACTTGTGTTGTCATGCTATGGTAGCTAAATATATGTTAAGTAGTTGATCAAATTATGTCTAACATATGGAATATACCAAGGTAAGATTGTAAACATGTATGCATGCAATGATATGCCATGTTGAATGATGGAAATTGCTTATTTGAATGCTTGAATTGGTTAGAATGTGCTTGGTATGTTTTAATGCAGGAAAATGGTATATTTAGGTGACAAATGAAACTAGGAAATGGCTTTATTTTGTCCACACGGGCAAATACACGAGTGTGTATCTAGACCGTGTGTGACACACGGCCTGGTACATGGGCGTCTGGTTAGGCCGTGTGTCCCTTGCACCTTAATTTTGAGAAACAAAATGCTCAGAATTGAGCACATAGGTAGAGACACGAGCATGTGTCTCAGCTGTATGTGCTACACGGTCTAGAACACGGGCATGTGTCTTGGCCTTGTGAAACCTACACCTAATTTCGAAAAGAATTATGGACCACACGGCCTAGTACACGGGCGTGTGGCATGGCCATGTACACAAGTTAGAGAGTTACACGGGGTCAAACACAGCCTGTAGCACGAGTGTGTCCCAGGGTCACATGGGCGTGTCCTTTGGACCACACGGGCATGTGAATCCTGCACCTTGGAAAATTTTTGTAATTTCGCGAAAAATTCTTAGAGTTCCAAATTAAGTCCCGACTCGATTCTAATGCTCATATTGGGCGTTAAGGGTCCAATTAGAAGACGTTTTGAATTATCTCAGTTAATGAATAGTAATTTACATAGATTATTTGTAAAATATTCTGAAAGTTTCGATAATGCTCTGAAACCTTGTTCCAACGACGAATACGGGTTAGGGGTGTTACATGTTCGATTCCCCATAGGAGCGTAAATGATATTTTTGTTTCAGTTGTCTAATAGAGGTTCAGTGGAGTTGAAAGTCTGAGGTAGTTGGATGTGAGTAGTGTGTCGGATTTGGTGGGATAAGGGTGTTAGTGGTTAGTGGTTAGTGGTTAGTGGTTAGTGGTTAGTGGGGATGTTGGGATAATATTTGATATTATTTTTATTTTATTTTATTTTATTTTTTTCCAAAATTTTCCTTTCTGTTTCACATTCTGATGTTACTCTTTCTTCTTCTTCTTCTTTCTTCTTTTTTTTTCTGTAACCTTTCTTTTCGTGTTATTCTTTCGTTACTTCGCTCAATGAATTGGTCATTTTAATCATGGGGGATCGGCATTCAATCTATTTTTTGCCATCATGGTAAATCTGTATGTTCTTTTCAATTTGATTTCTTTGTTAGGCTGGCGCGTGGGTGTTCTTATTGGGGGGGTTTATTTTTTTGTAAAAGGTTGAGTTGGAGAAGGTGGTGTAGTCATGGATTTCGCTCCAACGGCCTGATTTTGTGTATGGTCGTGTTTTTTGGCGGTAAGTGTATGCGCATTGTCCAGTTTAGTTTGATAAATTCGTAAATTGGTTGCTAAACTAGTTGTTGAAATGCTATTTTTAGGTTCTAGTGGGCTTGGGATTGCTTAAGCATCAAAATCAAACCAAGTGTGTACCAAAAACACAAAAAATTAAGGTTCGTCAAAAGCTGAAAAGGGGGCTGTCAACCCTACACGGGCGTGTGCCGGACTGTGTGCGAGACATAGCTGTGTGAATGTCGTAGGTGTGGCCGTGCGTGAGAAACGAGCAAGCCACATGGGCATGTAGGCCCAAAATTCTAAAAAATTCCCTAGGATTGCACGGGTCGTTCTGATCAATTGTGGATGTACTGTAAGGTCGATAAGGGCTAACCAAACCCTATTTCATGTAAACTAATGCTCTGATAGTTTGATCTGAGTAGGAAATTGATATGCATGTCTGACTGTACTATTAAGTATGTATTTATCTGTATACGAGCATGTTAAGCATGTTTATTCTGTTATTTTTGCATCTGTTTTCTGTATCTGTGTTTGGGAAGATTTGTGTATGTGGAGGAAGTGATCTGTACGACGACCTTTCGCCTATATTCTAGCAGTT
Source organism: Gossypium hirsutum (assembly GCF_007990345.1). Classification (NCBI taxonomy): domain Eukaryota; kingdom Viridiplantae; phylum Streptophyta; class Magnoliopsida; order Malvales; family Malvaceae; genus Gossypium; species Gossypium hirsutum. The sequence continues at coordinate 58,648,624 of NC_053426.1, read as the reverse complement.
TGATTGCATATAATCTGTTATGTGTCACATCGACACTATATGATGTGTAAGGATGGATGGGTGTTTTTAACCCCGTATGGTGTGATGGGATGGACAGAGATGGTGTGTAAGGATGGGGGTAGGATTTTGTACATCTGATATGTTATCTGTTATCTGATTCTGATATCTGTTTCTGTTATGGACTTAGGTCCGAAACTGTATCTAACTGTATATGAAATTCTGTGTATGTTGCATGACTATCTCTATTGGGTTACACATTGAGTTTATAAAAACTCACATCAATTTGTTTGTTTTGTTCAAGTAATCCACAGACATATGCGGGTCATCGCAACGGAGGCTCAACGGTGACCACTTGACAGAAATTGTTTTCATTATTATTACTTAACAGTTTTACTAAAATTTCTGGTTTTTGTTAGAGTTCTGTAATTTTTGGACTCTTCGGACTTTTTGGACTGTTGGGTTTGAATTTTGGGGTTTGAGTGTGTTATGATTTCTAAACTGTAAAGATTCGACAAAATACCGTTTTTACGCGAACAAATGTCATTTTTGAAAATACGAGCGTGGTTTTGTTTTAAATGATTTTCAAAATTCTACTGCGAAATAGTTCGTTAACTTTAAAGAACAACATGTAACAGTTTCAGTAATATATAAATAAATGAATATGCTTTATAAAACTTGGACGTTTTATCAAATAACTAAATTTATCGAAGTATCATCAGTTTCAAAACCCTTCTTCGTAACACTCCCGAATTTGGCCATAACGTCTAGGCTAGTTTTGGGGTGTTACATCATTTCACTATAGTATCATGATTGAGCTCTCCTTAATGGCATACCATTACGAAAGCAACTCGATCAATTCTCATCCAATGATCTTGTCGTAAGTGTGTTACCATCATATATCCTTAATCTCTTCAGATAAATTTATTCTCCCAATATGATCTTATTTTTTCTCATGGTCACCATCACATATTCGTTCATGAAAATTTAATTACTATCAAATAGTAAGCAAACTATTCATCCTAAAGACGAACGGCATGTGGTCACGCTTACTTTTCATCAACCATGTAATGCTAATGAGAGGATATCATTTACCCATATCTCAAGCTATGAATTTCACGTTTGTGAATGACACTACATAATGCAGAAGTCGTATATCCAACACATCGGCTTTCAGTTCCTTATTTATTTTAACTCAGGCTTTTACTTAAATCAAAGTATACAAGTCTTGCATGCATAGTTTGTCATCCACTCAGGATTAAGGTATGTGACTGCCTATAAACGTGTTATCGCTTATAGTTAAATATCACACCAAAAATATAACAGTTAAGAACAATGATGTCCGCAAGTGCATGGGTCAAATTGTAATATAGTTTAATACAACGAAATATTTTGAAAGTATGCCGAGGATTGTACCTAATAGAGGATGGAATAAATAATGAAAACTTTTTTACAATCAAAATTCTATGCAGTATTAATTATTTCCTATATTACGATGAACCATAAAATAGATTAAGAGAATAAAAATAAATAAAGAACACTAAACAAATTAAATAAATCGATAAACCAATTAGGAAGATTAACTTGCTTTAGGGTTTGTAACTAACTTCGGATTAAGGTTTTAGGGTTGATTAGTTACTAATTAATAAATTATTACCTTTTGTTCTTTAATTAACTAATTGATTGATTGATACTTACTTATCTCCCGATCTCACTTTCTCAACCAGGATAAATTACAAGTTACTTAGTTTGACTTATCTCTTGACCTCGTCTTGCCTATGATAACTTCCTAAGGTTGTCAAGCCTAGTAGTTTAAGCATACATAATGCATACTAACTAATCCCTCTCAAGAAACCCTAAATCTTTTGTTAATCACATCCCCATCCACTCGTTCATCTCCTCTAATGGATTTAGCCACTCATATTATTCATAATCGCTTTCTCGATTGAATAAATTAGGTGAAAAAATGATCGATTCAAAAGAGAAAAGAGAATGAATAATTGTGGATTTGATTGCGAAGTGCAATCGACACCTCTTTTCCCTTAACAACCACTATAGAGATCATCTCGCCACACTGCTAGTGATTCTCCCTAACTTTTAGAGGGCATGGTTTCATAAACTACTGGGTCAACCACAAGTTCAGTCGAGAAATTTGTTCCAATGATGGAACTGTACCAACTCCCATATTTCATCGCAAGCAGTCATGTTGGGATCGAACCCATGTTCTTGTATAAAAGATCGTCTACTCATTTAAACAAAAAACCGTTCGACTTCCGTATTATAGAAGTGATTGGCATCGATATTACTCGATGCTTGAGTGGATCGTTGTTGTTTTCGTGGTCATCTTGCCTATGATAAATTCCTAAGGTTGTCAAGCTTAGTGGTTTAGGCATACGTAATTCATACTAACTAATCCCTCTTCGAAAACCCTAAATCCTCTATTAATCACATTCTCATCCACTCATTAATCTCCTCTAAGGGTTTTAGCCACTCATGTTATTCATAATCTCTTTCTCGATTGAATAAATCAGGTGAAGAAAATAATCGATTCAAAAGAGAAAAGAGAATGGAATAATAATGGATTTGATCACAAGATGCAATCGACACCTCTTTTCCCCTAACAACCACAAGAGAGATCATCTCGCCACGTTGCTAGAAATTCTCCTTATCTTTCAGGGAGGCGTAGGATTCATAAACTACTACGTTAACCGCCAGTTAAGTCGAGGTTGCGCAAAATTTGTTCCAATGATGGAACTGTACCAACTCTCATATTTCATGGTAAACAGTCATGATAGGATCGAACACACTTTCTTGTATAAATGATTGTCCACTCATTTGTTGAAAAAAAAGTTTGACTTTCGTATTATGGAAACGATTGGCATCAAGATTACTCAGTGCTTGAGTGGATCGTTGTTGTTTTTGTGGTCGTATTGCCTATGATAACTTTCTAGCTTTGTCAAGCTTAGTGGTTTAAGCATACGTAATTTATACTAACTATTCCCATTCAAGAAACCCTAAATCCTTCATTAATAACATCCCTATCCACTTGTTAATCTCCCTTAAGCGATTTAGCCACTAATGTTATTCATGATCTCTTTCTCGATTGAATAACTTAGGTGAAGAACACGATCTATTCAGAAGAGAAAATGGAATAAATTTAAAAATATATAAAAATAAATCTTTTTTAAAATATATATAGTCATAAATTTAAATTTTATATTAATATTAAATATATAAAAAATCCCTTACTCGTTCGTCTCTCCCCTGACCACTATTTGTCATAGATGTAACAGGAAATCCAATTAATCCCAAGATTATAGATTCATGGTGGGCTTGGATGGGCGCTGTGTTTACCTGCGGTTAGTGTAAAAACAACGGTGGCTGTGAGATTAGATGTTGTAGCGTGAGGCAAAAAGTAAACTAAATGTACCGCATCGCACCCCACCGTCCATCCAAACTACCTTCAATCTGTTGACAAATAGACCGGAGTGCATTGTCAGTGAAACATAAATAATCGTCTTACACCAAAACCACCTCTTCAAGAGACAACAATGAGTTATTTGTTCGAGAACTCGTTCAAAGCTCATACTTTTCAGAATTTCAAGCTAATTAGATCTTACTCTTGATTTCTCTCCCTGTATAGTCTCCTTTATTTGAAGTAGATGCGAAATCAAAGGATATACGTGGGGAACATGAGCAAGTCTCCTTTGCATAGTTACCAATATACTATTAATGTGAAAGTTACTATTGGTGGTGTGGGGAGGGAGAGGGAGATGTATGATGGTGGGGATGGAAGATATTTATTTTATTTAATATTGATATATTATATGTATTTAATATTAATATAAAATTTAAATTTATTATTATTTTTAAAATATTATGTATTTTTTATATTTCTTTAAATTTTTTAGAATTAAGATTAAATTGAGAATTTTTGTAAATTTGGAAGGTTGACTTTTCTTAATTTATAACTAAATCAAAAAAATATGTAAAAGTTGAAGGCTAAATTTGTTATTTTGCCTTTTTTTTAATTGTCACGTTAACTTGTCGTTTGTGATTTTAACGATAGTAACCAAAATGACCAAACTATATAACGTGGGTGCTTAAATTGCAACATTTTTTTTTAATTTTAGGTACTTAAAATAGAATATATTTTTTTACAGTGGGATGAGTACCTGTATAGTTTACTCTTTATTTTATGATATTTAAAAATTGTAAAATGATTAAAACATTGGCTAAAATTTATTTTTTAGAGATTTATTTATATTAATTCTAAAAGTTATCTCATCACCACACATCATTATAATTTCTAATATGTAATCATAAACATATCTAAAATGATGAAATAACTTTTGGTGGTAAAGGTATCATTCTGCCTCTCACCTCGTATTTTTACCGGAATAAACTTAAAACTCTAAAAATAACTTAATATATTTTAATAACATAGTCCAAAAAAAAATTTAAATCCACCATAATTTAATATTCTCTAATTGAATTTACGGATAAATTTCCCAGAAAAATGAGGTACGAAGAATCGAAAAAATTTGTAACATTATAATAAAGATTATCGAATACAATATTAATATTAAAGAAATTAAATATGTATAAACATGCGTCTTTTATTTTATAAACCTTACTTTAGTGTGTATATATTATGTTTATGATATGACTACTTCAAATAAAACTTGGTACAATTTTTAGAATTAATTGGAAATATTTAATAACGAATAAATATAATTGCTTACTAATTTTTTGTTCCTAAGGGCTTATCTATGCCTTTTTGGAGATGATTCAATTAAGCCCAACTGATTAACAACATTAACTTCATAATTTTCCCTGAGCTATGTTAAATAATGCTAACGTTTTGAATAAAGTAAATTTATTTGCACAGACAATGCTAAAACAATCATTTTCTATTAAAAAAAAAGAGTCTTACAACTTCTTCTTTGATGATGATCCCACCTCCATCTTTGAGCAAGAAGAATATCAATATATGTTTTCTATTTTCTCACATTATGTTCCAACTTACCATCCCTCCCTTCTTTTTTTATATTGGTTAGGAGCTTTTTTTAACAAAAAAATGTTGTAACCTTTGACTGAATCTTTATAAATATTAATATAAGAGTATTTTAATCTGTGTATTTTTAAACTATTTTTTCATTTATTTACTAAATAATCTATAAATTTTAGAATTCCATTAAAATTAAAAGTACTTTGTTAATGGAAATCTGTATATATATATGTATTTATTTTATTTTATCCCTAAATAGCAGGGAATAATAATTAAAGAAATCTTTATATTTCAAATATTTTTTACTTCTAAATTGCAATATATTTTCTCTTTGTATGAAACCCCTTTTATGGAACATATAAGGTAAGTTGTGTTTATGGTAAGGTAACTTAAATTTGCATTTTAATAAGTTAAAATAGATTTTTTACAATTGCCATGCGCCAAATTGCAGCCTATAAATCGTGTTACATAAGCTTTATTTCCTTTTTCTTTAACATCGTATCATTATTGTATATGTATGATAGATTAATACACATTATAGTATCAATAGTTGTGTACTTTATTATGTTAATGTATATATATAATTGGTAATACATTAATATTTAATATTATATTAAATTAGGTTTTAGAATGAGTTTTAATTTTTACAAAAAAAATAGTTGATTAAGTCTTAACTCGGTCGGCATCGGTATAGATAAGATACCAATGCAGGAGGACGTGAGTTTGAATACGCTGAAGCGCATTATACTCCTATTTAAGGGTTGAGGAGGGGCTATGGGTAATTTTAGGTATTTTATAAAAAAAACAGATATGATAATAACCTATAATGAGATTAAAGGTTCATTTATTTGAATGTAATATGTTTTCTATAAAACATTTTCATTATTTTACGGTGTTTGTTTAGTGGAAAATGAATTACCAAAAAAAATCATCCTCCAAAAGAGGATAAAATCAAGGCTTTTTTTAAGGAAAATGTCTTACCAAATTTTTTTCCGTAAGATATTTTTCAAATTGATAAGGCTCTGTTCACTGTCTTCACTGTCGAAGAAACAAAAAGGGGAAGCTTTCAAAGCAACAAAAGGAAAACACTCTTCACGGTCGAAGAAAAAAAAATCTTATTCCATAATTCAATCCTAAACCTTGTTTTGTACAGTTTTGCAAGACAGACCCTTTTAAAAAATTTCCAAAATTTATAATTTAGCCCTTACAACTAAAATTGTCAAATTTTCAAAAAATTAGTCCTTGATTTTTGAACAGTTAAACTTTCATATTTTATTTTTCAAAATTTTAAATTCTCAAATAATGTAAATTAGTCCTAAATCACAAGTTTTGAAATCTTTACAATTTAACCTCTATAGTTTCAAACTTTGCTATTTTATGCTCAACTTTCTAAATTTTCATATTTTATAATCATATAATTTAGTTACTACATCAATATTTCATATTTTACTACTCAAACACTTCGAATTCGAAAATTTACAAATTTTACAATTTAATCCTTACTTCAATTTTTATCAAATTGAACCATTTTTTAACTTACTCATCCAAATAATATTTACCACTTCCAACTTAATTAAACATAATTTATATCTATAAACTTATATTCCCTAATGTACAAAATTAACAATTAAGATTAATTAAGTAAATTAATATTAACTAAAACTAAAATATGATTAATTAAAATATAAATAAGTTTTGTGAAATAAACTCAATTAAACAATGAAAAAATAATAAAATCTCAAATGTATGTTTATTTCATTAAAAGTGGCTTTTATGAAATATTTTTAGTAAATCTGCCAAACAACAACAAATATTTTACATAAATTCATCCTAACGCCAGAAAATATTAACTTTTCCAAAAAAGTAATTCATCTCCTAGAAATCATTTTCTGAAAGCCATTTTCTGTAAAACAAACAAAGCCTAATGTTCAAAAAAAACTTTTACAAAAAGTATTTTGGGTATTTAGTTTATTTTTTTTATCTTGGACTTGAGATTTGAGATATAAATTTGTTATTTTTGGGTTTGAATAATAATGGATTTATTATTTAAGTTTGAGCTTAAAATAATGTATTTGAGTTTTGGAATGAATATTTTAAAATTTAGTTGTTAGATTTATAAATTAATAAAAAAAGATAAAAAAATTATTCAATTGTGGATATAGTAATATAATAAACATCTTGCAAATTAATTTTTTTTTCCAAACGCTTATGATATAGTAAATATTATATTAATTTAAATATACAAAATTTATGCATAACATATAATGATATTAATTAGGTTTATAAATTTCATATATATAATCATAAATTATAGTTTAATTATTTTATATAAAGTATTTCTATTAAATATATATTATCTTTTTTTATAAGGTGAGTTTGAATTATGTTATCATCAAAAAAATTAAAATGAATTATTATCTTTAAAATTAAAATATTTATTATTTAAAAGATTTATAATTATTTGAATAGATTAGAGCCTATGTAGTTGGAACCCATTTGAATTAGAATTATTCAAAAAGATCTGAATCTTACAAAATTCAAATTAAAAAAATATATATATAACCTAAAAAAAACTCAAATCTAAACTGATATTAATCCGAGACAACCCAAATCTAAAAACAATCCGAACCGACCAAATTCCGACTCCTAACAAATTAGTTAAACCAAATTTGAGTGAAAGAAGACCAAAGAAAAATTCCGAAAATAAAATGAGCTAAAAAACTGCGTATAAAACTAAAGTAACCACTAAACCGGCTTCTTCGTTCTTCGGTGAGTAGTAAAACCCCAGTCGACGCGCTTCCAATTTCTTCTTCCTCTTCATTCAAAATCCCATCCTCTCATCTAATCAGGTGTCCGGGTTCATATCTTTTCTCCTCAATTATCTAAAAAACTTAAGCATCTTTCTTTTCTTTTCTTTTCTTTTCTTGTAATTACAGGTTAGCATGAATCATGATTATTGTATCTTCTGTATTTTCTTCTTTAATGAAAATTTTATTTAAGCTCAATATTCGCGATCGTTTGACTAGGTTAAAATCCTTAATTAGCAGTCTCTCTCGAAGAAAATGAATGATTTTGGATATACAGTGGAAGTGACTGGCCTGCCTACCAAAGCTACCGAGAAAGATGTCTATGATTTTTTCGCCTTCTCTGGTACCATTGAACACGTTGAACTTGTTAGGTACTTGGAATGTTGGGCCATATTTATTAAATCTTCTTCTAATTTCGATTGCCATAACTTTCTTCTTGTTATTTATTCACTCTTGGAATATTGAATCGTATTTAATTGTGTAGTAATGGTTATCCTTCATAGTTCATCCTTGCTTCTTCTTGACGGTAGTCATCGGGAAATATTTATTTATTCATTTATTGGATGAAAGCAGGTCTGGTGAATATGCAAGTACTGCTTATGTGACATTCAAAAATGCTTATTCTCAGGAGACTGGTCTTGCTTAGTGTGTGTATTCCAAATATTCTTTCAAAAGCTTTGGGTTGTTAATTGTTATTTAGAATGTTTCCATTGTGGCACCTTTCATCTATGCATCTATAAATCTACCTGTTTTATCATGAAATGTGTTTCCGACATCACTTTTCTGGTATAGGTCATCTTAAACTCTGTGTGACTGACGTAGATTAATCAAGTGCTTTCTTTTTACATTTTGAATATTATTGAATTGATTATGTACAAAGTGGATTCTAGAGAATGTATATATGTGCCCTATATGGGAGACGTTTTCATGTATCAATTGAACTTGTAACCGTAGTTTATGAATTTGAAATTAGGTAGCAATTGGAGAATAGGCAACGACAAACCGTTAAAAGAAGTACTCTACTTTGGTTTAATGTAGGAATATTACCTTGAACTCAGAATATATACTTTCATCTTTTTAAGAAATTGCATGTGAGGGTTCATATCAGATTGATACAATCATACAAGTATATGGGTTTTTCTCTGAGGTTATGATCATGATGTTCTTGTTAAAAGTGATGATTATCTTGTTGATGTAAGTTATGTATTTTGACCTCCCTTTCTTCTGTTGTTATGTACAACTTTGGCTGTTTTTGCCCGTGACTGCATAAATAGACTTTTGAGTGAAGTGTTACTCGTTGCTCTGTGTAGTTCCGTTCATTTTCCTTTACTTTTCTGTGTTTAATGGTTTCAGTGTGCTTGCATTTGTATTCAGGATAATATTGAATCTTATTCATGAATTGTGATTCCCACATGATGATATTATAATCTGTTTGTATTTGCTCTTCAAAAATCTTATCATGGTAGGGTGCGACAATTCTTGATCAACGTATATACATATCTCGCTGGGGGCAATATGAGGAGGAGTTTGATTTTTGGAGCCCTTCAAGAAGCCAAGAAGATGAAACAAGCTCAAGAGTATGTGACTTCTTATCTTTTTTGTGCTCCTGAATTTGATCCTTGTGGAAGTTTTGCTTTAGTAAATTTTTTCCATCTTCTTCACTTTTTCCCCCTTTTGTAGCAACCTCCACTAAGAAGCCAATTTGTATCTCATGCTGGAGAAGCTGTTTCATTCGCTCAGGATGTTGTGAAAGGCATGTTGGGCAAGGGATATGTATTAGGCAAAGATGCTTTAAGCAAGGCCAAAACCTTTGATGCATCTCATCAAGTTTCGGCAACTGCTGCAGCTAAAGTTGCTGAACTGAGTGAGAGGATTGGCCTCACAGATAAAATCTATGTGGGGGTTGATGCTGTTAGATCCATGGATGAGAGGTACCATGTGTGTGAGAACACCAAATCAGCCATTTCGGTTGCAGGAAGAACTGCTGCAGCTGCTGCAAATGCTGTGGTCAGCAGCAGCTACTTTTCCAAAGGAGCTCTTTGGGTGTCAGGTGCATTAGATCGGGCAGCTAAAGCAGCAGCTGACAGAGGTAATCGTGGTGTTCATCAGTAATGTTTTTGTAACATTACTTTTCTTGGTATTGTAGATAAGAACCTTGTCGCATACGTACACGTAGTTAGCAGTTTGATGCTTATAGAGAGCTAATAGTTACCGGTATATACCTATTCAAAACAGGGAATGATTAAAATTAGAGAGAGCTATACATATATAATATTCACTGAAATATGGTTTGGTGGTATCATATCAAATTTGAGTGGACTTGCAATTCCATAGTTCCTTGCTATGTAGTGCACGACAGGATGGATTACGGAGGAAATGGATTTCCATTAGAGTTAGTGGTTTATCTGGATTATGTATCATTGACTTTCTTGTTAAAATGTATAAGCTTTAGCTGATAAATCCTTTGTCAAATTTTGCTATTAGTCCTCATATTCTATGCGTGAGTTGTAGATTTAATTGTTGCTTTTTAATTAGGTCAATTTTAGTTTCAGTATTTTTTAATCTTAAATAGTAATAGTTAAATCTAATTGGTTAAATTTTATTGTTAGTTTTGTACTATGCATAAAGTTGTAGATTTAATTTATGTTTTTCAATGAATTATTCTTAATTCTTATACTTTTTAAGTTTTGGAATTTTAATTTTTAACTGTAAAATCCATTAACTGATTTTTTCATAAGTAACTAGTTTAGTGTCACGTAAGTTATTCGTATAAAAAAATATATACATTTACTAATAATATGAGGATTTTCTAATTATAATAAAAAGTCTATTGATTTTGATAAAGCAATAATAAAATATTGAGTAATTAAATAAAATAACATTGAATTAATAAATAATATTATTAAAATTTGAATAAAAAATATTATTAAAATTAATATAGAAATTTAGAACTAAAATAAAAGAAATTGAAATAATAAAATATAGGCATAATATTATATGTAAAAAAAAAAAACTTTTGTTATCTTACTTAACTCTCATAATTAATTTATTAGATATTAATATATGAAAAAATAATAAATTAAATTCTAATTCAGAGACGATAATATATAAATCACTGTTTAGTCAAAATTAAAATTTTAAATTTAAAAAAGGTAACTTAATATAAAAATTAATAATTGAATTTAACCAAAATCCTTCATATTGAATTCCAATTAGGAATTTTCGGAGTAAAATGCACATGAAGGCAAGAGTTTCTCACTTATCCACGTGTTTATATATGATTTACCGTATTTCGTACCATGTTTAGAATTCAATTTTATTTTTAGGAAAAAGTGTTTGAGGTTTGATAAAAAGAAAAGCAGTTATTTCTTATGATTTGAAAATTATTTGTTTATTCTCTCATATATATATTTGATATTTTTCCTCCAAAGGGCGATTTTAGTAAACAATCAAATATAACACTTGGGCTAAGAGTTAAATTGGTAATTTTTCTTACATCTCCCTTCTCGAAGCCTAGGTATCGTATACGCCTCTAAAATAAAGAGCCTTGAATACTAGAAGAAAAGCACCTATACCTAGCAAAATTAAGTGAATACCCAAAATTGTGGTCATTTTATTTCTATCTTTCCATACATAATTGAAAAATGAAAAATATTCTCCAAGAGTTTCAGGTCCTAAAGGTGCATGATAAATACTGCCAAAACCCAATACAACAGAGAAAATTAAGTGAAGTACTCTAGATACAAAGTATGGAATGGTGTCTATAACTTCTCCGACCTGGACCTACCCCCCAGCCTAGAGTAGCTAGGTGGGGAAGTAAAATTAATCATTGTTCGTACATCGGTTTTTCTGGGACAAAATAAGCCACTTAAAATAGGTTCATTGCTCCGGTCCAGAATACGATTAATTCGGCATGGGCTACATGAGCCCTCAATAGTTTACCGGATAAATTGATAAGCCGGGCATTCCCAGCCCACCAAGTGAAACCGGTGGTTTTTTGGTCACAACCAGCTAAAGCTAAAGTTCCATTAAAGAGCGTTTCCACGGGGTAGAACTTCCTCAGGGAATATAAGGTTTTCATGAGCCGCCATCCAAGCACGAATACCTTCGTTTAAAAGAATATTTTTGGTGTAGAAGTCTCAAATTCAGGATCTTCTACTGCACGGATTTCTTGGGAAACGAAGTCATAGGAACGAAGGTTCAGAGCCAGACCGACTACTCCAAGAGCACTCATCCATAAACCAATTACTAGTACAAATAACATAAAGAAATGTAACTAATGTTCATTGGAAAAAGCAACCCCAAAGATTTGGGACCAAAAGCGGTTAGCGGTGACCATTGAATAAGTTTTTTCGGCTTGAGTGGGTTAAAAACAAGGAATGTATTTGCACTATCACCATCTTCAAATAAAGTATTCTATACGGTAGCACCATGAATAGCGCATAGCAGAGCCGCGCCCAATACATCGGCAACTCCCATAATATGAAATAGGATCAATGCCCAATTATAAAATCCTTGGAAAAAAAGGATGAATCAAAATATAGTTGCTACACCAAAACTAGGTGTAAAGAACCAACCAGACTGACCTAGTGGATAAATCAGGAAACAAAAACAACAATTGGACCAGAGAATGTGATTGCATTATAAGGTCACAATTGAACAGATCACACAAGTTCAAATTGACGTAACATAAAACCTATTAGTCTGAAAGTGCCGTGGAGAGCAACAAATGTCCACAGACCACCTAATTGACACCAACGAGTAAAATCTCCTTATGCTTTAGGACCACATAGTAACAACAAAGAATGTGCTAAACTATTAGCAGGGGTAGAAACTGCGGCGGTTAAGAAATTGCAGCCTTCCAAATATGAGCTGGCCAATCCATGAGTATACCACGAAGTTACAAAGGTTGTACTTGTAAACCAACCCCCTACAGTGAAATAGGCACAACGAAAGAGCAATAGGCCAGACCAACTTACAAAAACGAAACGGTCCCTACGTAACCAGTCATCCATAATATCAAATAAATCATTTTCATATTTGGTAAATTTACCAAGGGCTATAGTCATAGCAATCCTCCGATTCAACTACTTCAACCATTTCTGAGCACCTTATGTTATGGGGGCTCTAGGGAATTCAATTTATTATGTATGATTTGATTTCTCGTGCACTGCACCTTATAACTAATTGGTTTCAAATATAAAAAAATATTTTCTTGTATTAGTCCATAACCTGACTTAGGTAAATCCATGAACACAATTCGTTTATTCTTTTCTATTTTTACTAGTCGTCTGAACCATGAATTGTCTTATGGCTCATCAATCAGATAGATGAATTTTTTGAACAAACTCTTCAATTCAAGGAAGAAGCGACCCCTTCTCTCGCTACTGGTTGATCCCCAGATCTACCCTTCCCCCTCCGTCAACTAATCTTATTCTTAGATCTTGTTCGTGAAATTGATAAAAATCAATATTTTTATGTATTTTTATAATTTCTATGTGTATTAAATTACTATAGTCTGATATATATTTCCTTCATTTTATTTCTTTTATTTATTGTTTTCTTTCTCATATTTCCTTCAAATGAATATAAAACAAAAAAACTCCAAAGGCTATTTTTTCATTTCACAGGTCGAGAAATCCACTTCGAATCTTTTTCTAATATACATAAAGTAAATAGAAAAAGATCCGAAGTTCTTATTTTTCGATCTAATATAATATTTAATAATATTAAATTAAATAATAGGAGACTCAAAATGAAAGTTTCTTTTTCACACTCACTCTCCATCACATTGGTAGAACAAAAGTGTCATATGTATCGATATGGAAATATTTGATATGTGAAGACATGATTTGATTTAGGTTTCTATCTATTATAGAATAGATAGAATATATAGATAGAAATGGATCTTGTTGTGTTCTGGCATTAAAAAAAGATAAGATGTTGAAAAAGGCTCTTAGGTTGTAACTTGAAATAAATGTTTCTCTTTATCTCGAAAGGAATAGGATATCAATTTATTCCTAGGAACAAGAAGATTGAATCGGAAATATCGACAAATTCTTGTGGAGTCCAAATAAATATAAAATAAAAAGAAACCAATGTTCCAATTTCATTTCTATCGAATTTTAATATCAGAATAGTGGATATAGTCCGTCTTTATAATAATTTATGATTGAAGTTTGTGGTTTTTATTTTTAATAATGTTTTCTTTAAAATTTAAATATATATATATATTTATTTAAAAATGTAATATACTTTACCATTACATCAAACACTTTATTTATAAAAAAAACTACACTAAACTCTAAAGTTTATTTGTAAAATGAATTCTAAATAAAATGATAAGCTAACCCTTTATTAATTATTATTCTATTTATTTTGTCATCTTAAATTTTTATATTCAATAATTTTTAACTAAAAATAATAAAATTTAAATAGTTATAAAATTATATTAATAATTATGTAAATTAAATTATAAATTATGTAATATTCTAATATTCTAATATGTTAAATATAATGTCGTATTTTTAATTAATATATATAAGTTTTTTATTTTGGAAGTATAATTATAATAATTACAAAGATATATATATATATATATATGAATGATTGTAGCCAAAATTAATAATTATAAAGCTTGATCGGATTGATAACTAGAGGGTTTTTTATTGAAATAATACAAAAAAAATACTAAAATGGTATGTTGACAAAATTAAGTACCAAAATGGTACATTTCAAGTGGTGGAGGGTGGTCCATAGGCGGCACCATTCTCAAATTCTGACTACAACAGTAAAAAAAAAAGTTAAAAAATAATAAAAATAATGGGGTTGACGGGACAGGATACAGGTGGTGCCTAGGGAAGAGGTGGCACTGTTGGAGGGACTGGCGTAGGCGGCACTGGTGGTGGGGATGGCAGAGGCGGCACCACTATGGATAGGACGGCTCCATGCTGTATTTGTTTGTTTTTTTGTGTGTTTGGGGACCTTATAATGGTCCCCAACTTAAGAAAAAAAGAGAAGGAGAATAGAGGGACGGAAGGAGAAAGAGAAGAAAAAAAATATAGTAAATTTTTTTTGTTATAAATTAATGGATTAATGTTAATTTAATTTGTTGTTATTATTGTTAAGTTAATTTGGATTTAATTTTTAAATTTATTTTTGTAAGGCATTATTTGATTAAAAAGAGCTGTTAAGGTATGTTTGTATTTATTTTATATTTTTATTCATTCATAATATATTTTTCATTTAATATTTATTGAAGTAAAAAAGCCTATTTATGTAATATTCAAAGAATTTTTTATTATTTTATGTAATTTATTTGTTATGTGTGCTTTAGGTTGATTAGATAATTTTTTTATGAAATTTATTTGGCATGTTATTATTTTGATTATTTTAATATTTTTTATGAAATCCATTTGGCATGTTATTATTTATTTGGCATGTAAGCTTGATTTTGAAAAAACAAGAAGGTTAGACAGTATCTTTCTCCTGAAAAATTAAATATTGACTTTCATCATTCACAAATTAAACCAATATAATTAGCAAATTATATAGCTTAATTTTATTAATTTTTTTATAAAATGAACGTCAAATAAATTTTGAGTTATTTTTAAAAAATAAAATAAAATAAAAAATGCTTTTTCTTTCTAGAGCATTTCCATTATCACAATTATAACATTTAATAAAAGTTCCATTTTAATATTTGTCAAATAAATGTGGATAGTTTTCTCAAGCTAGCAATATAACACAAATGGAAATGAAACAAATATTAGAGACTAAAGTGAAAACCACAATATTAAATATGTTCATGGTCAAGATTGAATCAGAATTTATATATGACATCGAATATTATATATACAAACTTATATTCACTCGATTTTAGATACGAACTTCAAAATCGTTCTAGACTGATTCATATATTTAAAATAGATAAATATATAAGCTAAGTCCCATATTTTTTAATTTTTAAAACATGTTATTTTTATTGAATTTTTATTATTTATATTATAATATTATATATTAAATTTTTGTATAATGTGAAATTTATTGTAATAGTATGTTAAGACATTTTGTTGTTTGAAAAGAATATAAACATTTGGAATTAATTGATGCTATAAATAGGGTGATACTAAATTGAATGTGAAAAACATTTATTTATTTATTTATTGTTCTCTAGAAATTGCAGGTATTGCAATGGCTCCATTGATTAAAAAGGGTGGCCACATATCAG
Source organism: Gossypium hirsutum (assembly GCF_007990345.1). Lineage (NCBI taxonomy): Eukaryota > Viridiplantae > Streptophyta > Magnoliopsida > Malvales > Malvaceae > Gossypium > Gossypium hirsutum. The sequence continues at coordinate 58,632,579 of NC_053426.1, read as the reverse complement.
ACACAGTTAATAATATGGTAATATATTGTTATTTGTTAATTAGGGGTTCCTTTAAAAAAAGATATACGTAATTTACGGAAATAAATTATGTTATTATAACTATTTTTTGTAATTTATCACTGTCATGGCCCATACTTAAGGGGTCGGGTGAATGGTTTAAGATATTCTCCGGATGCACGATTGATGCCATACCTGGAGTTAGCTGGATTCGGGTCAGTCGCATTGATCCGAATGTTTGATTTGCGGTAAGATTTAATATCCGCATTGGTCGAGCATTGGTGTCCGGAGACCCACACTTTCCATTTGCCGTGTGGGGAGTGCACTGTCACTTTGGAGGATGTTGCATTGCAACTTGGGCTCCACATCAATGGGAGTGCCGTAACAGGCGTAAGTGCGATAGCTGAGCCGACTGCCCTTTGTCATAGCCTACTAGGAGTCTCACCCGTCGATGATCAGTCCAACTTTACGGGTTTGAAATTTTCATGGTTGAAAGTAAATTTTGAACATTTATCAGTTAAGGTGATGTGCGCAGCTCAAGCGTACATTACGCATATTATAGGGGGTGTACTGATGCTCGACGTGAACAACAACAAGGTTTATTTGATGTATTTACCCCTATTAGCTGATTTGCAGAATGTTCGCTCGTATAGTTAGGGTTCTGCAGTTCTGGCTATGTTGTATCATGAGTTTTGTCGGGCAACAAAGCCTAATACCGTAGACATAGGCAGATGCCTTCTATTGCTGCAGTCATGGGCTCTTTATTGGATGTCATTCTTGGCATCAGTTACGCACCAACCATACGTATTTTCACTAGTAAACAGGTGATAAAATTTAACTTGTTATTGGTTGACCTTTTTATTTCTAATGATACTATTCTAACGATACTATTCTAACATGTAATTTGTTTTCATAGATGGAGTTATTATTCGGGTATCGGGAGGTCGTACACTGTCCCAATATATTGTCTGATGATTGAACAACATGCCGGGAAAGGGGATAAACTATTCTAATATTCATGACATGTAATTGATTTGTATATCTTACTCAAACCATGTTAAATTTCAACCATCTTATTAATCGTGTAGTTTATCTGGATGCCGTATCGGAGACCAGAAATTGTGACTGTTATACCCTCGTCTGCCTACATTCATTCTTACCCGTGGTGCATTAACGCACCAATTATCAATTTCCAAACAGTCGAGTGGTATAACGGGGATCGAGTACTCTGGCAGTTTGGTTGCATCCAGTATATCCCGGATTCACCAATGCAGGTGGGGGATTTTCACTTGATCAACAAGAGAAGAAAACATAGAAATAATTGGGGGGTTATGCACAGAAAATTTATTGCAGTGTGGGATAATTGGATGGCGTAGAGACCTCAGATGGATGTTTCTTCTGGTTTGCAGCCATCTTTAGAGTACATACAATGGTACTTTAGTACGGGAAAGCCATATTTACTTGGTGGGCAGTCGATTGTAGTCCCCTCACACATGCATCGACCTGAGGCATACAAGCCAGTGGCCAATATAGAGCTCGAGCCAGAGCCAGAGCCAGATCATGAGCCTTAGCTCGAGCTCGAGCCACAGCCCGAGTCTGAGTGATTGCATACACATTCGGATGATAGTTCTTATCATCTGGATTTGCCGGTCAATGACTATTTCTCGGGCTCGTCAGGACACGGATATTATTTCGGGTTTAATATCTTTGGGTCGTATCCACCGCAGTACAGCATTCCTTCGGGCCCTTATCCATCATAGTACAGCATTCCCTAGAGCCCGTATCCACCGCAGTATAGCAGTCTTCCTGGCCTGTATCCATCGCAGTACTTCACTCTTCCTAGGTCGTATCCACCGCAGTATGGCACTCCTACCGGCTCAAGTTCATCGATGGCGTTCGGGGTATATGTTTTTTTTCCATGTTTCGCACACCCCTACCTGCGACTGAAGAGGAAAGTGATCGCCGCAATCACCCACAACGTGAACGTTAACCCCCGCATAAATATACCCCTAGGACCACACCATAAAACCATCAATTTTAGGGGTTTCTTGCAGTTTTGATATCACAAAGTTTGTACTTGTTTATTCTACAAAAATATAAATCAAGTTTATATATTTTTAGACATATTTATGGAGTGTTATTGAGTTAGTATTAAAGTTTTGTTAGGAAATTTTAACGTTTTGATGGTTAATTAATTGAAAAGGACTAAATTATAAAAGTTGCAAAACTTACTAAAATGAGTAAATAGCTTAACTAGTAATTAAGGAAGTATTTTAAAGGCAATTAGACCTAAGTTGTTTGGGTTGGATGGTATGGGTATAGAAATAGAGAAGAAAATAATGTGAATTAAGGGTAAAAGGGTAATTTGGTTAAAATTAAATATAGGATAAACTACAAAAATAGTCACTTTTGTTTGCCTCAGGTTACATTTTAGTCACTTATGTTTGAAATGTTACGTTTTAGTCACTTATGTTATTATTTTTTATGAAGTGATCACTACGTTATCTACCTAACAGTAATCCTACGTGGCAATCCAACTAGATTTTAAGTGCCAACTTGATTTTAAGTATATCTATTAATACATACTTCATCCGGCTAAATTATGCATTTGAGTGAAAATAATATGAGCAATTTCATGCTAGAAAAATCAGAATCTTTTGTTTCATAGTAAACAATTATTTTCATTCAATTGGCACTGTAAAAAGGAGAGAAAAAACTTTACAAATAATACAATTTTCACTCAAATGCAGAATTTAGCCTTATGAAGTATGTATTAACAGATATACTTAAAATGTAACTTGAGGCAAACAAAAGTTGGAATATAAATATGAGAATACAGGTTAGGGGTGTTACACAAACTTTGTAATATAAATTTTTTATATAAATTACATAAGCTTAATTCCTACCCAATCGTGACGATTGTCCAACATGGTAGTTTCGCTGCGAGCATTTACTTCGATTATGGCCAGCTAATCTACATAATCCACAACGCTTACCGTCGAATTTCTCCCTAATGTCTATTTCATTACAGATTCTGGATGACTGCAAACGACCTTTCGAATTCCTACGCAACCCTTTGTCTGGGACAAGCTCGAAAGTCATCGGAGGCACCTCTCACGTAGATAGGTCAGGCAAGATGGGGAACTCATTCTCCCAGACACACAACGTACGCTCGAGTGTGTACACATCATCAACAAATTGTTCAACTGTAACGCCCCTAACCCGAATCCGTCACCGGAATAGAGTTACGGAGTATTACCGGAGTTACCGGTTCATTTATCAGATATTTTATTAATCCGATATCTTTCCTTTTCCACGTTCAAGTCTCGTATTCAAGTCATCCGGATCTTTATAAAGAAATTTGATCGTCGTTTTCATCTATTTCATGTTATAATACATTCAACTAATGCTCTAAACAAAATTATCATTTTACCCCTAAACTTTTAATTAATGACGATTTCATCCTTAGGTTAAAATAAAATAAAATTATTGCAATTTAATCCTTATTTCCAGCCGTTATTCTCACACAAATTGATAACAACCTATGAATTCTATAAAATGTCAGAATTTTCCATAATTTCAACACTTTTCAATTTAATCCTTAAAACATGTTTTTCCCTGATCTTGAGCTAAATTAATAATTTCATTCAATTTTGTAATTTAAATAATAAAATAATCCATTTCATGCAAATTGGTCATTTCTAACATTTTTTTTACAAAATTGCCCATAAAATTTTACTTTTATTCAATTTAGTCCATGAGCCTAAAACATACAAATTAGCCATGCTAGCTGAATATTCATACATATTTTTCTCCTCCTCCTCTCCATTCCACATTCTTAATTTATATAACATGCAACAAGTAACATTATCAATAATTTCACTATTTACTTATGTATATTCAAAACTGTCCATTTGCATCATAGTCACTAAATTATTTATATCTTAAGCTATAGAACTCGAAATTAAGATCCGCTAATTTTCCCTGAAACTAGACTTACTTATCTTATTACCATAAAATTTTCAGAATTTTTAGTTTAGCCAATAAGTACAGTTTATTCTTTAAAGTTTCCCCTGTTCTACTGTCTGACAGTTCCGACCCTTCTTCATTAAGAATTAATTATCTCATCGTACGAGATTCAGATGATGTTCCCGCTTATTTCTATTGAAAATAGACTCTTTAAGGATTTTAAACATATAAATTTAATCCCTTAATTATTTTTATACAATTTTTTATGATTTTCCAAAGTCAGAACAGGGGAACCCGAAATCATTCTGACATTGTCTCACAAAACTTATTATATCTCATGATTTACAATTCCATTGCTTACACCGTTTCTTCTATAAGAAACTAGACTCAATAAGCTTTAATTTCATATTTTATTCATTCTCTAATTAGATATCTAAAATTTTTTAAGATTTTTCAAAGTTAGACTATTGCTGCTGTCCAAAACTGTTTTAGTGCAAAATGTTGATTTTCATTTTGCCCCAAATTTCAAAGTTCATACAATTCAGTCCTTACTTAATTAACCCCTCAATTAAACTAATTTTCTCAATTAATACTTTTCCTAGACATTATAAGTTATTTCATAACTATTAAAATTCAGAATTTCCACATAAAACTCTAACTTTAAACTCTTTTACAATTTAGGTCCCAAACATTCACTTTCTATTCAATTCTTTCAATAAAATCAGCATATAAACAATTTAAAGTTCTAATTCTATGTCAAATCATCATATACTTCCAGCATATATTCATAGAAACTTTCAATTTCTTTCATAGAATCAAGAACTAATGAATTCAACAAATGGACCTAGTTGTAAAAGTCACAAAACACAAAAATTTCAAGAAATAATCAAGAATTGAAGAAATAATCAAGAATTGAACTTACTTGCAGTAAAAATATGAAAAACCAGCTTAAGGGAACTCTTCCATGGTGTTTTTGCTGATGAGAATGCAGAAAAATAAAGAGAAATCTAGATAATTCCACTTTAGTCCTAGCTTTATTAAGTAAATTTTGCAATTTTCTAATTTTGCCCTTATTTTCTTGGTGATTTCATGCTCTTGCCGTCCAGCACAAATAGACCTTGGGTCTATTTTCCTTTTAAACCCTCTTTCTTTTATCATTTAAACTATTTAATCATTTCCCACAATTTTGCATTTAATACAATTTAGTCCTTTTTGTTTAATTAGCTATCAGTACTTTAAAATTTCTTGACGAAACTTTAATACTAACTTATTAGCACTCCATAAATATTTATAAAAATATTTATGGCTCGATTTAAAATTCTCGAGGTCTCGATACCTAGTTTTCAATTCTAATTATTTTAATATATATATTTTTTGTACATTTCACTATTTCAAAATTTTTCCTAACTTCACATTTAACTTATACTCACTAAATTAATAATATTTCCTACTCATTTGTCGGATTTAGTGATCGCGAATCACTGTTCCGACACTGCTGAAAATTAGGCTGTTACAACTCTCCCCCCCTTTAAGGATTTTCGTCCCCAAAAATCTTACCAGAAGAAGTTGCTTTCAACACTCATAAAACACCTTTACTAACTTCTCAGAATCACAATTTGATTTAACCTCGAATATCTTTTTCCATTCACCTTTGAACTCTAGAACACAATGTTGGAACATACTGTCAAAATTCTAAATTACCCTATCAGGGATACATATATTCAGCTGATCTGTCAAATGAAAACTCTGTACCTACTGAAATGATCATACAGATCTTTCTTTGTCAAATGAACAACCATAAACTAAATAACATTTTCCTTTCCAATGTTAATGACAATCCCAATTCGAAATCTATAGTCATTCTATCTCATAACACACTAGTATTATCATTGACTGCAATAATCCTAAATGTTCTTAATGTTCGGCTTACTTGCTAACAAATAGACATCTGAACATGAACTCAAAGATATTATGTAACGCTCGTGCAATCACTAGTACATTTAACTCACAAGAAGATAATAAAGATCTTGATAATTTCTCAAAGAAAGCCAGAAGAAAAACACTGCTTACCAACTCTGGACTTCCATCATAACAGAGATAATATATTTCCCGCATGTATAAAACAAAATCATAATCAGTAGAAACATAAGAATAGTCTCACATACATTTTTACCATTAACTTCATTTCCAACATATTAAAATAGAATTCCAAGAAGATGAAGAAATGACGATCATAAACCGATCAAACCAATAGGGCTTTCATCTAACATCATAATTAACTAGCATTCTCAAAACATCAGAACTCCACCAGAGACTGAACAACCACACACACATATCTCTGAGGATAAAAGAATATATAGAATACCCAAAAAAGATGATCATATTCGTTTCAACTGTAACTATCACACACAGACATCTTTACTACTCAATTATCATTTTTTTTTACTAATTCTGTCATCATGAACCCCGCATCATTCCATTCACTAACGAAAACCAATTCGGGAAAAAATTCAGCAAACACATACTTCAGACATTGTATCTGAATAAGTCGACTAGCCGAGGTTAACTTTTTCTTTAACCGTGACATTACGTAATCTAAATGATCTTTAGAATAATCTGATATCTTTTTTTTAAAAAACTGTATTCACTTGTCAAACTATTTTCAACTCCGTCTGCATTATTAATTATTCCATTATTGTACTCATTAGTTTCACATTTGTGAACTTATTCAACATTTTTTTTAATTTTCATTATAAAATACTACATTGGTAAGAGGGTGAGGTCGTAAAGCCTCTAACTGAGTTCTCATAAATACACACATATAACTTAGCGTTTATCATCAACATTATATCATCACAATTACATAATTCACTTCAAACAAATTAACATACACGATTATGTTACACGAACTTTTCAATTATCCATTTCAAACTAGTGTACTTAAACATACATTCCATGAATTTTGAGTAAATCTACTCATAGTATTTACTTAACCAAACAAGTCAGACACATAATATCATATGAATGCCACACAAACATAGATAAGTTTATCACAATATAAACTTTCATTTCATTCACATTTCATCATTTCTCAACTTTTGATTATCTCATTTCGTACATTGTCACATACATATCATGAACTTCTATTCTTACATTTCTAAGTTCCTTCTCATCATAAACACATTTCAAATATCTCAATATCACTAACTCATACTTCTCTTACCATATACATAATTTAAATTTAACATTTAATAATAAATAATTTGAATTATAGTAATATAATCATACGTTGAGTATGTTTGTACTCAGTGGTATTACCATAATTCAAATTATAAATACTATAATAAATAATAGACATCAAACATGTAACAATATAAGTCATATGTGTTAATTATGCTTTAGTTTCATATCTCGGTAATAGTCTTTCATCAAATGGCATCATATATCATCTATATTATCTTTAATCAATTGATGAACCTTTGGTTTAAGCTTTCAATATCATATCTCTATTTCAATTCACAATTCACATTTCTTTTCATAATTCCACTTTTTCACACTTTCTATAGTTTAATCGATCAAATTCATTCGATTTTCTCATTTCATTTACTCAACCGTATTAACATTACTCGGACTCAGACGGATACACGGATCCAACCAAACACACCAGTAAGGCACATTGTGCCTGAAACGGTACATAGTACCTGATCAGAATACGACACATAAGTGCCTGAAATACTACACATAAAGTGCCTGATCAGTAAAGCCGACAAATCCTGTACACTTCCAGTTCCTATGGCATGCCAATTATATCCGACTAGTCCGACAAGTTAATAGGGAATTCAATTCTCATTTCAATTTCACTTAATATTCATATTTACCCCTATTAACAAGACTCAGACTTTGGCGGATACACGGATTCCATCCAAACACACCAAAATGTCCAACCAAAACACACCAGTATAATCCTCCAAAACACACCAGTATCATATAATCCTCCCAAACACACCAGAATAATATAATCCATCCAAAACACACCAGAATAGCACAAAGTGCCTCTTCGGATAAATCCGAAGGATATAAACATCAGCATATCCAAATCTCATCTCCAAATCCCTTCTCAAAATCCTATGGCATGCCAACTATATCCGAATCAGTCCGGTACAGTTAATAGGGTATTCAATTCACTTTCCAGTTTCCAATCAATACACATTTCAATTAATCATATATTCATATCAATTTCATTACATTCCCAATCAATAAAATTTTCAAATATAACATATATCCAAAATTCTATTTCCACATCAATCACATATATCCATACAAATTTAATTCAATATTGATACTTACCTTAAAATTTTACTTACTATACACATAAATTTAAATATAACATTTATTCATGCCTTTATGAGTTCCGACTCATCATAATCTACTTTTGCTCACATATTTGAGTATCGCTTTCAACATTATCGTAATTAGCTCGGTTGGGAAAGTATCTCTATCTTTAAGTAAAATAAATCTCATCAGAGCTGGAAGATATTAAATTATCTTATCACAAGTTATATAATGGCATGTATTTCTAGACTTAACATATGCTACGTTCGGCCCGAGAACTGAATAAACCTTAGCTCTGATACCAATAAATGTAACGCCCCTAACTTGAATCCGTCACCGGAATAGAGTTACGGAGCATTACCGGAGTTACCGATTCATTTATCAGATATTTCATTAATCCGATATCTTTTCTTTTCCACGTTCAAGTCTCGTATTCAAGTCATCCGGATCTTTATAAAGAAATTTGATCGTCGTTTTCATTTATTTCATGTTCTAATACATTCAACTAATGCTCTAAACAAAATTATCATTTTACCCCTAAACTTTTAATTAATGACGATTTCATCCTTAGGTTAAAATAAAATAAAATTATTGCAATTTAATCCTTATTTCCAGCCGTTATTCTCACACAAATTGATAACAACCTATGAATTCTATAAAATGTCAGAATTTTCCATAATTTCAACACTTTTCAATTTAATCCTTAAAACATGTTTTTCCCTGATCTTGAGCTAAATTAATAATTTCATTCAATTTTGTAATTTAAATAATAAAATAATCCATTTCATGCAAATTGGTCATTTCTAACATTTTTTTACAAAATTTCCCATAAAAATTTACTTTTATTCAATTTAGTCCATGAGCCTAAAACATACAAATTAGCCATGCTAGCTGAATATTCATACATATTTTCCTCCTCCTCCTCTCCATTCCACATTCTTAATTTATATAACATGCAACAAGTAACATTATCAATAATTTCACTATTTACTTATGTATATTCAAAACTGTCCATTTGCATCATAGTAACTAAATTATTTATATCTTAAGCTATAGAACTCGAAATTAAGATCCGCTAATTTTCCCTGAAACTAGACTTACTTATCTTATTACCATAAAATTTTCAGAATTTTTAGTTTAGCCAATAAGTAAAGTTTATTCTTTAAAGTTTCCCCTGTTCTACTGTCTGACAGTTCCGACCCTTCTTCATTAAGAATTAATTATCTCATCGTACGAGATTCAGATGATGTTCCCGCTTATTTCTATTGAAAATAGACTCTTTAAGGATTTTAAACATATAAATTTAATCCCTTAATTATTTTTATACAATTTTTTATGATTTTCCAAAGTCAGAACAGGGGAACCCGAAATCATTCTGACATTGTCTCACAAAACTTATTATATCTCATGATTTACAATTCCATTTCTTACACCGTTTCTTCTATAAGAAACTAGACTCAATAAGCTTTAATTTCATATTTTATTCATTCTCTAATTAGATATATAAAATTTTTTAAGATTTTTCAAAGTTAGACTATTGCTGCTGTCCAAAACTGTTTTAGTGCAAAATGTTGATTTTCATTTTGCCCCAAATTTCAAAGTTCATACAATTCAGTCCTTACTTAATTAACCCCTCAATTAAACTAATTTTCTCAATTAATACTTTTCCTAGACATTATAAGTTATTTCATAACTATTGAAATTCAGAATTTCCACATAAAACTCTAACTTCAAACTCTTTTACAATTTAGGTCCCAAACATTCACTTTCTATTCAATTCTTTCAATAAAATTAGCATATAAACAATTTAAAGTTCTAATTCTATGTCAAATCATCATATACTTCCAGCACATATTCATAGAAACTTCCAATTTCTTTCATAGAATCAAGAACTAATGAATTCAACAAATGGACCTAGTTGTAAAAGTCACAAAAACACAAAAATTTCAAGAAATAATCAAGAATTGAACTTACTTGCAGTAAAAATATGAAAACCAGCTTAAGGGAACTCTTCCATTGTAACACCCCTATCCAGTAACCGTCGCCGGAATAGGTAAGGGGCATTACCGGACTTGTAACTCATGTCAAAACAGTAAAATTTTGAATTTTTTCTTGAAATAAAGATCATTCATTTAAATAAGTACTAAGCACAGCCAGGGATAAAATTTAAACTTCTCTAAGTAAACATTCAAAAGATGCCATTTTCGCATGGCTTATATACATTAACCAAAAATATTCTTCCGCCACTAGTCTATTCTATACATGCCATAAGATAATCCAAAACGTAGCAGTACCAAACAGTGGATAGTGATAGTGTGACTAGTTGCTGATGATCCCCGAGCCTGTAGCTTCCAAATGAGATCTATAAAACAGAGGAAACAGAGTAAACGGAGTAAGCATTACAATGCTTAGAAAGTTTTAAGCAGTGTCAACAGATAACAATCAAATTATAACATAATTGTTTGTATTTTTATTTCACTCTTCCTTCGGGCATACCATCCCTTTACCGAATATGCACATCTCATCATATACAATAGGCAGATAAACTTTCACATAAAAGTGAGCTCATGTGACATAGATATATCGTATGATTTCACATAACCTCTCACACTGATCCGATGTCACATAATCATAGGAATAGTCTCATAATTGCTCTCGTATGCATCACATAACTACCTTATGATTTAGTGCAAATCAAGCTCACATATAAACTTGGAGTACATACCTGTTTAACCTTTCGCATTGAATATATTTATAAGCAATTCTTATTACGAAGTCTTACCCGGACATAATCTCCACACGAAGTTATCGGGTCTTACCCGGACAAAATCCCCACACGTAGTCATCGGGTCTTTAGAGCTCGGATGTAGTACGAGCACGAAGCTTACGGACATTAATCAGTGATAATATTCTCGCATAAAGCCTGCGGGGTTTTAACCCGGATATAGTACTGACACAAATGCCCTTCGGGACTTATCACATTTATACACTTTCACATCCATCACGTTGGCCACTCGGCCCTATCACATATATACACTTTCACATTCATCACATTGGCCATTCGGCCTTATCACATATATACACTTTCACATTCATCACATCGGCCATTAGGCCTTATCACATATATACACTCACATCACAATTATCCAAATATACTTCACATATCACATATACTATCATGTATACACTTTGTCTTGGCCGAATCTACGTTAATCATTTCCCAATGAATAATTCAATTTCACGCCATACTATCATTTCATATTCGAATACTCATAAACTTACAATTTCACAAATTTTAATATCAAAGATCCATCTAACACTCATGTATCGTTTTACAATATCACGATTTAGAATTCACGTATGGGTTTAATCAATAGCTTATGAGTAACTAAAACAAGTTTTATCCATGTTTACAACAAAATCACATATTCACTACGAGCTGTTTTCCTGAGCAGTAGTCACTAAATTATTTATAACTGGAGCTACAAAAACTCAAAATCACTTGCCGTTAATTTTCCCTGAATATAGACTCGTATATCTTCCATCCATAAAATTTTCAGAATTTTAGGTTTGGCCAATCAATACCAGATTTTTCTTAAAGTTTCCCCTGTTTCACTGTTTGACTAATCTGACCACTCTTCACTACGAATCAAATTTCTCATTTTACAGAATTTAAAATGTGTTGTATTTGATTTCATTTGAAACTAGGCTCATTAAGGAGTCTAAGCATATAAATTTTATCTTATAACCATTTTTGTACAATTTATAATGATTTTCTAAAACAAAACAGAGGATTACAGTGTCATTCTGCGCTGTCTCACACAACTTTAAGTATCTCATTATCGGAAATTCCTTTTCTTACACGGTTTCTTTTATAAGAAACTAGACTCATTAAGCTTTAATTTAATGTCTCATTCAGCCTCTAATTCAAATTCATAAATTTATGGTGATTTTCTAAAGTCACGTTACTGCTGCTGTCCTAAGCAGACTATTTCAAATTACCCTTAAATTCCCAAGCTCAAACACTTAAGAACTTACCATTTGAGCTTAGAACATATCATGGCCACATCATATCTTATTAAATCAACTCATTATGTCCTATTATGATTGAATTTACTCAACGTTTAATCACTTAAAACTTACCTCGGATGTTGTTGAACGATTCCGATGGCTATTCGACCACTTTTTCCTTCCCTTTATCGGATTTAGTTCCCCTTTGCTCTTGAGCTTAATTTAACAAATAAATTGATTTAATTATTTGAGCATCGAAAAGAGGAACTCAAGATACTTAGCCCATATATATATACATTAGACATTAAAGTCACATACATATGAAATCATGAATCAACTCAACATATTAACCCACACTTCCTTTTAGCCGATTGTCTAAGCCAAGATAAAAGCATCAATATGCTTGCCTCTAACCGAATACATGCAACACCAATCTTCTTCCTATGGCCGAATATGCATGTCTATGTTGAGGCCGATTATATGCTTAATACTTCCTACAAGTATGGTTACTTGTATTGATTATATATCATCTTGTTTCAAGTTCAAAACTCGACTAATACGCATATATACACTAGTAATCAAATACTAACATTTTGCACTTCACCTTACTACCATTTCACATCTATTTTCTACCATGGCCGAATGCATCAAGACACCATACCATTCAATTTTGGTCATGGGTTACACAAAGAACTTAATGTCTAACTCAAAAATGCCAAAATGAAAATCCAAGAGTCATCAATCACCATCACATGTATCATTACAAAGCTTTACACTTAGCATGCAAATGACATCAACACAAATCCACCTTAGCCGAAACTTAACTCATCTTCATGCCTCATCACCACAACATCAAACATCAACCAAGAAGACAACACCCATGGCCGAATATCATCTCCATCTCATAGCAAAGATTTAAACCATGGGCTAGGTAGAACTCAAACTAACAACTAAAAACATGCATGAATCTCAAGGACAACATCAAACATACCTTAGTCTAGCAAACCACCATAGCCGATTTTCTCAAGCTCTTCCCCTTCCTTTCTTTCCTCTATTCGGCCAAAGATGTTCAAGAATGAACACTTTTTTTTTCTTTCTTCAATTCACGGCAATGGGGGGGGAAACATGGATGAGACAAATTTTTTTTCATCATCATTTACCTTTCCATTATTATTTTATTACCCATACTCCTTATTTTATTTTATTGTTTCCTCCCATGATGCACCAACACAACATGTCTATGACATGTTTTGCCCATCACCCTTTGTCCATCCTAATGTCATGGCCGGCCACTACTAGATGGGGGGAAAATTGACATGCAAGTCCTCCCTTTTGATTACATGCACTATTAGGTCCTTGTAGATTAGCCTATCACATTTCAAAAATGTCACCCATAAGTCCTTTTGACTAAATTCACATGCAAATTTACTAAATCGAAGCCTAAAACTTTCACACCTTCATAATCACATATTTTAGACAATAAATATCACATTCAAATAATTTGGTGACTCGGTTTAGCGGTCCTGAAACCGCTTTCCGACTAGGGTCACTTTAGGGGTGTCACATCCATGGTGTTTTTGCTGATGAGAATGCAGAAAAATAAAGAGAAATCTAGATAATTCCACTTTAGTCCTAGATTTATTAAGTAAATTTTACAATTTTCCAATTTTGCCCTTATTTTCTTGGTGATTTCATGCTCTTGCCGTCCAGCACAAATAGACCTTGGGTCTATTTGCCTTTTAAGCCCTCTTTCTTTTATCATTTAAACTATTTAATCATTTCCCACAATTTTGCATTTGATACAATTTAGTCCTTTTTGTTCAATTAGCTATCAGTACTTTAAAATTTCTTGACGAAACTTTAATACTAACTTATTAACACTCCATAAATATTTATAAAAATATTTATGGCTCGATTTAAAATTCCTGAGGTCTCGATACCTCGTTTTCAATTCTAATTATTTTAATATATATTTTTTTGTACATTTCACTATTTCAAAATTTTTCCTAACTTACATTTAACTTATACTCACTAAATTAATAATATTTCCTACTCATTTGTCGGATTTAGTGGTCTCGAATCACTGTTCCGACACCACTAAAAATTAGGCTGTTACATCAACATTGAGTGAAACTTTAGCACACGCTGCCACAATATGTGCACATGGATAATGAAGTGTTTGGAACCTTCTGCAATCGCACCGTCCGTTTCGAAGATCAACTCCATAGGACCTAGGTGGTATACTGGGTCGACGACCAATGGTCTCCGTAACTTAAAACGTTTCAAGACATTGTGAATATATTTCTACATTCATCGACCTTGCCATTCGACGGTTTGCAACCATTACATCCCTGACATCTTCGACAAACATGTGTCCCGCCTCTATCTGGTTGACTTGTGGTTAACCCATTCTTGGCATCAAGGTAGCCAACCTATAGAATGTAGCTGTGAAGACAGATGAAATCGGAAGATGTCCTGTTTACAACAACACAGCGTTGATCCCCTCCACTAGGTTTGTGGTCATTTAACCATAACAAAAGCCCTCGTCAAAACTTTGAGCCCATTGCCACGGCTCCTTGGTCCCAACCACTATCGGAAAGATATGTTCGTTTGGCCCTCTATGTTACTCTCAAGTCGCATCATTCTTTGGCAGAAAATGTGTGGCTCTAGCTCGTGTGCTGTATATGTATTAAGAAAAGATAAGTTACAGTATTACATTGCACTAAAACTTTAAAACTTATATTGAAAAGATAAGGTAATCATTTACCTATTTTCACAACTTGTCTCTTTTAGTCTGCATTTCTATAATCTCAATGGAAGTTAGTCGCGATGTTTCGGATGTAGTAAACGGATCTCCATGGCACACCGGAACGACTAATGGCGGCAATTAATCATTTCCCTCTATCGGAGATGATGCAAATATTCCCACGATTCTATGTTCTCCTTATCTACGATGAAAAATGCTATCGGAAACACGTTCCTGTTGCCGTCTTGAGCAACCTCAAGAAGTAGGATCTGTGTATATTTTCCATATTTCCAGCTCTCACCTACTTGCACAAACGGCTTGTAGTGGGGAAATGCGCGCACACATGGATCAAATGTCCAGAACATCTGATGGAAAATTCTTTTTCCCAGTTGTAGTTGGTCATCCGAACCGTAATAAGGTCTTGTTTATAACTCAATGACAGTCCCCGGAACGTACTCCCGTATAGCGGCTATCCATCCCTGTAGCTTATTATACGACGCATCAAAATCCCCGTACAATTGCTCAATTGTCATCTGTTTAGCTATCTACGCCTTTCGGTAATATACTCGAAACTGGAATCGTGCCTGCATTTTGGCAATCAATACCGAAACTTTAATGGTCGACATGTCCTTCACCATTGGCATGATACACTTACAGATAGTTTTGGAATCAAGTTTTCAATGATCTTCTGTCATACGTGTTGATGTGCATATGTGAGGCTTAAAAAATTTTCGTATCTCCTACATCTGTGAATTTTGAATAAATGCAGCTCGTACCTGCCAATTGCAGCTGTCAAGCCCAATTTATGCCCAGGGCCCAATACATGTAAAACCCAAACCAATTAACTAAATAAATCTAACCCAATCTCTAAGCCCAATACACCCAATAACCCAAAACCCACCTAAACCTCTCTCCAGTGCTGCACACCCGAAGCAGCCCCCCTCCCACGCGCCGCTACCCACCTCCGCATCATACACCATTACTCGCGCAAACCACGGCCTCCGTGATCCTCATCATACCTACAAACGTACAGCAACAAAACATCTGTAAAAAAGGGCTATAAAAGCCCTCGAAAAACACTGTAAATGGGACCTTTTTTTCTTTTTCTTTTCAAGAGAAACGAGTTACAGTTTTTTTAATACAATAAGCAAACGAAAATCAATAAAGATCAGCCAGGAATACTCCAAAGATGATTATTTTTTGTATGTTTTATTCTATTTTTTATTTCGACACAAATACGAGATATAGAGAGAACGAGAGGCTTACCGGAGTTATATTACGTTCACGTCGTCGATGGGCCTTGTCTCGTTCGTCGCGGTTAGATTTTGGGGCGGTTGTAGGCCAGAATATTAGCCTTTCGGCTGAGGGGGAAAGTGGAGGAGCTGAGAATGTTATAAGCTTTCAAGGTTTTTCTTTTTAAAAACAAAAGGTTAAAATGTATTTTAAAATAAAAAATGGTTTAAATAATAAAAGCTGAAACAGCATGGGGAAGGGGAAAGGGATAGCGTGTTTGACTTGGTCCACCCGCACTTTCCCCTTAAATGGGTAATTTGTGTAGCCAGTCCTTCCTATTTGCGCCACTCTTGATTTGACCCTATTTGGTTTTTTCATTTTTACCCTGAAGTTTGCGCACCTTTCTAATTTAGTCCGCGCATGAGTGTGTTTTTGGGGTTGGGAATATTTTTTTTAGCCCTTACCTTTGCGCGCATGACGCTTTAGTCCTTTTCAATTTCAATGTTTTTTTGTTTGTTGATTGTCTATCTTAATTTGCTTTTATTTCAATTAAGCTTTTCTTCCTCATTTTAATTTGTATAATTCATTATTTCTTTAAATTCATTTGGCATTCATTGTTTGTTTTGAATATTCAAATATCCTCTTAAAGCTAAAACGCACGTTTTAAAGGCAAGATCACATTTGAGAGTAAAAAATGTTGTGTCCAAACGTACTGGATGTAATGTTTTACCTCAAGGTGAGATGATCTTTAATACACATTTAACTTACCTAAATGTTTTAAAAGCCAATAAAAGGAGGATCGCATTTTGAACTCTGTCCAAATTTTTAATTTTTCGACATTTAAGACACTAATTAATCGATTAAGTACCAATTTTGGGCGTGTCAAGGGAGCTAATCCTTCCTCGTACGTAACCGACTCCCGAACCTGTTTTCTTAAAATTCGTGGACCAAAATGTTTTATAAGGTGGCCCAATTACACCTCAAAAAAAGATTGGTGGCGACTCCCAACTTTTGTTTTCAAAAGTTGATTCCCGTTTTCAAAAAATGGTTTCGACAGCTTGGCGACTCCGCTGAGGACCAATAAGAGAGTCGAGCTGTAAATTGATTTTTTTTCTGTCTTCTTGTCGAAATTTAGAAATTCAGTTTTTCTAAAAATACACGATCCTCGCTTTGCATTTTTTGTGTCCTTGTTGAGTTTGTTTTTTTCGTTGAATTTCTCTATATACTCTCGCATCATATCGCATGACCGTTATGGTCACACCTCTTAAGTGAGAGTGAGAAACTATCCTTTCGTGAGGTTTTCACCTCCGCATGGGCTAGGGCATCGCTTCTGGAATACATCCATACTTATGTCTTCGTGAGGTTTTCACCTCCGTATGGCCGTAGGGAAATGTATTGCCCTAAACTAAACTTGATCCATATAAATCTATAATGGGCAAGGATCGAGGAATCTGCTGGTTCGGTACTTTTACTTTAGAACTAAACCACATATAGTGAGCTGTAGGAACCCGTCTTAGGTAGAATTACACCTAGCCCTAGTGGTTGCCCGAATAGGCGTTTGATAATTTCTTGATTTCTTTGATTTCTATTCTTATGCATAATTCTGACTTGTGTTTTTCCTTCTTTCTTTAATAGTGATTGCATAACATTTTCATCATAAAAGGAGGTATCGATACATGGTTCGGTTACTAATAGAAAGTTTTTCCATGAAGAACGAATTCCTTGATAAAGTGAAAGACAACGCGTTTGTCCAAAGATGGTCGGAGAATGCATAGTTAGAGAAAGGTGACAGTTTGACAGAGGGGTACACGTCGGAGTTATGGGACTTTACTCGTATTAGTGTGGCTCAAAATGATCTTCAGGAGTTGAAAGAATTATGGAGTCACTGGGATGAGGAGATGAAGCAGCTACTCTACTGTAATTATGGTGATATTCCTTATCTCCTCGATGTTAAGGTAGATAGGTATTTGTTCCGAGCCATGGCTCAATTTTGAAATTCCGCCTACAGTTGTTTTACTTTCGGAAAGGTGGATCTAGCACCTACTGTTGAGGAATATACAGTCTTGCTTCGTTGTCTGAGGTTTCAAGTTGATAAGATTTATTCTAGAGCTATCAATACCCCAAACTTTGTAAAGAGGTTGATGGACATCATTGGGATGAGTGAGCAGTGGGTTACAGCTCAAGTCCAGCAGAAAGGCAATGGAAAGTACATCCCTTGGGAAAATTTGAGAGATCTGATCCTGACACACTCTGATATGAAGAAAAGAGTTGATGTCTTCGCCTTGAGCGTTTATGGTTTGGTTATTTTCCCTAAGGCTTTAAGGCATATAGATGAAGCAGTCACCGATCTATTTGACCGATTTGGTAAATGAGTCACCCCTGTTCCTACAATCTTGGCTGAGACTTTCAGATCTTTGAGTGCATGTCGGAGGGCAGGTGAAGGCAGATTTATAGGGTGTGCACAACTCTTGTTAGTATGGTTTCATAGCCACTTTTGGAGGGTAGAAAAGGCCTCTTACCAGCCTTTTCTTGGAGATTACTCACTTTTGAAGGAGATAGTGACCATATCAAGAAGAGATGACATAACAGAGGAAAAATGGATGGCGATACTTCAAAATCTCCAAGAGGAGGATATCGAATGAAAAGCCCCTTGGATGGTTTCCGATGAGATTCTTTGCCGATGTGGAAGTTATGATTGGGTCCCTTTGTTAAGGATTTGAGGAGCCGTTAGATACGCCCCTTTGCTTGTATTGAGGCAATATAGGTCAAGACAATTTATACCGATGACGTATGGGCTAGCTCAGAGTGGGTTCTCGTATGGGGAGAAAGACTCCAAGAAAAAGAGCCGCGAGATTTATAATGTCTGGAACCAAACCTGCCGGATAAAGGGAGTTGCTGTGAATCCAATGGTGACTCCTGAATATAATGAATGGTGGAGTAGAAGGGTTAACGACAATATCCCGAGGCCAAATTTAGAAGAAGCTCGACCGATAGAGGAATATCTGCGAGTGGTCCCCTCCGAATTGGAAATCATAAAGCAAGACTTTGAAAAGAAAACCTCAGAGTTAGAAAAGAAAATAGAGCAGTTGGAGGAGGAAAAGTGTACTTAAAGCTGGATGTTGATGTTCAAAAATCTGAGGCTGAGAATTTGAGAAAGAGAAAGAGAGAGGTTGAGGAGGACCTGGACAATCTGAAGACTGATTACAAGTAGCTGCATAAGTCAATGAGAAATGCTGGCTTGGGTAAAACGTCTGAACAGTTGAGGCAAGAAATCCAAGAGGAAAAGGCTAGGGCTAATTGGTGAAAGAGAAAGTTCCATGATGCTCAGGCTCGAGAAGTCGCTTGTAAAAAGAGTTTGGACGATAGCCAAAATGAAAAATAGATGCTAAGAGCTCGGGTGGCAAAGTTAGAAACGGTACTACAGCAACATCGGAGTCGTAACTCAGTGATTGAATTAAGGGCTAGCCTAAGTAAGATTGAGAATTTGAAGGGGAAAGTAGAAGAACTTGAGACTACACTTCAGAACTGTGAGTATCAAATTGAATTATTGGAAGCAAATAATGAGCAACTAGGGGAGCAACTTCACCGATCTCAAGATCAGGTCCGAGATAGGGATTACCTCATGGGCGAAGCTATAGCTCAGATACGAGAGGTGGCTGATCATTTACAGACCTTGGTGGTCCAAACAGATGTGCTAAGAGTCAAATATGAGTTAGAGTCAGATCGAAGGCGAGAGTTAGCTTGCCTTCTTAGGAAAGTAAAAGCTTTGGGTGTTAGGGTAAGATTGTATATGTAATTCATTTTATGTAAAAAAATTTGTTTTTCAGTGAAGTTTTCTAAATAGAATTGAATATGAATCAATGTCTTCTTTTTGCATTCATGTCATGCATTTGCATTGCATAGCATTATAAACATTAAGTTGCACAAAAGAACCCTATTAATTAGCGATAATTTATCTAGTTACCTTGGAACATCGCTACTATACACGAAGAAAAACAAAGGATATGGATCAGAGGTTAGAGAAGTTAGAACAAATGCAAAAGGAGATGCAGGAGCAACTGCAAGCTCAGATGCAAGAACAGTTGGCTAGGATCCAGCAGGAGATGAGGGATCAAATGCTGGAGTCCGAGAAAAACATGCTGGAATCACAGAACAACATGATAAGCCAGCTGACACAGCTATTTAAGGGAGGGTCTGACAAAGGAAAAGGCCCTATGGTTGATACTGGGAATGACAACGATGACTCTGCTTGTCCTACAAGCTTTGCCCCAGTAAACATTCAAGCACAGCCATCAAGGGTGTCTGTTAATGTTAAACCTCTGTATCAAACCGGCACTTCGGCACTGGTAAACTTCCTAACGGGCTCGTGCTCTAACCCTGGAGACAATATGGAAAATCCCACAGTCCCTGATTTCGATGAGGTTGAAGGGGAAAAAGTAAGGGCGGAGCTCTCAAAGCAACTCGAGGATCGGTGCAAATGGATAGAGGAGAAGTTCAAGGAGCTAGAAAGTGCTGATCATTACTGCGAAGTTGACGCAAAGGAACTCAGTTTGGTCCTGGACTTAGTACTTCCTCCGAAGTTCAAGATGCTAGAATTTGAAAGGTATAATGGAACCAGCTGCCTGAGGCTCACATTACAATGTTCTGCCAGAGAATGACGAGATATGTCAACTATGACCAATTGTTGATTCACTACTTTCAGGATAGCTTGACTGGGGCCGCAGCCAAATGGTACAATCAGTTGAGCCGTGCTCAGGTCAAATCATGGAAGGATTTGGCGCAGGCCTTCATGAAACAGTATGGCCATGTGACCGATATAGCGCCTGACAGGATTACATTACAGAACATGGAGAAAAGGTCAGGTGAAAGCTTCAGGAAATACGTCCAGAGGTGGAGGGAAGTCACTATGCAAGTCCAACCACCACTGCTAGAAAAAGCAACGACTATGCTATTTATTAATACCTTGAAGGCACTTTTCATTAATCATATGTTGGGGAGTGCAACTAAGAGATTCGCAGACATAGTAATGTTTGGCGAAATGATAAAAAATGCAATAAGGTGCGGTAAGATAGAAACGGGGGAAAGCACGAGAAGGTCAGCCCCGAAGAAAAAGGAAAACAAAGTAAGCAATGTGAGCTCAGGCTATTCAAAGCCTGTCATCGTTAATCAATCGAGAACGGTAGTCACAGGCCAACAAGCTTCACCAAGGCAGGAGCCCAGCGCCAGGAGAGATACGGAGAAGATACAGAGTACCCCTATCCCAGTGACATATAATGAGCTGTACAAAAGCCTATTCGATGCACATATTGTAGCACCATCCTATCTAAAACCGTTGCAGCCCCTATAACCCAAGTGGTATAACGCAATCAGTGTGAATACCATGCAGGGACTGTGGGGCATTCAATAAAAAGCTGCATCTCGTTTAAGAAGTTAGTCGAGAAGCTCATCAACATGGGTGTTGTGAAGTTCGATGACGCACTTGTGGTAGGTAACCCATTACCCAACCATACTGATGGTAGGGTAAATGCAATAATCGAGAATGTGGGAAGGAGAGTTAAGTTGAACGCGGATGAGGTAAAGACTTTGTTCAGGGAAGTTTGGAAGAAAATGCTGGAAGTGGGGCTGATCACGCAGAGTTCAAGGAGCAACTCCCGAGAAGTGAGGGACTATTACGAATTTCATTGCGAGAAGGGCCATGAAATCCAGAGTTGCAAGAAATTCAGAGCCTTAGTCCAGGGCTTAATAGACAATGAAGAGTTAGAGTTCTTTGAGTTTACCAGATAAGAGGACGTATGTGCTTCTGAAGAGAAGTCGATAGAGAAGGTTTGTGAGGCTAGTCACCCAGTGGTCCTCATTTCACGGCCAAAAATCAGTGAAGCTGAAGCAAGGGTGGCACCAATAATAGTTATCCAAAAGCCCAGGGCTTTCCATTTTAAGGATAGCAAAAAGGTGCCTTGGAATTATAACAGTAGTGTAACAGTTCCAGAAAAGGAGAGTTTAGTCGGTACACTAAGCACAGAAGACGAACCTGTAAAGAAGAAGTCCTTTGTGATCAGACAATGAGAAAGGATGACAAAACCACTGGTTAATTAACCAGTAATGGAGAACGAAGCCCAAGAATTTTTAAAATTCCTGAGACACAGCAAGTATAGTGTTGTGGAACAATTACACAAACAGTCAGCTCGCATATCAATATTGACTTTGCTTTTAAGCTCAGAGACGCACCGTGATGCACTGATGAAGGTGTTGCACGAAACTTATGTCACTGACGACATTTCGGTAAACAAACTAGACTGTCTTGTCAGTAACATAAGCGCCGACAACTTCATTTCCTTTAGTGATGATGAAATACCACTGGGGGGCATGGGATCTACCAAAGCTTTGCACATTACTACTCGCTACAAGGGGTATACGCTACTAGGGATGTTGATTGACAATGGTTCGGCACTGATCGTCTTGCCTCTGTCCATATTAAACCGATTGCCTATAGATAGCTCTCATATGAAGACATGCCAAAATATAGTGAGAGCATTTGACGGCACTGAAAGGAAGGTAATGGGAAGGATAGAGATACCTCTTCTGATCGGGCCAAATACTTACGAGGTAGACTTCCTAGTAATAGACATCAAACCTTCTGATAATTGTTTATTGGGAAGGCTTTGGATTCATTCAGTAGGGGCAGTACTATGATTGTTGCATTAGAAATTAAAGTTGGTGACGAAGGGCCGGCTAATAACAATAAATGCTGAAGAGGACATTGTCGCATCCATTGCTAGTGATGCACTGTACATTGACAGTGATAGCGAAGGGGTTGAATGTTCGTTTCGATCATTAGAGTTCGTGAATGCAGCCTTCATCACTGAATGAGGCAGGATCTCGGTGCCCAGACTCTCTAAAGCTACGAAGATGAGTTTACAACTGACAGTAGGAAGAGGAGCGTTGCCCGGAAGGGGATTTGGGAAATATCTCCACGGACGAGTGGAAGTGCCAATTTTAGCAAGTAAGTGGGACCGTTTTGGCTTGGGTATAAGCCAGACGCACAACAGAGAAAGAAAGAGTTGGAGAGGAAGCAGAAAAAGAGAAGAGCAAGATTAAGCGGGGCAGAGGTCAAATGGGAGCAATGACCTTTCCCCATATATCCAGTACATTCGTGGTAGGAGGAGTTGTCCATCCTAAATTGAAATTCACAGATGAAGGAACGGTTGAGGGAGTGATGAAGATTCTGAGCATCAATGCCGTATTAAAAGGAGGATCGAGAGAAACAAGCCTAGTGGGCGTTCGCTCCTATGAGCCTAGAAGTGTTCTGAACAACTGGACTGTAGAAGAACTTCTTGTAGTTTTTAGAACTAATACAAAGTAATGTTCAAAACACGCTTACTATTTTTTTAGCCTAGGAACAATAAGAAATCTTCTGTGAAA
The DNA here is from genome assembly GCF_007990345.1 of Gossypium hirsutum. Taxonomy (NCBI): domain Eukaryota; kingdom Viridiplantae; phylum Streptophyta; class Magnoliopsida; order Malvales; family Malvaceae; genus Gossypium; species Gossypium hirsutum. The sequence goes on along the minus strand of NC_053426.1, from coordinate 58,608,872 downwards.
TAGGCCCATGTTCAAATCATTTATGCTTTCAATAAAGATGCATTTTTCATACCTCATCAAGCAATTATTCTTTTTCCATTTATACCATACAGATAAAGTTCTTAGATATTCTTTCATACCTACAATAGGTACCTAGATGTCGATGTTATGAGTAACACCGCTATGAATCCAGAATTCTCTTTCAAGCAAGACATGTGCCTACAGGGATCACAGGTTTTTGAAAATGACGAAAATAGTGGTTTATCTTTGGATTTGCTGAGGATGGTGGAACGGGAAGAAAAGTAGATTTTTCCTTAAGAAAGATAATTGAGATTGTGACCTTGAAAGTGGCGAATGAGGTGAAAATTGGCACTTGTATAAAGGAGGAAACCAAGCAAAATCTCATTAAGCTATTGCAAGAATTCAGAGATGTTTTTGTATGGTCGTATCAAGACATGCCAGGGTTAAGCACTGATATTGCAGTGCATCGCATCCCCATAAGAGAGGAGTGTAAGCCAGTTCAACAAAAGCTCCGAAAGATGATACCCGATGTGGAAGTAAAGATAGGGGAAGATGTCAAGAAACAATTTGATGCTGGGTTCTTACAAGCAGTTAACTACTCAGAATGGGTAGCCAATGTTGTCCCTGTCCCTAAGAAGGATGGAAATGTGCGAATGTGCGTAGATTATAGAGATCTAAACAAGGCTAGCCCAAAGGACAATTTCCTGTTGCCTCACATTGACACCCTAGTGGACAATACGGCAGGGTATTCACTGTTTTCTTTTATGGATGGGTTTTCTGGATACAATCAGATCAAGATACACCCTGAAGACATGGAAAAAACCATGTTCATAACCCTATGGGGATCGTTCTGCTATAAGGTGATGCCCTTCGGGTTAAAGAATACGGGAGCGACATACCAAAGAGCCATGGTAACCTTATTCCATGACATGATGCATAAAGAGATCGAGGTCTATGTAGACGACATGATCTCAAAGTCCCGAACAGAGAGGGAGCATGTTCAAGTTTTAAGGAAATTGTTCTCAAGATTGAGAAAATTTTAACTAAAGCTTAATCCAACCAAATGCACTTTCGAGCCAGGTCAGGAAAACTACTTGGTTTCATGGTCAGTGAAAAGGAAATTGAGGTTGACTCAAATAAAGTCAAGGCTATACAAGAGCTGCCTCCGCCCCGCACTCAGAGAGAAGTTCGAGGTTTCCTGGGAAGGTTAAACTACATCGCCTGGTTTATTTCACAACTGATAGAAAAATGTGATCCCGTATTTCGTCTTCTCAAGAAACATAATCCAGGCGTGTGGGACGACGAATGTCAAATGGCTTTTGACAAAATCAAACAGTACCTGGCTAATACTCCGGTGCTAATACCACCCAGTCCTGCTAAGCCTTTGATTCTGTATATGACCGTGTTTGACAACTCAATAGGATGTGTGTTGGGCCAACATGATGAGACAGGAAAGAAGGAAAAGGCGATATATTACCTCAGCAAGAAATTTACTGAGTGTCAAATGAGATACTCGCCAATTGAGATATTGTGTTACGCCTTGGTCTGGATGACTCGGAGGTTGAGGCAGTACATGTTGTACCACAGGACTTGGTTAATCTTGAAACTAGACACTCTTAAATACATGATGGAGTCAACCGCCTTGAATGAGAGAATGACCCGATGGCAAATTCTGCTCTCCGAATTTGACATAATCTATGTGAACCAGAAGGCTGTGAAGGGATGCGCAATAACAGATTTTCTAGCTAGCAGATGTAACACCCCGTACCCGAGACCGTTGCCGGAGTCGGACACGAGGGGTTCACAGACTAAATTCACTTACTTGCACAGTTCATTTTAAAAATTTCCAGGCAGTTGGCTAACTGTGTCACTGTCACCTTAAAAATCATATCTTGAGTTCTAAAACTCGAAAATCAGTTTCATAATTTTTCCCTGAAACTAGACTCATATGTCCATCTACATATTTTTTCTAGAATTTTTGGTTGGGCCAATTAGTGCAGTTTATTAGTTAACGTCTCCCCTATTACAGGGTACGACTACACTGACCTTCATGCATTACGATTTGGATATCTCCCTGTACAGGGCTTCAATACTGATGCCGTTTGTTTCTATAGAAACTAGACTCAAATAGAAATCTATACATATATGGCATTACTTCTAAATGTCTCTGGTTAATTTCTAATGAATTTCCAAAGTCAGATCAGGGGATCCAGAAACCGTTCTGGCCCTGTCTCACGAGAACTTTAACATCTCATAATATACTATTCATATGAACATTTCGTTACTTTCCGATGAAAATAGATTCATCAAGGTTCGATTACATAATTTATTAACTATTTAATTTCATTCCTAATATTTTTAGTGATTTTTCACATCCACATCACTGCTGCTGCCAGCATCTATTTTTAAGGTAAACTTTACCCATTTCATGATCCTCCATGGATCAACTAGAGTTTGTCATACATATTCCAAAAATGATCATGAATAACCATTCCCATGGCTAACCGTTACCAACATTTCCATACCTCTCGACGGACAACATACAAAACGATTATAATGCTATGATCAAAGTATATTTAAGCCATTTTCGCATGGCTATCCAAATTTACACAAAACCGAAGGGTACATGACCAACAACAAAAGGGTAGTCCTATTCTTTGATAGTGTGGGCGACTTCGACTTCAAAATCCCGAGTCCGATAGCTGAAGAACGAAAATCTATAAAACAGAGAATCAAAAGAAACGGAGTAAGCATTAAATGCTTAGTAAGTTTTGAGCAAAGAATTTAGACACAACCAAAGTATAGCATTCATGTAGCTAAACAGATAATTTCATATGCACAAATTTTCAATACCATACTTACTTCACATTACCAACCCTTATATTCATACACAAAGATCAACTTAGCCAAAGGCCGGTAGCTCATTTATCAACTGAGCGAATACTTATTTGTAAGGGCTCAACTAATTCAAAGCACATACGAAACATACCTCAATGTTGGGATGTTACAAGCGTATTAACTGAAATTTTTACAGCAAGATCGTTCATTCTCGAATCACGTACCTTCGGAATTTAACCGGATATAGCTACTCGTTCAAATGCCTTCGGGACATAGCCCGGTTATAGTAACTCACACAAATGCCTTCGGGACTTAACCCGGATTTAGTAACTCGCACCAATGCCTTCGGGCTTAGCCCGGAATTAGTAACTCGCACAAATGCCTTCGGATCTTAGTCCGGATATGGTCACTTAGCACAAAGCCTTCGGGACTTAGCCCGGACATCATTCGAATAACCATGCACATTTAACAATAAATCATGACACATTCGTATTTCATTTTCATTAGCAAAACTCAAACACAAGACACTTATCACTCTTGCAATTTCGGCTCAATAGCCACTCACAAAGAGCATGATTTTGATTTGCTTAAAACATGATCTAATCAAATCATAATCTAAGCTCTATTACTCAAGAACTTACCTCGGATGTGGTCGAACGTTTTCAGCGGCTATTCGATAACTTTTTCCTTTCCCTTATCCAACTGTGGTCCTCTAAGCTCTTGAGCTAATTCAAACAAATTTAACTTATTAAAGTCTCATTATGCTAGCTTATGGCCGAATATGACAAGGAGTTTGATTGGTCATATGGCCACCTTCTAGCTCAACGACACAATGGTCATATGCATTTTTAATCACATCAAGCAATTTAATACAATTCATTCGAACATCAAAAGAAAACCTCAAGGAATCAAACTCAACATTTTAGCTAATATTCCCCCTTGGCCGAATTTTCTAAGCCAAGACAAAAGCATCAATATGCTTGCCTCTAACCGAATACATGCAACACCAATCTTCTTCCTATGGCCGAATATGCATGTCTATGTTGAGGCCGATTATATACTTAATACCACACATAAATGGCATACATTTTACTAACTAATTCATTACATATTATAATTCAATACGCATCCATCATTTAATCCATAACCGAAGCACCATCATGTGTAAGTATATACCTTGAGATAATATATAGGTCATACCAATACATCATGTGCAATCATATATATATATGTGCAAGAGCCGAATCACAAATTTGATTATAACCAAATTTAAACATATATCCAAAACATAAATCTTACCTACCATGCAATAAGCATAAATCACACTTATGGATATACCATGGCCGATACTTCCAACAACACCAAATAAAAATATACTTCATGGATCTAAGGTAGAATCAAGAAAGAAACTCATAATCATCAAGATGTAAGTAACTACCATTGTTCATCTAGATTTAGCATGAAACACAACCATCACCCTTATTAATCTCCATAGCCGAAAACCTTACTTATTCCAAAATCACAATTTCAACATGGTTTACCAACAATAACTTGATATCTCACTCAAAATCGACTAGGATTTCAAGAACTAGTATCAACTTCCTTACCTTAATATCGACCTAAGATGACCGATTGCTTCACTCCTTCCTTCCTCCTCTCAATTCGGCCAAGAAGAACCAAAGAACACAACTTGTTTCCTTTCTTCCTTAGAACATTCGGCCAAGAGAAATGAAAAAAGATGGACACTTTTTTTTTGTTTTCTTTCTTACATTCACGGCAATGGGGAGGGGGAGAATCAATCACACACATTCTTTCTTTTTTCCATTTCTTTATTACCCATACTCCTTATTTTATTGTTCCTAACATACATCACTAACATAACATGTTTGTGACATGTTTCCACTCATAGCATGGCCGGCCACTATGCCTTAATTTGGGTAAATTGACATGCAAACCCATCATTTTCACAATATGCATTAATAGCCACTTTGCATTTGCCTAGCACATTTCTAAATTTTCTCACATAAGTCCTATTTGATAAAATTCACTTACAATTAACAAAATTCAAACACGAAATTTTCACACATGCACATGTACATATAATGAGCATCAATTATGACGGTTAATTATTTTTATGACTCGGTTTAGTGGTCCCGAAACCACTTCCCGACTAGGGTCACATTAGGGCTGTCACAGCAGAGCTCTAGAAAACTATGAGCCCTTGAACTTTGATTTCCCCAATAAGGATCTAATGTATGTGGCGACTGCTGAAGAGGACACGCCCGAAGATCATTCTTGGAAACTGAATTTCGATGGGGCATCAAATGCCGTTGGTAACAGAGTTGGGGCAGTCTTGATATCCCCAAACATAGATCATTATCCATTCACTTGTAAGCTGGATTTTGACTGCACAAACAATATGGCAGAATACGAAGCATGTATCATAGGAATTCGAGCAGCCATAGACCGCAAAATCAAGGTGCTAGAGGTATATGGAGACTCTGCATTGGTGATCTATCAACTTAAAGGTGCATGGGAGACGCGAGATCCCAAGCTGATCAGTTATCGAAAGTTAGTTCTGGAGTTAGTTGAGCAGTTTGATGACATCAACTTCTTTTATCTCCCACATGATGAAAACCAGATGGCCGATGCCCTGGCTATATTAGCTTTTATGATCAGAATAAATGAACAAGAAGATATGAAGCCAATCCAGATGAATAATTGTGAGTCTCCGGGCTCATTGCTGTAATATAGATGAAGAAGAGGAAAGAGATGATCATCCTTGGTATCATGACATTCTAAAATATGTAAAGAACCGTGAATACACAGAGCAAGCAACTGAAAATGACAAGATAGCGTTGAGAAGGCTTGCCAATGACTATGTTTTAGATGGGGAGATCTTGTATAAAAGGAGGAAGGATCAGGTGTTGTTAAGATGCGTTGATGCTGTCAAAATGAAGAAAATCCTGGAAGAAGTCCATGAGGGTGTCTGTGGGACGCATGCCAATGGTTTTACAATGGCCCGACAAATCATGAGATTTGGGTATTACTGGTCCACAATGGAGGGAGATTGCATCCGTTACGCCAATAAGTGCCATAAGTGCCAAATTTATGGAGACAAGATCCATGTGCCTCCTTCACCTCTCCATGTTATGACTTCCCCATGGCCTTTCTCAATGTGGGGCATGGACATCATTGGGCCAATTTCGCCAAAGTCTTCTAATGGTTATCGATTTATTTTTGTGGTCATTGATTATTTTACCAAATGGGTTGAGGCCGCTTTATACGCCAATGTCACAAAGTCGGCAATTAGCAAGTTCTTAAAGAAGGAGATCATTTGTCGCTATGGTATGCCGGAAAGAATCGTATCTGACAATACGTTGAATTTGAACAATAGCGCGATAGTGGAAGTCTGCAGCCAGTTCAACATTAAGCACCATAACTCATTACCATACTGCTCGAAAATGAATGGCGCGGTTGAGGCAGCTAATAAAAATATCAAGAAAATTGTGGGAAAAATAACTGAAACCTACAAGGATTGGCATGAAAAGTTTCCATTTGCCCTTTTTGCCTATCGAACTTCTGTTAGAACTTCTACGGGGGCAACACCTTTCTCATTGGTTTATGGGATGGAGGCAGTTTTACCCACTGAAGTCAAAATCTCTTCTTTTCGGGTATTATCAGAGCTGAAATTGGATGAAGCAGAATGGATCCAATCCCATTATTGTAACACCCCGTAATCGAGACCGTTTTCGGGGTCAAACACGAGGTGTTAACGGCCTTAATTCATTACTTAAACGGCTCATACAATTCGTTTTAAATTTTCTAGACAAGCTGGCTAACTGCATCGTAGTCGCTTTAAAAACCATATCTCGAGTTCCGAAACTTGAAATTCAATTCCGTAAATTTTTCCTGAAACTAGACTCATATATCTATCTAGTAATTTTTTTTTTAAATTTTTGGTCAGGCCAATTAGTACAGTTTATTTGTTAAAGTCTCCCCTGTTTCAGGGTTCGACTACTCTGACCTCTGTGCATTACGAATTAGATATCTCCCGGTACAGGGCTTCAATGCCTATGCCGTTTGTCTCTAATGAAACTAGACTCAATAATGAATCTGTACATATAAAGAATGACTTCTAATTATCTTTGTAAAATTTATGGTGAATTTCCAAAATCAGAACAGGGGATCTAGAAATCGCTCTGGCCCTGTTTCACAAAAATTTAAACATCTCATAAAATATAGTGCATATGGTCATTTCCGTTTCTTCCATATGAAAATAGACTCATCAAGCTTCGATTACATAATTTATTCATTATTTAATTCCATTTCTACTATTTTTAGTAATTTTTCAAATTCACATCACTACTGCTGTCTGCATCTATTTTTAAGGTAAATTTTACCTATTTCATGGTTTTCCATGGATTAACTAGTAATTTGACATACATATCACCAAATATGATCATGATTAGCCATTGCAATGGCTAATCATTACCAAGCATTTCCATACTACTCAATAACCATATCATAAGTGTAACACCAAAAATGATCAGCCATGACATACGGCATAATAATCAAATAGACTTAGACTATTACTCAACCAAAACCGAATTCGAACCTAAGATTAAAGTCATTCTCAATGCATGAAATGCTTACCACAAACATCATCCATTCGTAGTACTGATCACTTTAACTAAAACGAATTTAAACCACTATCAGTCATAACCAAATTATCAAGACCAAACTTACTAAAACTTATAACTAAGTACCCATAAGACCAAATCCAAACTTAACATTTAAGCCATATTCACATGGCTAAAAGTATACATATCAAAGTTCAAACAAAACATAATAGCCTATACATGCCGAAATGTTCTCTTAGACCAACTAAGAAGAAGGTACCAAAAAGTTGCAAGCTGGCGTGATGACTTTGACGATGGTCCCGAGCACACAAAATGGGTCAAAGAAACCTAAATAAGTAACAAGTAAACACACCAAATGAGTATATAACTCAATAAGTCATAAGCATTACACTACCGTCCATTAATAAAAGATCATAAGAGAAAACAAACAATGCAAGATCAATTACTCCATCCATACCGAACTATGCTATAATTTCTTAGATTTTCGGTTCAATCTCATGCCAAGTCCTACAATCATACCAAATACCAAAACAACCCAATTGATTCAGATTCATTTCCTCATAGCATGGAACAATGATGCACTAGGTAAATTTATACATACACTGTAACACCCCGAACCCGAGACTGTCACCGGAGTCGAACACGAGGTGTTAATAGACTTTTAAAAATTTTCCAGACACTGCCAATCTGCGTAATAGTCGCTTTAAAAATCATATCTTGAGTTTCAAAACTCAAAAATCAGTTTCGTGATTTTTCCCTGAAACTAGACTCACATGCCCATCTACATATTTTTTTCTAGAATTTTTGGTCGGGCCAATTAGTACATTTTATTAGTCAAAGTCTCCCATGTTACAGGGATCGACTACCCTGACCTTTGCGCATTACGACTTGGATATCTCCTTGTACAGGGCTCCAATACTGATGCCGTTTGTTTCTATAGAAACTAGACTCAGAGAGGAATCTATACATATATGGTATGACTCCTAATTATCTCTGGTTAATTTAAGGTAAATTTTCAAAGTCGAAACAGGAGATCCAGAAACCGTTCTGGCCCTGTTTCACGAGAACTTTAATATCTCTTAATATACTGTTCATATGATTGTTTCGTTACTTTCATATGAAATAGATTCATCAAGGTTCGATTACATAATTTATTCACTATTTAATTCCATTCCTACAAATTTTTGTGATTTTTCAAATCCACACCACTGCTGCTGTCAGCATCTGTTTTTAAGGTAAACTTTACCTATTTCATGGTTACCATGGACCAACTAGGGTTTTGTCATACATAAGTCCACATATGATCATATTTAGCCATTCCAATGGCTGATCATTTGCCCAACACTTCCATTCCAAACCATAGTCACATCGTGAAACCATATATACATACATAAACACAAATGGTCTAATGCCATACTCCACTTCTACGAGCCATTTTCGCATGGCTTTACACACATACATCACAAAAAGTACTTAAACAACAGGGGTAGTCCTATACATGCCATATCCAGAGTTCAACTAAAGAGTACCAAAAGAGCTTTGATAGTGTGGATGACTTCGACTTCGCTGATCCCGAATCCGATAGCTAACGAACAAAATCTATAAAACAGAGAGCCAAAGCAACCGGGTAAGCATTTTAAGCTTAGTAAGTTTCGAGTAATGAAATCGGCTTTGACTAAAGTATTACATTCACATAGCTAACTAAGTCACTTTATTAACACACATTCTCATAATCATACTTACTTCACACTTCATCAACATATATACACAAGGTATCAACCTTTCTAAAAGCCGAAAATTCATTAGTCGATTTCACGAAGACTATTTAAAACTAATCGACTTTTCTGAAGCACATGCAAACATACCTTATCGTTCGGTTTAGTCGAGCGTATTAATAGAATTTATTACAGCACCAAGCGCTCACATTCAAACCCAAGTCTCTTCGGTATTTAACCGGATATAGCCGCAAACACATTTGCCTTCGGGTCTTAACCCGGACATATCAACTTGCATAATTGCCTTCGGGTCTTAGCCCGGATATATCAACTTGCATAATTGCCTTCGGGTCATAGCCCGGATATATCAACTCGCGTAATTGCCTTCGGGTCTTAGCCCGGATATATTCCAATGCTCATGCACACATATATCAATAATCATAACACATCCATATCATTTCTTCGTTACTAAGGCTCAAACACAAAACATTTATTAAACCTTTCAAATTTCGGCTCAATAGCCACACACAAAGAGCATGATTTCAATCGGCTTTATAACATAGTCTCTAAGCACATTCGACTATCCGTCATAGTATGACTAATCATTTCAATATAATTCAAGTAGGGTCATTATTCGAAGACTTACCTCAGATGTCGTCGAACGACTTCAATGGCTATTCAATTACTTTTTCCTTCCCTTTATCGGATCTAGTTCCCCTTTGCTCTTGAGCTTAAGTTCAACAAAATTTAAAATAGTCATTAATCGACTATTCAAGTATTACTTTCAGAATAATATATATTGATCCGACTTTCACACACATAGATTATAGTAAGCTTTATAATAATCAATAAATAATTCATTGGCAAATTTTCATTAATGTTTACAACAAAATCACATATTCACTAAGAGCTGTTTTCCTGAGCAGTAGTTACTAAATTATTTATAACTGGAGCTACTAAACTCCAAATCACTTGCCATTAATTTTCCCTGAATATAGACTCGTATATCTTCCATCCATAAAATTTTCAGAATTTTAGGCTTGGCCAATCAATACCAGATTTTTCTTAAAGTTTCCCCTGTTTCACTGTTTGACTATTCTGACCACTCTTCACTACGAATCCAATTTCTCATTTTACAGAATTCAAAATGTGTTGTATTTGATCTCATTTGAAACTAGACTCATTAAGGAGTCTAAGCATATAAATTTTATCTTATAATCATTTTTGTACAATTTATAATGATTTTCTAAAAACAGAACAGAGAATCTAGTAATCATTTTGACTCAGCCCCACAATACTTCAAATATCTCAAGATCGGTAACTCTTTTGTTTTTATAGTTTCTTTTGTAAGAAAATAGACTCTTCAAGCTTTAATGACATAATTCACTCAGCTTCTAATTCAACTCCTACAATTTATGGCGATTTTCCAAAATCACCTTACTGCTGCTGTCCCCAAACAGATTATTACCAAATCAAATACTAACATTAGCATTTCACCTTAATAGCTAGCTTACCAAGCCTTAATTTAACATATAATTCACACATATCATATTCAGCTATATATACATTTATCATATTTCCATTTCAGCATATATAACTAACATTTATTCCGAAATTTTAATATCTAATTGCTTATAACTTTCTTCGGATGTCGTCGACTAATTGATCGGCTACTCAACTACTTTCGATTTTCCCCGATCTAAATCCAATTTCTTGGTTTCTTGATCTTAACATATTCAAATAAATCTCGTTTTAACATATTTTCATTCAATTTAGTCTAATAACGCATAAATGGGTAAATTACATTTTTACCCCTAATATTTCGCACTTTCACAATTTAGTCTTTATTCCACAAAACACAAAATACACAAAATTTGGTCACACTCCTTAAGGGCCGAATCTTCCTAGTACCCATATAAGTCCATACATTTCATTTATTTCACCTTTGAGTCCTTCAAAAATTTATTTTTGTAATTTAGCCCTAACTACTCAAAATCACCAAAAACTTCAACACAAAACATATTAATCTTTAACATATCTTTCATTTTTCATCAACAACTATCAAAAAGCTCAAGCACTCATCAATGGCAAAACACAAAATCATCATCAATTCACAAAATTGAACCATGGGGTTTAAAGAACACAAAGCAATGATATCAAAGATGTGAAAATTATCAAAAACCAAACAAAAGACTAACCTTCCTTAGGTTTCAAATGACCGAATGCTATCCTCCTCTCTTCCTCTCTACAACCGGCCAAGATGAACAAGGTAATAACCTCCCTCCTTCTTTTTTTTTTCTTTTAGTATCCTTAATATTTCTTTTATCATTTCTTTTCTTTTACTTAAAATAATGTCCACTTCATGGAAATTTACCACATAGTCTAATATATGCTCCATCATGGCCGGCCACTATGTATAAAAAGGGGTATTTGACATGCAAAGCCAATATTTTCACTCCTTGCTTAAATTGGTCCTTATAAATTACCCTATCACATTTTTAAAACTTTCTCACATAAGTCCTATGGACTAAATTCACATGCAATTGACTAAATCGAAGCTTGAAATTTTCCACACATTCATAATCACATATTTTAGACAATAATATCACATTCAAACATTTCGGTGACTCGGTTTAGCAGTCCCGAAACCACTTCCCGACTAGGGTCAGTTTTGGGCTGTCACAACTCTCCCCCACTTAAGAAATTTTCGTCCCCGAAAATCTTACCGGTGAATAGGTTTGGGTATCGTTCTTTCATCGAGCTCTCAGTTTCCCAAGTAGCTTCCTCGATCCCGTGTTTGAGCCATAACACCTTAACTAACGGAACCCTTCTGTTTCGCAACTCTTTCACTTCACGAGCTAGGATACGAATCGGTTCTTCTTCATAACTCAAGTCAGATTGAATTTCAACTTCCGAGGGATTAATCACATGTGACGGATCAGATCTATAACGTCGAAGCATCGAAACATGAAAAACGTTGTGAATCCTTTTAAGTTCAGGGGGTAAAATCAATCTGTATGCCACTGGACCAATTCTTTCGGATATTTCATACGGCCCAATGAACCTCGGACTCAATTTGCCCTTACGGCCGAATCTGAGTACCTTTTTCCAAGGCGAAACTTTAAGAAACACTTAATCTCCAACCTGATATTCAATGTCTTTTCTTTTCAAATCCGCATACGACTTTTGACGATCTGTGGCTACCTTCAGACTTTCACGGATTACCTTTACTTTCTGCTCGGCATCTTTAGTCAAATCAACTCCGAAAATTTTACTTTCACCGAGCTCGGTCCAAAACAATGGTGTACGGCATTTACGACCGTACAAAGCCTCGTAAGGTGCCATCTTAATACTTGATTGAAAACTATTGTTGTAAGCGAATTCAATCAAAGGTAAATACTGTTCCCATGAACTACTGAACTCGAGGATGCAACATCTCAACATATCCTCAAGTATCTGAATTATCCGCTCGGATTGACCATCGGTTTGTGGATGAAAAGCGGTGCTAAAATGCAGCTTGGTACCCAAAGCTTCTTGCAATTTCTTCCAAAATCGCGAGGTGAATCTCGGATCTCTATCCGACACAATAGAAATCGGTACCCCGTGTAATCTCACAATCTGAGAAACATACAATTCAGCTAGTTTATCCAATGAAAATCCGTACGCACGGGGATAAAGTGAGCCGACTTAGTTAGTCTATCGACAACAACTCAAATCGCATCTTTCTTACTTGCTGACAATGGCAGTCCAGACACAAGGTCCATTGTGACTCGATCCCATTTCCACTCGGGTATCATGATCGGCTGAAGTAGTCCTGAAGGCACTTGATGTTCCGCTTTCACTTGTTGACATATTAAACATCTCGAAACAAAGTCGGAGATGTCTCGTTTCATACCATGCCACCAAAACCAATGTTTCAAATCGTTGTACATTTTTGTACTCCCCGGGTGAATTGACATTCGGCTACAATGGGCTTCATTCAGAATCATCGAAATGAGTTCCGAATTCCTTGGAACACATAAACGACTTCTGAACCTCAAACAATCATCACCATCAATTTGAAACTCCGATTCCTTGTTCGAAACACACTCAGCCCGTTTTGCAACCAATTCATCATCAACTTTCTGGGCTTCACGAATTTGATGAATCAATAATGGTTTGGCTTTTAATTCAGCTACTAACACATTGTCGGGTAGAACAGACAAGTGTACATTCATCACTCGTAAAGCAAACAATGATTTTCGGCTTAAGGCGTCCGCAACCACATTAGCCTTTCCCGGGTGGTAATCAATGACAAGCTCGTAATCTTTCAACAACTCAAGCCAACGCCTTTGTCGCAGATTTAAGTCTCTCTGAGTCATCAAATATTTGAGACTTTTGTGATCCGAAAATACATGGCACTTTTCACCAAATAAGTAATGTCGCCATATTTTTAAAGCAAATACGATGGCAGCTAGTTCGAGATCATGGGTCGGATAATTTTTCTCATGTGGCTTTAATTGTCTCGACGCATAGGCCACCACTCGACCTTCTTGCATCAACACGCAACCCAACCCAAGTAGGGATGCGTCACTATAAATGACAAACTTCTTGCCTGATTCGGGTTGCACTAGAATTGGAGCTTCAGTCAAATGAGTTTTCAGTTGATCGAAACTTTTCTGACACTTCTCCGTCCATTCGAACTTAACATCCTTTTGAAGTAGCTTCGTCATTGGTGTGGCTATCATCGAGAAACCTTTGACAAATCGTCGGTAATAACCGGCGAGCCCCAAAAAGCTCCGAACCTCAGTAATATTTCTCGGAGGTTTCCAGTTAAGTATGGCTGAAATTTTGTTCAGGTCAACTCGAATACCCGATGCGGATACCACATGACCCAAGAAGCTAACCTCTCTTAACCAGAACTCACACTTACTGAACTTAGCATATAACTGCTTATCCCGTAAAATTTGCAACACTAGTCTCAAGTGCTCAGTATGTTCGGTCTCATCTCTTGAATAGACCAAGATGTCATCAATGAACACAACTACGAACCGATCCAAATATGGTCTGAAGATCCGATTCATCAAATCCATAAATACTGCAGGGGCATTAGTGAGCCCAAACGGCATCACTAAGAATTCGTAGTGACCGTACCTCGTTCTGAAAGCAGTTTTGGGTACGTCCGAATCTCGAATCCGCAACTGATAATAACCCGATCTCAAATCTATTTTTGAGAACACTGAGGCCCCCTTTAGTTGATCAAACAAATCATCAATACGCGGTAATGGATATTTATTCTTTATCGTCACTTTATTCAGTTGACGATAGTCAATGCACAACCTCATGGTTCCGTCCTTCTTTTTCACGAACAATACTGGTGCACCCCAAGGTGAGAAACTTGGCCGAGCGAAACCTCTATCCGTCAATTCTTGCAGCTGAGCTTTCAACTCTTTTAACTCAGTTGGTGCCATACGATACGGAGCTATCGAAATCGACGTAGTCCCAGGTACAAGCTCAATACCAAACTCTATCTCCCGAACAGGTGGTAAACCCGGCAATTCTTCAGGAAAAACATCCGGGTATTCACAAACCACCGGCACAGATTCAGGTTTCCTTTCTAATTCTTGGTCATCCAGTACATACGCAAGGTATGCTTCGCACCCTTTTCTTACATATTTCTGGGCCAACATTGAGGATATTACAGCTGGCAACCCATCCAAGTCCGTAGACTCAACTCGGATTACTTCGTTATTTGCGCACCTCAAATCAATAGTCTTGCTTTTGCAATTCACAACCGCATCATGCACGGTCAACCAATCCAACCTGAGAATAACATCAAATTCATCAAACGGCAAAAGCATCAAGTCCGCCGGAAAACAGGAACCTCGAATTGCTAGGGGACATTTCTTACACACTTTGTCGACAAGCACGTAACGACCCAAGGGATTTGACACCCGAATTACAAACTCAGTAGACTCAATAGGTAAAGTCTTACTGGATGCTAAGGTTTCACATATGTAAGAATGAGTAGAACCGGGGTCAATCAAAGCAATTACATTAGTATCAAAGAGAGTAAAAGTACCGGTAATAACATCAGGCAAAGAAGCATCCTCGCGGGCACGTATAGCATATGCTCTAGCAGGTGCACGAGCCTCGGATCTGGTCGTAGCATCTCTAGATCCTCTCTGACCACCACTAGCATTGCCCGTATTTCTAGATGGTCTACCTCGAGCAGTGGTAGCACCCGATTTCCCACTCTGATTTACATTCTGTTCAGACAGCCTCGGGCAATCTTTAATGAAGTGGTCCACTGATCCGCACTTGTAACAGGAGCGGTCATGGAATCTACAACTCCCCGAATGCCATTTACCGCAATGTCGACATTCCGTTCTGTCTCGACGTTCATTCCCAACACTGGCGACCGAAGTGCCTCGTGTACCCACAGGGGGTCGATCACGATCTCGTCTAAAAAGGCCCGAAGTGCCTCTAGACCGGCCCACATCATCTCGAAATTTCTTCGATGCCTGTTGAAGAGACTTTCCCGAGGATCTTTTACGAAACTCCCCAGTTCCCACATCAACTTTTTGTTTTTCCTTTCTAAGCTCTTCGGCTTTACAAGCTCGCTCGACAAGTACTACGAACTCTCGTATTTCAAGAATGCCAACGAACATTTTATATCTTCATTCAGCCCATCTTCGAAGCGTTTACACATGACAGCCTCGGACGAAACACATTCCCGAGCGTATCTACTAAGTCTAACAAATTTTCGCTCATAATCAGTAACTGACATAGAACCTTGCTTAAGCTCAAGAAATTCCTTCCGTTTTTTATCAACAAATCTCTGACTGATATACTTTTTCCGAAACTCAGTTTGGAAAAACTCCCAAGTTACTTGCTCCCGGGGCACAACAGAAGTCAGAGTACTCCACCAATAGTAGGCAGAATCACGTAGCAAGGAGATAGCACACTTTAGGCATTCATCGGGTGTACAAGATAGCTCATCGAGTACCCGGATAGTGTTGTCCAACCAAAATTCAGCTTGCTCGGCATCGTCGCTATCCGTAGCTTTAAATTCAGTAGCCCCATGTTTTCGGATTCTGTCAACTGGGGGCTTATTTGACCTTATTTGGTCAGTTACCGGAGGTATTGTAGGTGCGGGGGTGGTGTTTGTCGGGAATGGAGGTTGTGGAACAGCCGTATTAGTTCGAATGTATTGGTTGAACCAATCATTCATCACGCTATAGAAAGCTTGTCTAGCTTCATCATTCGGGTTACTAGCATTAGGTTGAGAGTCCGCCGGCGCTGTCCCTTGTGCGGGAGCAGGCGCTACACTCTCAAGATCATCAGCTACCGCTCGGTCGGGATCGGGATCCATTACTATAAATAAACACATTTGCAAATGTCAGAAATATCCACACTATCAAATAATCACATAAAATGGCATGTATAGCTAGACCCAACGCATTACGGTAGTCCTAGAATCGACTAAACCGTAGCTCTGATACCAATCAATTGTAACACCCCGAACCCGATACCGTCACCGGAGTCGAACACGAGGTGTTAACAGACTTTTAAAAATTTTCCAGACACTGCCAATCTGCGTAATAGTCGCTTTAAAAATCATATCTTGAGTTTCAAAACTCAAAAATCAGTTTCGTGATTTTTCCCTGAAACTAGACTCACATGCCCATCTACATATTTTTTTCTAGAATTTTTGGTCGGGCCAATTAGTACAGTTTATTAGTCAAAGTCTCCCATGTTACAGGGATCGACTACCCTGACCTTTGCGCATTACGACTTGGATATCTCCTCGTACAGGGCTCCAATACTGATGCTGTTTGTTTCTATAGAAACTAGACTCAGAGAGGAATCTATACATATATGGTATGACTCCTAATTATCTCTGGTTAATTTAAGGTAAATTTTCAAAGTCGAAACAGGAGATCCAGAAACCGTTCTGGCCCTGTTTCACGAGAACTTTAATATCTCTTAATATACTGTTCATATGATTGTTTCGTTACTTTCATATGAAAATAGATTCATCAAGGTTCGATTACATAATTTATTCACTATTTAATTCCATTCCTACAAATTTTTGTGATTTTTCAAATCCACACCACTGCTGCTGTCAGCATCTGTTTTCAAGGTAAACTTTACCTATTTCATGGTTACCATGGACCAACTAGGGTTTTGTCATACATAGGTCCACATATGATCATATTTAGCCATTCCAATGGCTGATCATTTGCCCAACACTTCCATTCCAAACCATAGTCACATCGTGAAACCATATATACATACATAAACACAAATGGTCTAATGCCATACTCCACTTCTACGAGCCATTTTCGCATGGCTTTACACACATACATCACAAAAAGTACTTAAACAACAGGGGGTAGTCCTATACATGCCATATCCAGAGTTCAACTAAAAGAGTACCAAAAGAGCTTTGATAGTGTGGATGACTTCGACTTCGCTGATCCCGAATCCGATAGCTAACGAACAAAATCTATAAAACAGAGAGCCAAAGCAACCGGGTAAGCATTTTAAGCTTAGTAAGTTTCGAGTAATGAAATCGGCTTTGACTAAAGTATTACATTCACATAGCTAACTAAGTCACTTTATTAACACACATTCTCATAATCATACTTACTTCACACTTCATCAACATATATACACAAGGTATCAACCTTTCTAAAAGCCGAAAATTCATTAGTCGATTTCACGAAGACTATTTAAAACTAATCGACTTTTCTGAAGCACATGCAAACATACCTTATCGTTCGGTTTAGTCGAGCGTATTAATAGAATTTATTACAGCACCAAGCGCTCACATTCAAACCCAAGTCTCTTCGGTATTTAACCGGATATAGCCGCAAACACATTTGCCTTCGGGTCTTAACCCGGACATATCAACTTGCATAATTGCCTTCGGGTCTTAGCCCGGATATATCAACTTGCATAATTGCCTTCGGGTCATAGCCCGGATATATCAACTCGCGTAATTGCCTTCGGGTCTTAGCCCGGATATATTCCAATGCTCATGCACACATATATCAATAATCATAACACATCCATATCATTTCTTCGTTACTAAGGCTCAAACACAAAACATTTATTAAACCTTTCAAATTTCGGCTCAATAGCCACACACAAAGAGCATGATTTCAATCGGCTTTATAACATAGTCTCTAAGCACATTCGACTATCCGTCATAGTATGACTAATCATTTCAATATAATTCAAGTAGGGTCATTACTCGAAGACTTACCTCAGATGTCGTCGAACGACTTCAATGGCTATTCAATTACTTTTTCCTTCCCTTTATCGGATCTAGTTCCCCTTTGCTCTTGAGCTTAAGTTCAACAAAATTTAAAATAGTCATTAATCGACTATTCAAGTATTACTTTCAGAATAATATATATTGATCCGACTTTCACACACATAGATTATAGTAAGCTTTATAATAATCAATAAATAATTCATTGGCAAATTTTCATTAATGTTTACAACAAAATCACATATTCACTACGAGCTGTTTTCCTGAGCAGTAGTTACTAAATTATTTATAACTGGAGCTACTAAACTCCAAATCACTTGCCGTTAATTTTCCCTGAATATAGACTCGTATATCTTCCATCCATAAAATTTTCAGAATTTTAGGCTTGGCCAATCAATACCAGATTTTTCTTAAAGTTTCCCCTGTTTCACTGTTTGACTATTCTGACCACTCTTCACTACGAATCCAATTTCTCATTTTACAGAATTCAAAATGTGTTGTATTTGATCTCATTTGAAACTAGACTCATTAAGGAGTCTAAGCATATAAATTTTATCTTATAATCATTTTTGTACAATTTATAATGATTTTCTAAAAACAGAACAGGGAATCCAGTAGTCATTTTGACTCAGCCCCACAATACTTCAAATATCTCAAGATCGGTAACTCTTTTGTTTTTATCGTTTCTTTTGTAAGAAAATAGACTCTTCAAGCTTTAATGACATAATTCACTCAGCTTCTAATTCAACTCCTACAATTTATGGCGATTTTCCAAAATCACCTTACTGCTGCTGTCCCCAAACAGATTATTACCAAATCAAATACTAACATTAGCATTTCACCTTAATAGCTAGCTTACCAAGCCTTAATTTAACATATAATTCACACATATCATATTCAGCTATATATACATTTATCATATTTCCATTTCAGCATATATAACTAACATTTATTCCGAAATTTTAATATCTAATTGCTTATAACTTTCTTCGGATGTCGTCGACTAATTGATCGGCTACTCAACTACTTTCGATTTTCCCCGATCTAAATCCAATTTCTTGGTTTCTTGATCTTAACATATTCAAATAAATCTCGTTTTAACATATTTTCATTCAATTTAGTCTAATAACGCATAAATGGGTAAATTACATTTTTACCCCTAATATTTCGCACTTTCACAATTTAGTCTTTATTCCACAAAACACAAAATACACAAAATTTGGTCACACTCCTTAAGGGCCGAATCTTCCTAGTACCCATATAAGTCCATACATTTCATTTATTTCACCTTTGAGTCCTTCAAAAATTTATTTTTGTAATTTAGCCCTAACTACTCAAAATCACCAAAAACTTCAACACAAAACATATTAATCTTTAACATATCTTTCATTTTTCATCAACAACTATCAAAAAGCTCAAGCACTCATCAATGGCAAAACACAAAATCATCATCAATTCACAAAATTGAACCATGGGGTTTAAAGAACACAAAGCAATGATATCAAAGATGTGAAAATTATCAAAAACCAAACAAAAGACTAACCTTCCTTAGGTTTCAAATGACCGAATGCTATCCTCCTCTCTTCCTCTCTACAACCGGCCAAGATGAACAAGGTAATAACCTCCCTCCTTCTTTTTTTTTCTTTTAGTATCCTTAATATTTCTTTTATCATTTCTTTTCTTTTACTTAAAATAATGTCCACTACATGGAAATTTACCACATAGTCTAATATATGCTCCATCATGGCCGGCCACTATGTATAAAAAAGGGGTATTTGACATGCAAAGCCAATATTTTCACTCCTTGCTTAAATTGGTCCTTATAAATTACCCTATCACATTTTAAAACTTTCTCACATAAGTCCTATGGACTAAATTCACATGCAATTGACTAAATCGAAGCTTGAAATTTTCCACACATTCATAATCACATATTTTAGACAATAATATCACATTCAAACATTTCGGTGACTCGGTTTAGCAGTCCCGAAACCACTTCCCGACTAGGGTCAGTTTTGGGCTGTCACATACACATCACATGTTTCAAATTCGATATTTTAGTTAATAGTTCTATCACTTAGTTCTTTCATGCACCTTTTATATTATCAATCGTATTTGCACACATAGTGCTAATTACACTCGCACACATAGTGCCATAGTAAACCGCACACATAGTGCATTGGATTTTCTCTCATGCTTCAGCATCCAAATCGGCACACCTAGTGCCACTTAATTCTGCACACATAGTGCCGTATGTCAACTCATTATGATAAGGCAATTTACTTAACTCAAATAGTACATATGGTTACATTAATAAATAGGAAAATCACTCCAAAAGAATACCTAACAAGAGGAATTCTTTTATGATTCACTAATATTATTTATATACAAGCTGGTCAACCTTACAAAAATGCTTAAGGACTTACCTTAAGTCGGATGGAATGATTCCCAATCGACTAGTCAATATTCTTTGCTTTGCCTTTGCTTGTTTCCCCTCCTTTGGATTCTTGAGCTAGAATAAATAAGTTAATAGTTTAATTTACCTTGCAAGATATTCATAAATATGTAAATTTAATGATTCCACTTCTTCTTAAAACCCTCCTTGTTCCAAATATCAAAATTTCAACTAATGTTTATATTATATCTCAAAGCCGAATGTATTATCATTATCAAAATAACATTTGGTCATCATTTTTTCATTCAACACATTTTTTTCACTTCATAAACATTTTGACCGTATACTTCTAAACTAGCAAAAGCTCCCCATTTATTCGTACTATCTTTTAAATACTATCAAGTTCATATACTTCTAATTTCTTAAGTTCAACATCTTAATGCCCATTATAGCCACTCCCATAATCTAAATTTAAAAATCGGCAACACCCACATTTCAACTATCTTAGCCGAATACTCCTCAACACTTAGACTAAAGTATGCACATTAAACTTAATACAACTTTCATTATACCTTTCACCCTAAAACATAATTTATAAATCTTGCCATTCCTTCCATGTTTCGGTCAATTATTCAAATTACCTCATAACATGAACATTTTTTTCAACTAATCTAGCATGACTCATTCGGCCTTAACAATGAACCACTTTTCATACAAGGACAAAAATAAATCAAATGAACCTTCCATTTAAACCCCATTCTACCTTCTACTTATTCAATAATACATGTAAACAACTACTAATTCTAGTACTTTGATACACGGTTTAGTGCCCAACCATCATAAAAGTTTGAATTTTTCTTAATATTGTCAAAATACATTCACAAATTAACTTAAACATATAAGAAGATTTAACTAACACTTCAAAACTTACCTTCTACTAGCAAGAAGTAGTGCCGAATTGCCTTAATGAGAATTTTCCTTTTTCTTTTCTTTGGTTTCGGTTTTTGGAGGAAGAAGAAGATGAACACTCTCTCTCCTTAAATTTCTTCTTTATTCATCTATTTTTCTTATTAAATCATTTTATTTTAAATATTTTAATCATTTTCTAACCAAATATTATAATTAATTGAATTTAGTGGAGGGTCATCACCACTTGGCCGGCCACTTTTGAATTTTTGGGTATTTTGACATGCAAACCCAAGCTTTCACACTTTGTAGTTATTTGGTCCTTACAATTTGTCTATCATATTTTCTAAGTTTCTCAACTAGGACCTTTCAAGAAAAATCCACATTCATAAGTCTAAATTAAAACATCAAATTTTCACACATGCACTAATACACATAGAAGATATGCAACTAAATTTTAAATAAATTTTATGACTCGATTTTGTGGTCCCTAAACCACATTCCGACTAGGGTCGAATTAGGGCTGTCACAATTATGATCAACTAAACTTGATTGAAGAAAAGAGGCTGAAGGCTATTCGTTATGGTCAAATGTACCAAAAGAGAATGATACGAGCTTACAACAAAAAAGTTCGCCCTAAGGTATTCCATGAGGGGGACTTAGTATTGAAAAAGATTCTCCCTATGCAAAAGAATTTCAGAGGGAAATGGATGCCAAACTGGGAAGGACCTTATGTAGTGAAAAAGGCCTTTTCTAGAGGAGCATTAATATTAGCTGAAATGGATGGAAAAAGCCAGCCTAACCCAGTGAATGCAGACTCAGTCAAGAAGTACTTCGCCTGAGGAGGAAAGGGGCCAAGGTGAAATCCCGCAAAGGGCACCTTGAGTTCAAAAAAAAAACCGGAGAGGCCAAGGCGAAAACCCGCAAAGGGCGCTTTGAGACCAAAGGGGCTTTGAATTGAAAACCTGTAAAAGGGCAATTCAAATGTTTGATAAGAAATGGGGTATGCGCTAGCCATCCTGTACCTGAGTTAACAATAATAAGATATGCTACATCTTAAGGGCATCGACAAAGTACTACAGATCTCCTAGACACATGTGGAACTTAGAGTGGTCTTCAAGAAGTTCGTACAGAGAAGCTCAGGCCAAGATATCTGGGGCACCAGTTTCACTTTCCCATTCTTTGTATTTTACCAATATTTGCTTTCTTTGCTCAATCCATTCTTTACGGATTTTGTTCATAATAAACTTTAGTCTTATCAATGTCTATAATCTTTTTCAAGCATTTCATATTGAAATAATGGTTAATGAACTAATAACGCTTTCACAAAAGAAGTTTTGCATATTACTCTGAAAGGTCTCTAAATAATACAAGAACCTGAAACAGGACAATTATTTAAAACTCACCAGACTTAAAGGGCTGGAAACGTAGGAGAGATAAGGGTTCAACCACCTCTTCAGGTTCTTTGCTATTAGTTGAACGAGAAAACATACGTCAAGGATATTACCTTAGCAAACAGCAAGCAATGACAAATCAAGCGTTAAAATGGATCAATCTTATGACATTTTGCATTCTTTCATCTAAACATTCATAATACATTTAGTTAGGAGCATTTGATTCATTCTGATCATGGCATCCTAATCATTTGACATAAGTATAGGCCCCAGGAAATCACTTTTACAGGTAGATTCCCCAGTGGACAACGTAGCAAGATTGACTAAAATTTCAGCAAGCTTTAACTCCCTAAGCAATAGGGTAACAAGCTGAAGATTACAGATCTTATCTCCCTAAGCAATAGTGGAGCAGATCAAAGATACAAGCCTTAACCCCCTAAGCAGTAGGGTAACAGGCTAAAATTTACAGATCTGGGCTCACCGAGCAGTGGTGGAGCAGGTCGAAGACTCGCCTTAACCCCCTAAGCAGTAGGGTAACAGGCTAAAATTTATAGATCTGGGCTTACCGAACAGTGGTGGAGCAAGTCGAAGACTCGCCTTAACCCCCTAAGCAGTAGGGTAACAGGCTAAAATTTACAGATCCTGGCTCTCCGAGCAGTGGTGGAGCAGGTCGAAGACCCGTCTTAACCCTTTAAGCAGTAGGGTAACAGGCTAAAATTACAGATCTTATCTTCGCTGAGCAAGAGCGGAGCAGATAAAGTTTCAACAAATCGTATCTTCATAAAACAACTATGAGGCATTTGGAAGCAATAGGATGCAGTGGGTTGCGATAAGGTTACACTAAGAAGCCAAGATCTGACAGGATCGGGCAAAATTAGCCTTTGTAATCTTTGCTTCGTTCCCATTACATGACAAAGAGCAAAGAGGGGAAGCTGTTAAGCCTAATTTATGCCCAGGGCCCAATACATTTAAAACCCAAAACAATTAACTAAGTAAACCTAACCCAATCTCTAAGCCCAATACACCCAATAACCCAATACCCCAAAACCCACCTAAACCTCTCTCCAGCGCTGCACACCCGAAGCAGCTCCCCTCCCACACACTGCTACCCACCTCCGCATCGTACGCTGTTACTCGCGCAACCCACGGCCTCCATGATCCTCGCCATACCTACAAACATATAGCAGCAAAACATCTGTAAAAAGGGCTATAAAATCCCTCGAAAAACACTGTAAAGGGGACCTTTTTTTCCTTTTCTTTTCAAGAGAAACGAGTTACGATTTTTTTTTGAATACAACAAGCAAACGAAAATCAATAAAGATCAGCCAAGAATACTCCAAAGGTGATTATTTTTTGTATTTTTTATTCTATTTTTTATTTCGACACAAATACGAGATATAGAAAGAACAAGAGGCTTACCGGAGTTATATCACGTTCACGTCATCGATGGGCCTTGTCCCGTTCGTAACGGTCAGATTTTGGGGCGATTGTAGGCCAGAATATTAGCCTTTCGGCTGAGGGGGAAAGTGGAGGAGCTGAGAATGTTATAAGCTTTCAAGGTTTTTCTTTTTAAAAATAAAAGGTTAAAATGTATTTTAAAATAAAAAATGGTTTAAATAATAAAAGCTAAAACAGCATGGGGAAGGGGAAAGGGATAGCGTGTTTGACTTGGTCCACACGCACTTTCCTCTTAAATGGGTAATTTCTGTGGTCAGTCCTTGCTATTTGCGCCACTCTTGATTTGACCCTATTTGGTTTCATTCATTTTTACCCTGAAGTTTGCGCACCTTTCTAATTTAGTCCGCGCATGAGTGTGTTTTTGGGGTTGGGAATATTTTTTTTTAGCCCTTACCTTTGCGCGCATGGCGCTTTAGTCCTTTTCAATTTCAATGTTTTTTTGTTTGTTAATTGTCTCTCTTAATTTGCTTTTATTTCAATTAAGTTTTTCTTCCTCATTTTAATTTGTATAATTCATTATTTCTTCAAATTCATTTGGCATTCATCTTTTTTTTTATTTTTTTTCCTATATACATACATTTTGAATTACTTTGATGAATTACGTTGTTGTTTTTTTGTTTTTTTAAAATTATAAGTTTCTTTTTAAATTTCTTTTATATAAGATTATTTTAAAATTTTGTATGATTTTACATTTAAATAACTCTTATGTGTTATTATGCATATATAATTTATGATAAAATTAGCTCTATTCCAAATAGATTATTGCTTTCATATTATTTTATGTAAATACTTTCTTTTATATTTATTATATATATGTATATTTTTTTAAAAAAATTGTTTTTCCTAATTATACGCATACAGCTATTATTTTTTTTGAAGATCTCATTTTAAAATTATACTCTGTTTATTTCGACTAGTTTCTTATTATTAATATGTATATTATTAGGAATCCTTTTTCCTATTATCTTCTGTTTCTTATATTTATATAATTGTTTTTATTTCTTTTGTTTGTACCATTATTAACATGTTACCATTACCATTTTATTATTTGTCATTAAACCTTTTTTTTTTGCCACTATGTTTTATTGTTAATATGCATCGTTTAGTTTATTATGGTAATGTTATTTGCACGTGACATGCCATTATTTTCGTTTTTTAAATTTTAATTGCCCAAATTCATTTATTCACAGATTTATTCTCAATTGTTTTTAAAATAATGGCAATGTTTGGTATTTAAAGAATTCAAAGGATTGTGCCCTAACGTACTGGGTTTCGCTTTCTTTGTTTGTCTTGAATATCAGAATATCCCTTTACCGGTTCACTCTCAAAATTTTTCAAAATAAAGGCAATGTTCGGTATTTAAAGAATTCAGAGGATCGTGCCCTAATGTACTGAGTTTCGCTTTCTTTGTTTGTTTTGAATATTCGAATATCCTCTTAAAGCTAAAACGCACGTTTTAAAGGCAAGATCACATTTGAGGGTCAAAAATGTTGTGTCCAAACGTACTGGATGTAATATTTTACCTCAAGGTGAGATGGTCTTTAATACACATTTGACTTACCTAAATGTTTTAAAAGCCAATAAAAGGAGGATCGCATTTTGAACTCTGTCCAAATCTTTAATTCTTCAATATTTAAGACACTAATTAATCGATTAAGTACCAATTTTGGCCTTGTCGAGGGAGCTAATCTTTCTTCATACATACCGACTCCCGAACCCATTTTCTTAAAATTCGTGGACCAAAATGTTTTATAAAGTGGCCCAATTACACCTCAAAAAGGATTGGTGGCGACTCCCAACTTTCGTTTTCAAAAGTCGATTCCCGTTTTCAAAAAATGGTTTCGACAGCAGCCTTCCGCCGACTTCCAACACTTTCCAATATATGATGTCGGTTTAGACACTACGACTTTGTAGTCCACTGATATATTCATACTATATCGCTTAATAGCAAATACGCACTCTTCTTTACTTTTGAATCTCTGGCCTACGAACAACTCCTCAGGATCGAAATTTACGGCTAGCTGGTGAGTAGATACTATTTCAGGGTACTCTGAGAACTTGACTACGTGCGCTACGTCGGGGTTTATAAGTGACATGTGTGCAGAATTATTGTGTATCACAATACTTTGCATCTGTTTCCCAACTGAAGACGCGTTAATGTTTCCATCGTCATTCACGCCTTTGTCGTCAATATCATTAGGGACCTCGTCCACAACGAGATCACTATCACTGTCGACTTCTTGACCACAAGGATCACTACTATCGTATCCACTATCACCAACCACATCAATATTGGGTGTAATATTAAGATCAATATCGATCCTGCATATAGTCGATTCACTATCAACGTACGATATTAGAGCCACCATGCACGGTTTTTGAGCTCTATGTTCTTCACCATATGCAATGAGATATTTATTTTGCTCCATACCAACTAACTCAGCAAATAAGTGAATCGGTGCATTTTTGTCACTCCGATTCCCACTGTAAAGAGAGATCATTGTCTCCACGTCTTCTTCGTTACAAGTTCCATTTCGGTGAATTTGATAGGATCTGTCGAAACTGGACACTTGTAGAAAAGTTTCAAGATGCTTCTCCTACAACGTCTAACAATTTTTTGTGTTAATCCTTCCCTTCCCTTCATATCATCCAACGAGACATTTCTATTAAATCTCATTGCTATTTGTTGCCGACATTTAAATATACATCCAACGGTTGTTGTCAAGATGATTCCATCGAAATAAACGCATACAAAAAACTGATTATCCATCTTCAATACTCAATCTGTTAAAAAATTAACAAAAAAATCTCAAAATAATTTCAAACAGCATAAAAATACTTACTTAAAAAATTTAATAAATGATAATAGTCCATTTCTAACAATATCAAATTTATTGTCATTTCTAACAATATCAAATATATTAAAATTTTTTACAAGATAACATTCTCAATAATTTAAACACAAAACTTACTAACAAATCACAATAAACAAAATAACTTTTAAAAAAAATATAAAAATAACACTAAACAAACTATATAATACTAACAAAATTTTTTTCTTATCATAATCTATTATATTTGAAAATAACAATAAAAAAATTACCTTTTCTTTTCTTTCTTCTCATTTCTTTCTTTCTTCTCTTCTCTTCTCCCTCTCTTGTTCTGTAATTTTTTTTTTCAATCTGATACGAGTCGGATGGGGGGAGTTGGGTGTAGAAATATATTGGAGGGTGACGCTTATCAGATAGGCACAACTGGTGTTGCCTCTGACAACCCCTCCACTAGTGCCGCCTCTAGCATGCCCTCCACTGGTGCCGCCTCTGGCATGCCTTCCACCGGTGCCGCCTCTGACAAGCCCTCAACCATTCTTTATTATTATTATTATTTTAAACTGTATTGGTCAGAAATTGAGGGTCGTGCCGCCTATGCACCACCCTCCACCACTTCATTTATACGATTTTCGTAATTTATCTTTGTCCCAACCTATTTTCATTTTTATTTTTTATTTTATATTATTATGGTAAAAAACCCATAACCAGATTAAATTCAAACCCAAATAAGAAAGAATTTATATGAAGCTCACATTTGGTGGGGCATAAACCAAATTAGATATGGACCAAGAACTTATACACGATTTACACAGATTAAAGCTTAGTTTGGATGGGTAGTGTATTTACCTCTAGTTAAGATTAAAACAGTGGTGGCTATGATATTATATACTGTAGCGTGAAAAAGAAGAAGAAGCTAATTACACTGCATTGAAGATAAACGTCTATACAAAGGGACTCTAAAACTCAAGCCTAGGTTTTTAAGCATTGGTATTTTCTTCTCTTATACTTATTATTGACTTTGAAATAATTTTATGCAAATCTAATTTTAAATTGATTATATATACTGACTTTGAAATAAATTTTTATTTTTCCCTTATATTTTAATCAATTTTACATTAAAAATAATTTAATAAATTCATTTCAAAATTAATATATATAACATAATTAAATTTAAATTCAAAATACTAAAGTTAAATATACATTTTCTAAACATCTCAAACATATTTAATTTTATAACATTTTTACGTGTAATTAATTTTTATTATTATTGTAATTAAAAATGGAAAAATGAATAAAATGAATAGAAAATACATGCATATAAAAAAAAAAGGTATAAATACATCCTCAAATTATTACTCTCATTCTAAATTGATCTCAAACTTCAATTTATTTTAATTACATCATCAAATTATCGATATTATATCAATTAGGTCGTTTAGTTATTAAATTTGTTAATTTAACTATTGAATGATACACTAAATCTTATACGACCTAATCTAAAATGAAAATTTTAAGGAAAATAAGAATATTGTTAAACTGGGTGTTGTAAAAATTATGGTTTTGAGATTTTCAAAACTTTTATAGATGTTTTATTGTACGCACTCTCTTTGTTCAGTTTTACTTTATTTTTAGTTTTACTTTTAAAAGTTATGCAATAATGTCTTATTTTTTAAATTCATTAAATTTAGCTACATAATACTTGGTGTGTCATTTACTAATTTTAATAACAAAAGGACCCACTTGATATAAATTTGATAGTTTGAGGATGTAATTAGGTTCTTTTGAAGTTTGGAACTTAGAATGATGGTCATAGTCTAGGATATCTGAGGTAATTAACTCATATAGTTTTATTTAAGAGGTTAAAAAATAATATAAGTCCTTATACATTTCAAAAATTTAGAATTTAGTCATTGCTTTTTTTTTGTTTCTAGGAATTTAATCCCTATACATTTCAAATTTTAAAATTTGGATCCAATTGTTAATAATGTTAATTTTTTTGTTGATGTCACATTCTTAAATAAAAAAAATACTCACTTAGTAGTCATGTAATATAAAAGTAATGTTGAAGTGAATTTGAATTTAATAAAATAAGTTTAACAATGTTAGCAGTTGAACATGAAGTTTGAAATCTAAAAACTAAAAGGACTAAATTCTTAACAATAAAATTATAGGGGCTAAATTTCTAATTTATGAAAAATATAGGGACTTTTGACATATTTTAACCTTAAAAGGTTAAAAGTTAGTATATAAAATTTAGGGTAAAATACAATAATAGTCTCCCAACTATGCACTTTGTTCTATTTTAATCACTCAATTATTAAATTTTTTGATTTAGTTACTTAATATTTTAAAATCAAATATTTTAGTCACTCTCCAGTATATAGTTGTTAGTTGAAGGATGAAAAGATGATGTGGACTTTTTCATTGGCCTAATAACAATTTTAATCTTTTAATATTTTCACATTTTATCAATTTTATCCTAGATTTAAATAATTCAATAAATTCTATAAAAAAAAACAACAACTAGAGCCTCCGTCACTCTTAGCAATACATACCTCCCGACCCTCTCGTCAACCGCCATGCATGATGCAACTCACCGTTCATTTTATTAAGATCATGCTTATATAAATTTCTTGGCTTGCGTTAATTGCTAGGCCTTGCAATCTCAATCCATCAAATTGGAGGCTTTCAGGCAATTTATAACTATTGGAAAGAAAATGTGTAGGGAACAAATGTCATATCTAGATGTTTTAAGGACTTGTACGAGATTCAGAATCTTTGTGAACGTAGAAGCCTGCTTGAGTTTTCATGTTGCTCTGAAGTATCTAAATAATTAACTAAAATTTGGCTTGCGAAGCATTGCTTACTCTGATATCAGCGGAGGAGGTGCCATTATTTTGCTGAAAATAATTTGGACTCTGCAGCCTGCATGTCCATACAAAATATGACGTGTATTGCCAAGAGTAAGATAAGGGGGTAAATTCAGAATTTTTTTTAATAGCATTGAAATTAAATTATAAATTTTTAAAAGGTTAAAATATAATTTTATTATTTATTAAATTTTTATTTTATTATTTTTGAAGGGATTAAATGATTTTTTTTAGTTTTAAAGAATTGAAATATAATTTTACTATATATTAACTTAAATTTTCATTATTTATAAATGGATTACATCGCATGATTTTCAATGTTTGGGGAGGGGTCAAGTCCCCTGTCTTCCCCCCTTCCCCTTAAAATCGCCCCTCTTATTGTTTCTTAATAGAATTTAACTTTTTTAAATTTAGAATCAAATTGATAAAATTTGTAAATATTAAAAGTTAAATTTATTATTAGAATAATAAAAAAATTCCACATCATCTTTGTGTTGATTGGCTAACGATAATTAATGGAAGAGTGACTAAAATATTTAATTTTAAAAGTTAAGTGACCAAAAGTGAACAAAGTGTATATTTGAGTGACTATTATTGTGCTTTATCCTAGAATTTAAAGGGTAAAAGTATCATAGTGGCCTTTGTACTAGGAGTCAATTGCATTTTGCTCCCTCCACTAAAAATAGTAGGC
Organism: Gossypium hirsutum; assembly: GCF_007990345.1. Taxonomy (NCBI): domain Eukaryota; kingdom Viridiplantae; phylum Streptophyta; class Magnoliopsida; order Malvales; family Malvaceae; genus Gossypium; species Gossypium hirsutum. Next base: position 58,577,869 of record NC_053426.1, on the reverse strand, counting down.
AAATTAGTTTTTGTATGTTAGATTAAAGAGCAAACTAGTCATTCTATTAAAAATTTCATCCAATTCTATTGTTAAAACTTGGCTCCTGTACGCCGGCATGAGGTGTACGTAGCATGCTATGTGTAATTGTTTGGTTATTTCATCAATCACGTCAATTTTTAACAATAAACATTGATGAAATTTTTAACAAAAAAGGACCATTTTACTCTTTAATCTAATATACAGGGATTAATTTATCTATTTTTAAATAAATAGGGCAAAATATAATCTGACTGTTAATACTAGTGCTTTTGTAATACTTTTATCAATTTAAAAAGTATATAGGGTTTTTTTCATATATAAGGAAAGTAACGACTATTTTGAAACCACAATCAAATAAATATTTTTGTAAGTGTTTTTATCCTATACTCAAGGTCACTAAACTATTCGTAAGTTTATATTTTGGTTATTTAACTTTAAAAAGTTACAAAATTATTATTGAATTATAAATTAATACCCATCAATAAGTAAAAGAAATACCTTAAATTCAAGTCGATCTAACGGCTAATGTCAAAAATAGAAAAAAAACTATTTTAATTTTGATTTGTAAATTTGTAATATTTAAAATTATTTAATGAAAAGAATTGAATTATAGAAAAAATGGAAAAAAAAACTTTTGATTAATGTAAGTGATGCACTATACAACGATTTTAATAAAATAATTTATTGACAAATTTTATAATTTTTTTATCAAAATGAAAATTTACTAATAATTTAGTTAGCATGAGTAGTCTAGCATTCATTCTATTATATTTAATTTATAGTAACCTACTACGTAAACTTGACTCCAGCGTCCATCCGGCATTCACTCGTCGTCGGTGTGCTTTTTCCCTTGCTGAAGAAGAAAAGCATCCCTTCAATAAATGACAAAGTCCCTTAAAACCAACGGTCCTGATCACATCCTTTTTCTCCCACTTAATCAACGTCCCTTTCGCTTTTTCCTTTGATGGCAAACTTTGTTTTCACAACCGACACATCACACAAATCAACATGGACCCTGCACCTAAACCTAAATATCATCTTGAAACACATTCATTCCTCAACTTTTAATTTTGATTGATTTTGTATTCATTTTTTTAATGCGAAGGTTTACCTTGAGTTAACACGTGAAGGATAATCAGAGACTGAGCCAAAGAGGTTATGGCGGGAATGAGTGACTCAGTGCCCATCAGGTTCCCCTACAGGAATTTAAACAAGGAATTGGAGGTTGAAATGACCGACGATCCTCATTTCCGGATCGATCTAAATTCCTCTCCGAACTCTCCTTCAGCTTCTTCTTCGTCGCCTTCCTCGAGGGTTCCCAATGGAAACGCTAACTTATCGTCGCCGATCCATGCCGGATCTAAGGATTTTAGCTTTATAACTCTGGTTCTTAGTTGTACGGTCGCCGCCGGGGTTCAGTTTGGTTGGGCTTTACAACTATCGCTATTGACTCCTTACATTCAGGTCTTTCCAATACTCTTTTTTTTTTTCTTTAGTCTTGTAATTTATGTTAGTTTAAGTATTTTAATGAAAAATAGTAAGCTAGTGACCATGAATGTTTTGAAGTTTGAATTTGGTGCAATGTGTTTACATTTAATGACAATTTTTGTGTTATTGGGGGTTTATCTGTACGAAATAGAAAAATAAAATCAGCGAGTGCACTTCTTGTTGGTATTATTGAATTGGTTAGATAGTAGATGCTACAATTCTTTTTTCATTATTGTTTAGTCATTAATTTACTTAGTTTTCATGTACTGCAGAAAGAATTATTGGTGTGGTTATAGGTTACGAAAGAGAGATCATGGCGTTGGGAGGCAGATTTTCTTTTATTATCATTTTCTAGAAATTTTTCTTATAATTTGTAGAAATACTTATCATCTTTAACAATATAAATTAAAACGTACTAGTTAGAGAAAAGAATGTTAGTCATTTTTTGAAGAATAATTTTCATTTAAAATAATTCTCAAAATATTTTGTCAACTTCTTGCTTATGTAATACTCTCTCTTTATTTATTTAAAAGAATGTTATAGTCATTTTTTGAAGAATAATACTCTCTCTTTATTTATTATTATTTTTAGCCTTGGCTGTATTTCTTTTCAACGCTCTGAGCTTCTCTGATTACTGTATATTTTGTTGATTCATGCAGACACTTGGAATAGAGCATGCTTTTTCTTCATTTATTTGGCTTTGTGGTCCGATAACTGGTCTTGTGGTAGGTGATGGGAAACCATATTGCTGTATTTTTCTATATTATTGCCTTCTCTTTATTTTTGAGTCCTAATGGGTGTAACATGATATTTTAATGTGGTTATTTGATAGATCTGCTGTAATAGCTTGTGCTGCATTTTGAACTAACTCCTAAATAGTTGGGGCTACCTTTCATGTAGAAGGTAGAGATGGGGGTACCCTAGAACATTTATTTGTTTGATTGCATAATAGAGAATTTCTTTGCTTATTCAATTTTCCATTCTCTCTCTCTCTCTCTCTCCCCCTCCCCCAAGGTATGTCTGTGCAAATTAGGAAGCAGGTTACCTTTGTGTTTAATGCCTATTTTTTTTAAATGTGTTGGCACATGATAAATGCAAATGACTAGAGTTAAACAAAATCAGAATAAATAATACCTATCTACATTTATGATTTATAGAATTGTTTGCATTTTGATCTTAGGTTCAACCTTGTGTTGGTATTTGGAGTGATAAATGCACTTCCAAATATGGTAGAAGGCGGCCTTTTATCCTTGCTGGAGCGCTCATGATCTCTCTTGCTGTAAGCACCGAAGATGATTGTTTTCCTTTTATGCTATGTTTACGTTTATATATATATATATTCTAAACTAAGGTTTGCAATCTAGGTGATAATAATCGGGTTTTCTGCAGACATTGGATACTTATTAGGTGATACGAAGGAGCACTGCAGGTTTCCACTTTTGCTTTTGATTCATTCTCTTCTCTTATAGCCAACTCTCACTCTCCCCCACCTCTTTTTTCTGCTGCAAGAAAATAAAGAGATTGACAAAATAATGTATGCAATGTAGTACATTTAAAGGTACACGAACAAGAGCGGCTTTTGTCTTTGTTATCGGCTTTTGGATGTTGGATCTTGCTAACAATACAGTGCAGGCAAGCCTTAAATGATAATTAATTCTTCATTTTATGCACATGAGCTAATAGTTGAAGTCTTATATTTTTTCCAGGGACCAGCTCGTGCCCTCTTGGCTGATCTATCAGGTGAGCTCCCTTCTTAAGATAGAAAAAGGAAAAAAAAGAAAACGGTTATGGTCTATACATAATATCGTTGTGATGTTTTAGGTTTGATACCTCCGATTTACTAGGCCGTATAATACCACACACATTTGAATACTGTGCATGACAAGATTCTGGATGCCTATGTTTTAGGTCCTGATCAACACAATTCTTCAAATGCTATATTTTGCTCGTGGATGGCTGTTGGAAACATCTTGGGATTTTCAGCTGGTGCTAGTGGGAGTTGGCATAGGTGACAATCTTTTCATGTGTTTTTGTTGTGATGAAACAAGCAATTATTGACGCAACTTTATTAAGTGAATTTATATGTTGATCTAATTCTTGCAAATTGTCTCAATTCAGATTGTTTCCATTCTTGGAAAGCAGAGCTTGCTGTGAAGCCTGTGCCAATTTGAAAGCAGCATTTCTTGTTGCTGTAGTAAGTAGCATTATCCATTGAAATTTCACACTATTAAGGCTTTCTGGGATGTTAAAACTGAAATTCTTCACTTAAATGTTAACTAAAGTACATTTGATGTGTTAATTTATGGCTTTAATAATGTTACACCACTTTCACATGCTTATTGATTCTTTAGATAAAGGGTTTTAAATACTAGCATGGCATTTTCTGCATGGAGTTCATCTGAAATGCCATTTGCTTTGCATATGTTGTAGACCATTAGTAGCATTTATTATATCTTGCTGATTAAAAATTTGTTTTTTTTTTGGTTGTTCGGCTCTATATTCAATAACAATGTAGAGTTTGTGGCAAGGTAGCCAATTTTGCACTGTTCCGGCTATACTGGTTGGTGCGCACCATTTCAACAGTAAATCGGAACAGCCAATTCTCTTTTTTTGCACTGGTGAAAATTCTGGCCCGTACCGGTTACACCAGCTCTTTCCACCCAATTCTGGGCATACCATGGAATAATGTGTATCGGCTGGTGCATGAATGAAGTCTAAAAAAATGTAAAATTAAATATATGAGATAATCATGTTTAATGTATTGGATAATCTTGTTTAATACATGTGATAATTTTTTTTCCTTGTTTATTTTTGAATGATGGGTTTTTATTTGTGAAGTTTATTGATGAGCATTTTATATAATTGATGAATATTTTATATTTGAAATTTAGTTACCATTCATTCCATATTTGTAAATATATTTTTATATGCATAAATTAAATATTTTCGAGAATATTGATAAAACGAAAGCAGTACATCGAACCAGACTCATATCAGTATGAACCAATTCCTGTGGAAAAATAGTGTGTCCACTAATGTGGTATTGACTACCTTGCTTTGTAGTATAGCCTCACTGAACTTTGAGCGCCTTTTTAGTTGCTGTCTCGTGCTTTTGTGGTCAAATATTTTCTAACACTTGATGTCATTCTGTATATGCGTAAAAGGTTGTTTGGCATTTCTGCAGGTCTTTCTCTTGTTTTGTACTGTTGTGACTGTATTTTTTGCTAAGGAGGTTCCGCTTCCACTGCCAGCAGATCAGCCAACTCGTTTATCAGATTCTGCTCCTCTGTTGGATGGTTCCACTCAAAAGGGCTTTCAACACTCAAAATCAAAAGCTGATGCATCCATTGTTCCCAATGATAATAGGAACATTGCTGAAAATGGCTATGAATGGGTGTCAAATTCCAAGCTTGCCAACTCAAACGATAACAATGCTCAAAATGAAGTTTTTAGTGATGGGCCTGGAGCCGTACTGGTCAACTTATTGACCAGCTTAAGGCATTTACCACCTGCAATGCACTCGGTGCTTATTGTCATGGCTCTTAGTTGGGTAAGTTTCAACATTCTCTCTTTGTTTTTGATACCCTGAAATTAGCATTGAGCCAATTATCTATTGATTGATAGTGGAGACTCAAGGATTGTTAACACGTCCAGTCTGATGGTTGACTACAATTTCACAATCCTTTCCCTTTCCCAAAAGAGTAATAAGGAAAGGAGGAAAAGGAAATCACTAATTTATTATGTTGTTTTTATGTATATTCGGTTCTTATTTGCAGCTTTCCTGGTTCCCTTTCTATTTGATACGGACTGGATGGGAAGAGAAGTATATCACGGAGATCCGAAAGGGAATGCTTCTGAAATAAAATTGTATGATCAAGGTGTCAGAGAAGGTGCATTTGGTTTGCTATTAAATTCTGTAAGAACTCAAAATTGAGCAAAAATCGCAAATTTCTCTTAGATATTTCTCTCTCGATTGTTTAAAGTTGATATATTGATATTATTGTTGGTGGCTGTAGGTGATTAGTTTTCTTTCTTATTTATTTCTGTCGTTATATATCTGTTAATTTCTGGAGCAGGTTGTTCTTGGTATTAGTTCTTTCTTTATTCAACCAATGTGTCAACGGATTGGGTCAAGACTTGTTTGGGCCATGAGCAACTATACAGTTTTTGCCTGTATGGGTGTCACAGCTATCATTAGTTTGGTATCTGTCACGGAATTTTCTCTAGGGATTGAACATGTATTTGGAGGAGGTGGAGCAATCAAGATTGCCGCTTTGGTTGTATTTGCTCTTCTTGGGTTTCCTCTAGCGGTATATTTCAAATGACTTGCAGTGGTTCCTAAATGCTTCAGTGTTTGTTTAAAAAAATTGTTGTATTTTTGCTCATTTATTTGTGTTCTGCTCAGATCACCTATAGTGTTCCATTTTCAGTTACAGCTGAGTTGACTGCTGATTCTGGTGGTGGTCAAGGTTCATATTTCATTTATCTTCTATAGCTTCTGCTTTCTGCAGTTGCAGAACTTAGAAAATTGTGACAATTTGTATGTTCGTGCAGGATTGGCAATTGGAGTTTTGAACCTTGCAATTGTTATTCCTCAGGTATACAAATTGATTGATTGTCGTATTTAATTTAACTGCCATTATTGCTGAAGGTTTCTTACTACTTCCGAAGATTGGTTTTTCTTTCCATAGCTCATAGTGTACCCAATTTGAGTTCCAAATATCTAAGTATTTTAGGTGCCTTGTGTTTTGATTATCTTTTAAGCATATAAAATTATTTTTTTATTGTATTGTAAATTGAATGGAAAAATGGTACCCTTGGTGCTTTCACAATTTAGTTGAATCTGATTTCTAATGTATAAATGGTTTCTTCAGATGATTGTATCTCTGGGAGCTGGTCCATGGGATGCTCTATTCGGTGGAGGAAATATACCAGCCTTTATTTTGGCTTCATTCTGTGCTCTGGCTGCGGGGATTATTGCAACTCTGAGGCTGCCTGATATGGCAAGTTCCTTCAAGTCATCTGGTTTTCATTTTGGCTAAGGAACAAAATGGCCTTAATAACGCAACAAGCCCTCTGTATAAGATGTTCGGCAACGGTGGTCATCAGAAGATGGCTACCATCATTACTACGCATAATTTTCACACTAAAAGATATGCATATTACATAATCCAAATTCATTCATTTTTTCCCCGTTGCGGGTACGTGTACTATGTGTAGAGTTTAAATTGGCAGTCACTATATTGAAAAGGATATACACATTCACAGCATGATTAGTGTCTTATTTACTTTGAAAACTCTACCTGTAGCATTTCTCATATTATAAAGATCAATTCCATTTTTCTCATTTCCATGGTCATTTTCTAGTTTATCATGGAGCAGTAGCTGCTAAAATGTTTATAGGCTCCCATTAACATCAAGCATTTGGCATTGATGATTTGTACAATTTAGCAGCAATTATAGTAAAGCTTGTTTGGTACTGTGCCTGGTGTTCCAGCATTCTTGACCGCTTCTCTGTGGAGCATCCATTTGCTTTGTAGTTTAGATTCGGCTCTTCTTTCTGTGTAATGTGGGCAGCAGCAGCTATTTTGGGCTAGGCTTTTCTGGATGGCATGTGATGGTGTGCAGACTGATTGCTACCTTGCACAAACTCTGCTTGGTTTTGTAAAGGTGGAAGGTATAGCGCACGTTGAAATATTTGGGCTGCATTGGGATAAAGAGCACAAACCTTATTCGGTGATGTCCATTTTCCATCACTCATATTGGTGCAAAATCTTAAACCGTACGGTTTGTGATTGGCGAAGTCTCATAGAATTGCCATGTGAATGCTGAAATCCTTGTTCCTGCCTCTCTTTCGATAGCATTCTCTGAAAAAAGAACTATTCCCTCTTCCCAAACGAAACGCTTCCCGACCTTTTTTAAATTTAACAAACCAACTACACTTTCATTCTTGTTGTTGGAGTTTGTTGAGATGAAAGCATTCCTCAGTAACGAAGTTGGTTAATTTCAGCCTAGCTTGACTCGGTGAATACTGAATATTGCAATTGATTTAGGAGAAATTGTATGAAACAGATATGCCATATCAGCATATACCTTTAGCCAAGCTCTGTAATCAACATTTGAAGTTTTCAAGAAAGAAAATGTAGTACTGTCAAAGCAATAATTCATTTTATTAGCTTTAGAAATAAAAATCGATTCTACTCTAAGATGAATTAACTCGAATTTAGTGCTGCGGTTCTTTTTATTCAACATAGAAAACCATTTACTTATGATGAAAAACATTTCATTATTATGATCTTGAATTCGAATTCATGCGAATTCATGGGTAACGAGGTGCTTTTGACCATTTTTCAATACTTAGAATTTTGTATTTTTCAATACTTAGAATTTTGCATTTTGTATCTTCAGTTTAGGTATTTTGTGATTCATTAAAATTTCTACAGCTCGCCCAAATAACTTTTTAAACATCTACAAACCTTAAACCATTTCAATTATTTGTAAAGTTTTTACAACTCAATTAACCAAATGTTTTTTTTTTCATAATACATGAATTAATATTACAAAAGTTGTCACTACTTTTTCTACCCAATGTTATGTTATTATCGTGTTTAGCAAATGATAATAGTCAAATTTTAAGTGTTTTTACAGCCCAAGTGATTAATATTGTTACAGTTGTTGAATATGTTCTACGCATGATATAAAGAAGTTGTGTTATTATGTATGGTTGTCATTGTAATAAAGCTAGTATTAGTTTTGTTGGATTATTTGTTACTTAGAATTGTTGAAATTGCTAGAATTATTATGATATTATTGTTGTTGTTGAATATGTTCTTCATATGGTACGAGAAAGATCTATTTTTATATATGGTTGCCATTGCAGTAAGTTGGTATTAATTTTATTGTATTCTTTTTTATTAAAAATTGTTAAAATCGTTAAAATTATTATGTTAGTACTGTTGTTACGTTTGTTGAATATGCTCTACATATGTTATGAGCAAGTTCTGTTTTTATTCATGGTTGCCATTAAAGTAAGCTAGTATTAATTTTACTGGATTCTCTTTTTATTAAGAATTATTGAAATAGTTAAAATTGTTTGTAATGTTCAAAATTTAATATTTGATAGCCTTAATTGAGATTATGGCACAAATTCATTATTTGAATGGTTATATGATTTTGACTGATGATGGAGTTGTGTCCCAATTTGAAGTCCCCTTTAACATGACATGTAACATCTCGAATTACGACCTAGTCGGAATAGTGATTTTGAGACCACAAATCCTAGATAGAAATAATTATTATATGATTCTTATGAGGTCTATGATATGAATGCATGCTTATGTGAAAGTTTCATGAAGAAATTCTATGCATAAAATGTCTAATTGAACTTTAGGGACTAAATTGAATAAGATGCAAAACTTGCATTCTAGAAGCTTTAAGCATGAAATTACTTTAGATTATGAATTAGAGGGTCCTAATTATCAATTTGACCAATTTTTATAATTTTGGACAAAAATGGACATGCATAGGATTTAAAAGAAAAACTCTAAGGGCATTTTGGTCATTTGATAATTAAAAGAATAAAAATGGAAAATCAAATAAAAATGTGTCCATCTTCTCCAAGTGCTAGCCCAATTTCTCAATAGACATAGCTAGGGTTTTGTTCAACATTTTCAAGCTTGATTGTAAGTGCTCATTAGCCCCGTTTTTAATATTCTTTGTATTTTTGAAGTCCTTGAAGCATGACCTACCCATTTCTAGCTATATTTTGAGCTAGGGTTCATGTATGAAATTTTAACCATGTGTAACATGCATGTATTTTGTTGATTAATGGAGGAATATGAATGTTTGATGCATGATAAACATCTTTTTCTAGGTGATTTTTAGTGAAAACACCTAAAAAGGGGACTCGTTTGTAAAAGTGTAAAAGTGAGTAGTAATAATGTGAAATGGAGGAAAATATGGGATGATATGAGCATAGTAAAGGTTTAGCTAGGCTTGGGTAACCAAGCAAATGCATGCATTTCATTTTACGAGCCTAGGGACTAAATCGTAAAAAAATGGAAAGATAGGGGTAAAAAGGTAATTTTATCAAAGCATGACTTATGGATTGATTTGCATAATGTGATTAATAAAAAAGTTAAATTTGGAATTATAGATAAAGAAAAACGTGAACTGGGTTTTGATTGAGGGAAGAATAAAGTATACAACGATTAGGCTCAATTACCATTATTTTTTATCGAGGTAAGTACATGTGTAAATAATGTGACAATGTGGTATGTTATGTTATGTTAACATCATGTGATTATTATTTTATTGCTTATTATGTATGCTGTGTCTAATAGCACTATTGTAAGCATGAATGATATTATGGTCGCTATCCACGATGTCACGAGCAAGTGCAATAGAGGTGCAATGTGCAAGTCAGAAAAACCCCGTTTGAACCTTAGGAATAGTTTAGGATACAAGTGTCATGTTACTAGGAATTAAGAAGTCCGAACTCGTTGAGTGGTCTGGGTTAGTGATATATGTGGCATTCGAGCTCGTTGAGTGGTCCGAGTTCATAATGGATGCGATACATGTGATTGAGTTTCGGGCAATGGTCTTGTGTGTCCTGTTGGCGGCTAGGTAATCTTTGAGTGGTCGGATACCTGATAGCTTTTTTGAGCAGTCCGTGTAGTTACACCTTGATCGATAGCTTATACGAGCAAGCCCATGAGTAGCTCCATTGTGAGCGTTGCATGATATGAGGTAGCTTCGGCTACGTATGTTTATGTGGCACTCATGTGCAAGTTTCTGTGTATCCAATAGTATTCTAAGTGTTCAACTAGTATTATAATGAATGATGCAATAAAAGTACCAAGATAGGCATGGTAATGAAGGTAAATTTATTTGATATGCTACGGATATGTACAGGTACGTACGTTATACTCATGAGTGATGCCTTGTTAAAGGATGATATGTGACGAGAAAGTATATTCATATATATATATATGAATACTTGATAAATGAGCTAGAATGCTTGAATGATGAATAATCTTGGTGGTTATGCTAAGATGTCTTGCATGATTATGGTTTACTAATATTGCATATTATTTGCATGTGGACTTACTAAGCTTAAATGCTTACTCCCCTATCTTTTCCATCCTTTGTAGTTCCGCCAAGCTAGCTCGGAGATTGGAAGTTGTCGGAGCATTCGATCACATTATCAAAAGAACATTGGGTATAGAGAATTTATTATTTTGAGTATGGCATGTGTAGGGGACTTGGTCATTTTGTGGTATGTGTCATGCTATTTGGCCAAATTGTGAAGGCCTATGATGTTGATGATTCATTTTGTAATGGCCATGTGATATGGCTCATGATTGATTTTTGGGTTGTAATATCTAATTGTTCATGCATGCATGTGTTTATGCCTTGATGATGTTTTATGTGGTTGCGTGATGGATATATGATGAGATATTGTCTTGATGATGTGGAATATGATTGCTTGGTGGATGTATGAAGATGTATGGATTAAATACTAGGAGATAAAGAATGGTTTAATAACCTAAGATGATAATGGTTTTAAATGTGCAACTTGAAATTTTGATAATTAAGTTGATTTACATGAAGTTTGTATAAAATGCTCCCAAATGGTATGACTAAGGGAATATGCAATAGGATGATATTATAAAGATGTGAAAGTGCTATGGTGTTGAATATTGAGTGTCTAAGTATGTCATGTTGCATGCTATGAAATATGCTTAAATGCATGAGTGATTAAGGGTGGCAATTGGCTTGGAAAATAGCCTTCAAATTGTCCACACGGGTAGACACACTGGCATGTGTCTAGGCCGTGTGTCATGCCCGTGTGTGACACATGGTTTGTCCCACGGGCTTGTGGAATGGCCATGTGTCCTCTACTGTAATGACCTGAAATTCACGGGCACCGGAAAAGTGAGTTATAGGGCCTCCGTCTTAGTGAAATAAGTTCGAAAATAATTATTAAAAATATTTATGAGCCTAGTGGTGTGTCTAATTAGGATCTAATTAAGTGAATTTAGCTTAATTTAGAGTAAGTAATAAAAAGGATTAAATTGAATAAAGGGTAAAAGTTTAATTATAAAGCAATAGAAAATAAAAAGGATTAAAATGGCAATTAAGCCATTGACTACAAATGAGGTGGCATATTGGTGAAATAAAATCAAAGATTTTTTTTAGGTTTTATATGTTATAATGATTATTATTATGGTTTTATATTAAATTGTTATGATTATTTAATTGATAATATATTATAAATAAATTAAATAGAAGACAATTGTATGGTAATAAAATATACATGTGTAAGAATTGTATGGGTACATTTGTAATTTAAATATTTAATTACTTATAATTTAAGTATAAAGATATTTTTTAATTAAATAATTAAATTATAAGATTTTTGGTATGAAAAACAAATTAAATAATGACATTTGTAATAATATGAATATATACATTTGTATTATAATTATGTATTTACTTAAATTTTAAGTTAAAGATATTTATTAATTAAATATTAATATTATAAGATTTTTATTTGTTAAATAAATAAAAGAAAGACAAATGGATGGTAATAATAGTGTACAAATGTACAAAGATACATGTATACAAATGTGTTAATTATATTGTATTAAATTAATAATATATATTAGTTAAATGATAAAATAAATAAGTAAAATAAATGAAATAATAAAAGAATAAAAAGAAAGACAAAAGAAACAAAGAAGAAACAGAACAGAAGCATTTCGAAACAGGGAAAGAAAAAGAAAGAAAGAAAAGGGAAAGGAAAAACTAGGGTTTTAAGGTTTGAAGCTTTAAAAGCCAACAAAGAACCTGAAGCATCAGCATCGAAAGGAAAGGAGAAAGTCATCGAGGACTAAAACGGGAGAATTACGGTGTGTATTACTATAATTCAAATTTTAATTATTATTGATTGCTGAAATTTTAATTGTTATGTATGGTAAGTAAGGCTTGAGGTAAGTATGTGATTATTTGAAAAGTGTATTGATTGAAAAATAAATAAATGGTGACAATTGTATGGTGTTGATGGTATACACTTGTGTGAAAATTAATTTGTATATGAATTAAGATAATAGATATTTGAATTGAATGAGTATTGAAAATTTTTGTGTAAATTAAATTGAAATTAGAAAAAGTAAAATAATACCCTATTAACTTGTCGGACTAGATTCGATACAAATGGCATGCCATTGGATTTGTGATGTGATGAAGAGATTGTAGTTCGGCCGAGAAGATGTTTCTGTTATTATATACTTCGGTTTATCCGAATAGGCATTTAATGCCTTATTGGTGTGTTTGGGAGGATATATTATACCGGTGTGTTATGGAGGATTTACAATATTCCGGGTGTGTTTGGGTTGGATATTCTGGTGTGTTTGGGTGGAAATCTGCGTATCTGTCATAGTCCGAGCTTTGTTAATAGGGTAAATAATTGAAATGAGATTTTGAAAATGAGATTATTTGTTTTAGTACTATTGAAAAGTACGAGAAAGAATGTATGAACTAAATTATGAATTGAGTTAGTATGAGAAAAATGAATTATGAATTTAAGATTTATGAAGTAAAATAATTATATATAAAAGTAGTTTAAATAATTATAGAATTTATGGTTGATGTTTGTAATTTATTAATGTTAAATAGTCTTGAGTTATAGTAATACCACTGAGTATATCCATACTCAGCGTACGGTTATTTCCGTGCGCAGGTTAGTAGAAGTCAAGTGTCCCGGCTCAGCATCCAGAACAATCCCGACTCCAACACAAACTTGGTGATATATATTTGTCTTTTGGGTAAAGGTGGCATGTACATAGGTGTTATTTAGTCACTTGAATATGTATATTACTTTAGGTAGTGAAGGATGAATTATAAAATTTAGATGGTTAAATGAAATAGTAAGGAAAGTACATGATATTTTGATACATGAACATTAAGTTGTTAAATGAATGAAGTTTTTAATCAATTTTGAATGATGCTATGATAGTTATTAAATTAAAATTTTGTTAATAATATAAATATTAGTATATGAATGTGAAATATTGGTGTTGGTTGTTTTGGTTTGAATTTGCAGGAGGTTTAGGTAAAAATAAGCAGAAATGCTGCCGAAATTTTTATAAAAAAAATAAAAAAATTGGAATACTCGAACAAGTCCCGTTCTACTTTTAATACGTGTTTGAACTTCGAGAGTTCAAGATAGGGACTTAATTATTATATTATACTATGAAAGTTATATTAATTGTAAATTATTCGTAAGTTGTCTGATATGTCCGGTAATGCCTCATAACCTCGTTCCGTACAGATTTGGGGTTAGGGGGTGTTACACCTACATCTTATTTTTGCAAGTCAGTATGCTTAGTAGTAAACACACGGGCTAAGACAGGGGCGTGTGAAGGACACGGCCTACCCACATAGGTGTGTACTCTGGCCGTGTGAAGTCTGCACCTTTTTATGAAAAATTTATTTAATTTTAATTGACCACACTGTCTGGCCACACGGGTGTGTGATGCGGCCGTGTGACCTAAATTGGTGCTGGCGTCATAGTCAGAGAGTTACACGGCTGGAGGATACGAGCGTGTCGAGAGCACACGGGCTTGTGGCTCTGTATTAGGGAAAATTTCCCAAACTTTTCTAAAAGTTCCCGATTTAGTCGCGATCCTTTTTCGATGGCTGTTTTGGGCCCATATTAGGAACAATTTGTGTATGTATGAATGAAGTTGTTTTTAAAAAAAAATTTATAGTCTGACTTTTTGCATGAATGTATAAGTACAAGGTTGGTAATGCCTCGTACCCTGTCCTGGTGTCGGATACGGGTAAGGAGTGTTACATGACATTTAAAAATAATTCTTTCTTGGAGAGCATGAAACAAAGGTTTGTAGAAAATCCAACCTAAAACTACTAAATGGAAATCTAATCTCAAGTATAGATTTTTGAGGTCCAACATAAGGTGTAAATATATTGCAGCGATCTCAACGATGATGAAGATGTTGATACGGTTGTGTTTGGGCATTAAAAAAATTGAGGTATTGCAGTGGAGTTGTTATTGGAGGTCCAAGATATTCTCGATATTAGATACGACATTTCAAATTATGCAAGCACATCGGCTATCCTGATGCCAACATATCATCTAGAGATCCCATCAATGTTAGATATGTTGGGTCCCTTTTCCAATTACCATACCTAGGACACTACGAGAAAAACCCTAAATGTTGAATATTTTTGGTACACATATTAGTGTTGGAGTATTTTAATAAAATGATGAAAAAAATATAACATTTAAATGAGATTTTAAAACATTAATTATTGTAAATTTTATTAACTTATGTTAACTTTACATTTACTTTGAGAGTAAGAGACTTAATAATTTTAGCCGATTGTAAGTTTGATAAAGTTACAATTGATTGCATGGTTTTATATTTATTTAATAGGATTATAAATATCTTATGCTGTTCTTTTTCAAAGATTCACTATAAAAAATGATTTCATCCTCACTTCAAATCATCTCATTAAAAAAAATTATCTTCTTAGCCTTATTTTTAGATTTTAAGAGTTCTAATTACTTGGGTGAAGAAAGTGTTGTTTTATTAGAACTTATATCTTCTAACTTTTGCAGATTAGCAAGGGAAACAATGGGTTACTGGACTTGTTGTATGTTGGGGACTGACATGCAATTCAACCTCTTTGCATTGATTATTATCACCAATAGGACATGTATCATCTTAAAGAGTAGATTATTTCATGCCTCAATCTCCATCATCCTATTTTAACAATCAAAGTTGTGATAGTTTGGCAGCAACAACTTGAGCCTATACTCTTATCTGGAAGAATTTGTGTTACAACCCAATTTTTAGTGGTATTGAAAAATTGGTTTTAGAACCCTATTTTTGTAAATCGAGTCTGTATATATTAAATATGAATATTTACAAAGATAATATAAAAATATATTGAAAAATGGTCGAGTAATTTTATCAAATTAATAGTTACTTAAGGCCTAGAGACTAAATTGAATAGTCTAACCGCTATAAAGTTTTAATTGACTAAAGACTTGAGGACTTAAATAGTAATTAACCTAAGGGCCAAAATGGTTATTAGACCATTTTTAAATAAGAGATAGTGGATGATGATGTCATAATCCACTAAGAATGATTAATGATTGATTTAAGTTAATTAAGTCATGTTTATGTTAATTAAGTTAGTTTAATTAGGCTATAATCAAAGTATAAATAATAAACTAGTGGAGAAAATAGTCAATCTATTTCTACCATCCAAATAAGAAAGAAAAACAGGGGAAAAAGCTTTCAAACCCTTGGAACTTTCGGTCATCAAATTGATAGGTAAATAAAGTAATTTTCTTATAATTTTTATAGATTTGAGGTCTTGCGAGCTTGATTTAGCTAGCTCATGTACCAATTTTATAAATTGTTAAAGTTTTAGAAAGTTTCCATTGTTGACTACGTGAAGAATGTGGCTTGAAATTGATAGATTGTAAGGTTAGATAATGAAAGGGACTAGATTATAAAGTTAATATAGCTTGTTGTTAACTTTGTTACATTAGGGACCAAATTGAATAAATGTAAAATTTTTCATGAAATTAATTTAGAAATAGAAAGTATAAGGTCCCTAATGAGAATATATGAAATCAAATTTTAATTCGAAGCTAGGAATAAAAAATTATGCATATCCTGAATTCAGGGACTAAATAGAATAAAATGTAAAATATGAAGGAAATGAAAAAATGGATTCATATAGGTTCATGCATATCATGATATTGAGTGAAAATGTTTGGTTTTGATTTTTTTTATATAAAATGATTTTATAGATCAATATTTGGATCAAAGTGGAGCAATTGGGGAAAAATTAAAATTGCAGATTAGTCACTAAAGTTTCCACTCACTTCACATTTTGAATAGGTAAGTTCACATGGAACTTACTATCTCATTTTGAATGATATGTATGTTGTGTTTAATTTGATATATGTATGGTTGAGTATAATTAAAAATACCAGTGAATTTGGCATATATGGCTAGTAATGGATTGAATTGAAAATTTAAGAGATGATTGACCATTTACGTATAAGTCATAAATATGAAAATATTAATGGTTACATGTTATGGAATTGAAATATGTGCTTATTTGCTGAGTGTGATTTGTGAATGTGAATAGTTACATTTATTATTAGAGCATTTCATACTAAAGCTTGGATTGTGTTTCAATTGAAAATTTATGTTACTTTTAATTGCTGGAAAGAGGTTTGGTAGTCCTTAATCGTAGGTGCAGGTAGGATGAAGGAAAAGAGAAAGAGGAAAATAGAACGAAGAATGTGAAACATTTCCATGGCAAATGGTGGGATAGATTGCTAACATAACTCCATGGCAATCCCATGAAGATGACGCAACACTCATTCAACATCACTCTCAGCCAGCTGTACATGTACCAGATAAATCACCCTAAAAAGAGGAGTAAAAAATGTGTGCTAAGAGGGATAGATCTACCTTATAAAAGGAGGAGAAAGAAGAGAAGAAAACACACATGAATTGTGAGGAGAAAAAGAAAAGAAAGAGAGAAGTTACTCCCTCTGCAACAAAATCTGGTGGAGTAATTCCAACCTTTATCATTCAACAACAGATATACTCTCTACTTGTTCTTTTTGAATTGCCATGACATTTAGATTGTTTGGTCATTTTTTTTAGTTATATTAGTTCATTCGTTAATTCTTTTCTGATGAGTCACTAAACTAACTAAAATCATGACAAAGGCAAGTGCACCTATCGAATAGTAGTATAGCTATGGTGAGTTGGGAATATCGTATCCATGAGGACTAAAAGCACTAGTAATTACTATCTTTTAATTATCTATCCTATAAATTAAATGGGAGGTTTTTAATCTAAAATTAACTAAACTAATTACTAAGAACCCGACAGAGAGTGAACTGGGAAAATACTTGAAGAAAATCAATGAGATAGACAATACCCAGGAAAGAATCCACCTAGACTTCACTTATTATTCTGAATCCAAATTAAATGATTTATTCACTTGTGCCTTGATCCGTATAAATATCTAAATTATGTTAATATCTCTTTCGAGATTAAGAACAACTGACTCTAGGTTGATTAATTGAAATATCTTTCTAATTAAAACCCCTATTGTCACATTAACTCGATCTATGGATTCCCCTATTAGATTTGGCTCTGATCCGGTAGATTTAAGTCATCCTGTTTCTAGGATTGCATGCAACTCCACCCAATTATATCAGATCTACTCTTAAACAGAGACTTTTTCTCCACTGAAATAAGCACATCACACTTGAATTAATATCTTGAAAGTATTAAAGCAAGAAATAAGCGTACATAATTGAGAACAAGAACAAGTATTCATAATGTAATTTAGAAAATCAAATAACAAGATCCATCATAGGTTTCATCTTCCCTAGGTATCTAGGGAATTTAGTTCATAATCTGGGAGGAAAACATCTCAAAATTAGAATAACAATAAGACATAAGAAACCCAATAAAACTTCGAAGGAAATTTGAATGGAGATACTTAATCTTGAAGGAGATCTACTTCTAAGTTGATTCGGACAACGTTCTTTGAGCAATTTCTTCATTCTACTTACGTGCCCTCTTTAGTCCTCTTTTAATATGTATTTATAAACTTTAGAATGCTCAGAAACTCTAAATATTAAGTTTTTTTGCATAAAAGAGAAGCAGGGTTTGAAATTGACACGGACTGGCACATGGGCATGTGGCTCACACGGGAGTGTGCCTAGCTTGTGTGGAAGTGCTCAGGCCGTATGGTTCTTGAAAATAGCTTTTTTTGTTCGATTTTGGCCCGTTTTTCATTCTTTTCACTTCCTTATGCTTGCCTAAGTATAGAAACATAAATTTAAAGGATTAGGAGCATCAAATTCACTAATTCACATAATAAATCATCCAAAAACATTCCAAGCATGGGATTAAAACATGTTAATTCTATGGTTTATCAAATATCCCCACACTTAAGCGTTTGCTTGTCCTCAAGCAAAATCCTCAACTCTCAATTAAAATTAAAACTTTCTCAACTCATAATTCTCATCAATAATGTTTTTTTTCATAATTAACAAATAATTATGCATTGATAATTCAACTAAAAGAGCATTAAAGATTCAAACCATCCAAGTCGAGTATTTTTAAATCCTGAAAACATAGGTATTTCCCATTATCTAAGTAATTACCTTTAATTTAAAACTGACAAGAATTGACATCCTCACTAAAGATTCACTCAAATCACTTAAAGTGTTTAGGGTTTAAAAATAAACACTCAATAGTCAAACATGAAGAGTCATTACCATAGGCTTGCATAAAAATCAAATCTCCACCACTGTAAAATGAGATGATACACAAATCAAAAGGTCTTTAAGAGGTTGTAATGTGGCTTAGGTTAAAGGTGTGGAGAAAGGCTGAAAAAGAGGGTTAGAATCAAGATTGACTTGATAAATTACCAAACTAGAAAAATAACAAATACTGAATTACAAATAATTACATCAATCGAAACTATTCAAGAATAATACAAGCTTCTTCTCAAAATATGAATTTAACTGTTCGAGCTCAATTAACAAAGAACTAAATAACTATATTTGTATTTTTTTCTCTCTCTTTTTTTTGAGAGCAATGGATAATAAGAAATAATTTAACAAATGAAACAAAAGAACATAGTTAGGCAACTAAACAAATCAAATCTCGACAAAAAGGGAGTCAAAAAAAGGGGAAAAATTCTCAATGAACAAAAAAAATTGAGTTATGGGTAATCATTAATGGGTAAATCAAGGATAGTGTTTTAGGCTCAACGGGGTTCTCTAAGGGTTAATTATGTAGGTAGGCTTTTTATGGGATAAGTGGGTTAAAACCTAAGTGCCTTTATCATATCAGTATATCAAATCAAAGGTATGGTCTCGACATGCATAATCGAAGCAAGTTCAAGAATAACCAATCACTCATAATCAATAATAAAATGAGCAAGAAACGTGTATGCTCGAAAGGCTCAAAATCTTACAAAAAATTATTGTTTTTAATATCAATCTTGTAAATCTCAAACTTCAAGGTAATACCCCAATTCAAGGAAACAACCTAAGAAAAAATTTAATTTTGAAAATAGACTTATCATGCTTGGTTCTCTCATGTCTTAAAGTTTAAACAATCAATGAACAACTATCTATGAATTTAATCTAAAACATATCAATGAAAATAAAAAAATCGATTAGAATTCATTCTAATAGTAATATGAGAAAATTACTTGAACACAAGACATAATTCAGGGATTTTCTAATAATCATATAAATAACCTCTCCACACTTAAGATGTACATTGTAACACCCCTTACCCGAGACCGTCGCCGGAGACGAGCACGAGGCGTTACCTGACTTAACTTACTAATTCGGGGCATAAAATTTGCTTTTAAAATTAATTTATTTACATTCATTTAATATGTCCCTAAAAAAAGCCCTCGAGACCCTAAAACATGCAATTGAAACGTTTCGAGACCAAACATGGAACATCAAAAATTTTCGAAATACTTAGACAATTCAAAACAATTTATTTCATTATTCCTTATAAAACTGCCCACCTACGTCATAGTCACTAAATAAATCATAACTCGAGTCATAAAACTCAAAATTTAAATTCATAAATTTTCCCTGAAACTAGACTCATATATCTTCTTACTAATTTTTTTTTCCAGAATTTTTGGTCTAGCCAATTAGTATAGTTTATTAGTTAAAGTTTCCCTTGTTGCACTATTTGACTACTTTGACCTCTTCTCACTACGAATCAATTTTATCCTTGTACAGAATTCAAATAACCATGCCATTTATTTCTCTTGAAATGAATCTAGAAATATAAACTATAACTCCTAATTATTTTTGTACAATTTTTAGTGAATTTATAAATTCAGAACAAGGGATTCAGAAATGACTCTGACCCTGTCTCACTAAAATTCAAATATCTCTTAATATACACTTCTTTTGCTTACTCTGTTTCTTTCATATGAAAATATACTCAATAAAATTTAATTCTATATCTCATTCATCACCTAATTCCATTTCTACTATTCTTGGTGATTTTTCAAGATCACGTCACTGCTGCTGTTCAATACTGTTTTAATGCTAATTTCACTTTTTCATGATTTTTTTGTATTAACTATCATTTAGGCATACATAACACTGAAACATGTTATTCATTAGCCATTTCAATAGCTAATTATTATTAAATATTTACATACCATTATTTAGCGATATCATAAGGACATACACACAAAATGGCTAAGTCCCTATACATGCCATAAACTAGAACGTTTGTAAACGAAGATACCTATTTGGTAACTTGATAGTCGATAGTGTGAAGTGATCTCCGACGACCTCCAACCTGAGCTTGCTTTTAAGTACTCTGAAACATGGAAAAGTGAAAGAAGTAAGCTTATAAAGCTTAGTAAGTTCACATGTAAAATAATAAGCATTAGCAATCAATTTAGATTACTACTATGCTATCATAATTTGCTTAAATAATGTTTAGTTCTTAGTTTCCCATCTTACTCATCGGTAACCTTACCAAAGGCTCAGAATACAAAAGGCACCTTACTTAATAGCTTGCTTACATACCTGCAACATCTCACTTAACACATGAGTACTCTTTCATAATATAGACATATTGCCAATCATGTCATAAAGTGTCACAAGCATAACTGAAAACTCATCATTTACTTAATACTAATCTCAATTACTTACAATCTCAATATTAAATAAGCCTTAAATGCATACCTGTACTCTTTCTTCATGTTCTCACCTTGTCGTTTCTTTGACTTACTCTTTGGATTACTCGGGAACCTTTTCCTTTTTGAACTTACCATTGCCATGTCTTGACATGGTCGTACGTGGTATCCTTGCCTTATGAACTAACCAATGCCATGCCTTGGCATGGTCTTACATGGGACCTATGCCTTATACTAACTTATTAATGCCATGTCTTGACATGGTCTTACATGGTATCTTTGCCTTATGAACTCACCAATGCCATGCCTTGGCATGGTCTTACATGGGACCTTTGCCTTATAGTAACTCATCAATGCCATGTCTTGACATGATCCTACATGATTTCCTTGCCTTATAGAACTTATCATTGCCATGCCTTGGCATGGTCTTACATGATATCCTTATCTTACCAAATGCCATGTTCCAAACATGGTCTTACATGGTATCCTTGTCTTACCAAATGCCATGTTCCAAACATGGTCTTACATGGTATCCTTGTCTTAGTGCCAATGCCACATCTTGATGTGGTCTTACATGGAGTCCTTAATCAATGTCAATGCCATGTTTTGACACGGTCTTACATGGGATCCTTGCCTTACGAATGCCATGTCTTGACATGGTCTTACATGGTATCCTTAACCGTCAATTCCTCCTTAAATGCCTTGTTATGAACATGGACTTTTCCGTCAATTCTTCCTTAATTGCGATGGTACAACCATGGACTTTGAGATATCAATGCCTTGTCAAGTCATATCTGAAACATACTTGCTCAAATTCTCAAGGTTAGTTGCATAAATCAATAATAACAATACTAATAACAATAACTGCATAATAATAAAATGCTACTCAACTTACATACTTACATACTCAATCTCATCATATCATCAACTTAACTTATTCTCATCAAACTATACTAGTCAATACTTTCTTGTTATCATATAAAGCCATAATACAAAATATGGTCTTACATATAAATTATACAAGTTCTCTTTCCAATATTGAATTATTATCGAACATTAATCATTATATCTGAAACTCAATCCTAAAGTATTTATGGCCAAAATATCAATTTATCATTCAGATATGCATAATTAAATGCTTATTAAACATATGAACTTACCTTGATACTAAACGACCATTTTACCAACTTTCCCGATTTTCGATTTTTCTCTTGTTCTAGGTCCAAATCTCACTTTCCAAGATCTAAAACATCATATTTCGCTTATTTAATTAATTTACTATTCAAAACATTCCCTAACTCAAACTTTGGAAAAATTACAATTTTGCCCCTAAATCTTTGCAGAATTATGATTTTGCCCTTAGGCTCAGAAATTAAAATTTATCCATTTTTCTTATGTTCATGACACGCTTAACATTTTTCCCTTCTATGGAAACATCAAATTCCCACTCTATCATGTACTTATGAATATTAGGTATTTTTACCGAATATGTCGTTTTACTCGTTTTCACTTAAAATCGCTTAGCAAAAGTTGTTTAACATAATTTCAAGCTTCATATTCTACCATAAAACATCAAAATAAACATATTTAACCTATGGGTATTTTTCCAAATATGAACCCTAGCATGAATTATTGCTAGAATAAGCTAAATCAAGTTATCGGGACTCCAAAAACATAAAGAACATTAAAAACGAGGCTAGAACAGACTTACTATTGAGCTTGGAAAGCTTGGAAACCCTGACCATGGCTTCCCCATGCTATATTCGGCCTCCATGAAGAAGATGGACCAATTTTGGCTTTATTTTCCCTTTTTAGTTCTTTTAATTACTAAATGACCAAAATGCCCTTAAAGGCTTTTATTTCAAAATTTTCCTATTCTTGCCCATTTTTGTCCAAACTTAAATATAATGGTCTAATTGCTAAATAAGGACCTCCACTTTAAGAACCCATTTCAATTAAATCCCCTTTATTATCTAGAACACACATTTTTCTAATTTTACAATTTATTCCTAATTATCAAATTAGGCACTTATACATAAAATTTCTTCACGAAAGTTTCACACAATTATTCAATCAATGAATAAACCTTAAAACTTAATCGGTTCAAATTCATGGTTTCGCAACCACTATTCTGTTTAGGCCCTATTTCGGGATGTTACATACATAGTCCTCAATGTACAACAAAAAATAATCACAGTAGAAATGAAATATCATAAGAGAGGGAGAGAATTGAAAATGCCCTGAATTTTAGATGAAATCCTGAAATAGTGAAAAGCGAAATTGTAGACATATCTTAAATGTAGTGCATGATTCTGAGCAAGCTATTAAGAAAATAAACACAAGTAGTGAAGAAGATTAAGGGATTATACTTGATTAGAAACAACCATAATAAATAAAAAAATATAGATCAAAATATAAAAACAAAAAAAGTTTATGAAAATAAGAATAAGTAGAAATAAAACTGAAACTAAAAATAAAAATAAAAATAAAAATAAAAATAAAATAAAATAAATGGACTCAAAGGTCCTCATCATCAGACATTATCGGGGTCGTGAGTTGTTGGCACTGGGGAGAATATATGGAAATACTGACCAGATCATCTGCAATGTTGCATGAAGACTATCAAACGTTTGAGCGTAGTATTGCTCAAAGCGAGTGAGCCACTCTAAGATGTCATCTGAAGTAGGGGAAGAAGGAATATGGTGGTGACTCGAAGGTCGAGGCGGCAGTGGGTCCTCATGATAGGGAGGAACATCATCAGTGAAGTCTTCGAGTTCATTCTGAGTGTCAGAATGAAACAATCGATACTGAGGAGGATCCACTCCACGATGTTGCTCGATCATCCTCATGTGTATCATGCTCGAGATTCCCTGTGGGGACATCTGGCCAACAAGTGTGAGTGTGGAGGACTACTCTGGTCTATCTAGGAGACCGAAGTGTCGAACAAGGTGAGTCACATAAGGGCCTAAACAGATGGGGCCCTTTCTATGGCGGTCAGTCTGATGGCGGAAGGCTAGAGCAATGAAGTACGCCAAGTCAAATATATGCCCTGTGGCCATGCTTCATAGAAAATCGGCGTCATGAGTATTAATGACTCCAGTGCTCTCCGTCCTACCAGTCAGAGTGTGAGCTAAAAGTGCATAAAGGTACCGTAAGGCTAGAGGGAGAGAAGTTGCCTTCGAGCGACTTGTGTCATATGGTATCTGACTCGCTATAAGCTCAGTCCAACAATAAGATGCAATGTAGTGGATGTGTTGACGAAGTCGAAGGAAGTGCTCGACACTCATAAATTCCTTTGTGTAAAGTCCTATAGTAGCACTGAACTCGGGGACGCTCATGTAGTGCACCAAACCACTAAGTCAAAAAGTGGTGATGCCTGGCTTGTCATGTGTCGTCATGACCTACTGTACAAGGAACATTGCGTAGAACTCTAAGGTAAGCTCCATGTAGGTGGGCTCAATGATGGAGAAGATTGGTCCTACGGAGTCGTGGTGATGAAGGCGCAAACATCGTCATCTAGGCAGACCTGTTCTAATGCGGCCCAATCGATATAGCAACCGAGATCGAGTGGTCGTGCTCAAAGAAGTTGATATAAATCCTCCTAAGGGCCCACCGAGAATAAGAGATAGAGGTGATGGGCCTCGACAGAAGCGCTTGAGGAAGAGGTCCCACTATGGGTCTTCCGCTTTTTCGAAGCGGGGACGGGGGCCTTCCTTTTACCGCGTGTGTTTGTCATGTTGTACCTAAAAAAATAAAAGAGTTCAGTAATAAATAAATGATCACTGAATATGCAAATAAAAGCCGAGATTGCAAAGTCCAAATAGTCCTGAATAGCAGATTACTCTTACACAGTGCGTCCGAATATCTAATCATGAAAAAACAGAAGTGAAGCAATCATGGATCAATAAAGAATAATAAATCAAATAACTAATTCCAAACTATAAGACAAATTTAAATATTTTGAAAGTGAGAAGAATAAAAAGTAGATTTACATAAAGAAATAAGCAATTTGAATGCTAAAAATAGATAACAAATAGTAATAGAAATAGTGGGAAATCAATGTAATTAAAGAATAACAATAACTCCTATAATAATCTAAAACAATAACTAGTAAAATCAAAAAAGAAACTTTGATTAATAATAATGGAAATAAATAATAAGGAAATAAAATAATTTAACTAATAACAAAAATAATAAATAAATAAATCAAGAAAAGGTAAGGTAGAAAGGTAAAAAGAATGACCGACAGCCAGGGAGGCTGTGGTTGGAAGGTCGTGCGGCGGTGGAGTGTGTGGTTGGCGCAAGGTTGGTTTGGGGTAGGCTCTGGATTGGTCTTGAGACGCGTGGTTGGAAGGGAGGCCATTGGAGAAATAGGGGAAAGAAAGGGAAAGAAAGGAAGGGCAATGGAGAATATGGGGAGGGGGTTGTTTGGGTGTTGGGCGAATGAAGGTTGAGTGGCTAAAGATGGCCAGAGTAGGGGATAAGGAATGGGGTGCGTCGATTATGGGGGATGGGTTGCGCGCGCAAGGGAGAGGAAAAAGAGTAGGGCGGCAATTTAAGGAAGGGAAAAAAAGGGAAGGGAAAAGGAGGTTGGAATTGGACTGGTGGGGAAAGACGGTAGTCGGAGGAATGGCTGGAAGTAGGAGCGGCGGCTAAGGTGAGGATTAGTTGAAGAAAAAGACAAAAG
The DNA here is from genome assembly GCF_007990345.1 of Gossypium hirsutum. NCBI lineage: Eukaryota > Viridiplantae > Streptophyta > Magnoliopsida > Malvales > Malvaceae > Gossypium > Gossypium hirsutum. The sequence goes on along the minus strand of NC_053426.1, from coordinate 58,551,903 downwards.
TAAAAAGAAAATTAGGTTGCTTTTAAAGAGGTGACACAGTCGTGTTAGGCTCGTGTTGTGCCACACGGCCATGTCACACGCCCGTGTGGCCTCTGTTTAGCTTGTGTTGGCCTCTGTTCAGCCTGTGTTGATTAATAATGAAAGCCCAATTTTTACATGGCCTTGGACACGCCCGTGTGTCTTGGCCATGTCGAACAGCCATGTGTAATCCCCTTTGCTTCTCCCACGCCCGTGTGGCTCGACTGTGTCTCGCACTTGGCCTTATGCCTTACTCGTGTAACTCTCTGACTTATTTTAAAATTGAAAAATTTAGCTCCAGGTTTCATACGGCCTAGGACAGGTTTGTGTGTCCTAGCCTTGTGGACTATTTTAGTCCGTGTCTCTATCGATTTTTGAAAAATTTAAGTCCCAAGATTCACACGAATGTGTCACATGGCCGTGTAACTCACTGCCGATTTTCTTCAAATTTTAAAACTAGGTAATAAGATTTCACACGACCAAGGACACGCTCGTATGTCCAGCCCGTGTGAGTTAAAAACCTAAATTTTTATTTATTTAAATAAATTTTAAAAGATACCATGTAATGAAAATAAGAAAATTAGTGGTGTCAACACTCGGGTTGCCTCCCGAGAAGCGCTTGTTTAAAGTCTAAGCTTGACTTATTGTGCGCACAATTACGAAGGTTCGCGGAGCTGAGGCTCCTCTTTATCATTTCTAAATCCTCACCATTATAAAGTTTAAGTCGATGGCCATTTACCTTGAATGTGCCATATTCTTGATGAGTTACCTCTGTCTTACTGTATGGGAAAACGGTTTGTACTACGAATGGACTTGACCATATTGATTTTAGCTTTCCAGGAAACAACCGAAGCTTTGAATTATATAAAAGGACAAGATCTACAGCTGCGATTTCTTTGGGCTACTTCAAATGAGCATCATGGTGTCACTTTGTCATTCTTTATATACTCATGAGTTTTCGTAAGCATTCACTTGCCATTCATCTAACTCGTTCAGCTACATCAATCTTTTCTCACTTGCAAGTTTAAGATCATAGTTTAGGAATTTTATAGCCCAGAATGCTTTGTGCTCTAATTCAAATGGTAAATGAAATCTTTTTCCATAAACAAGTTTGTAAGGGGATGTTCCTATGGGAGTTTTAAAAGCAGTTCTATAGGCCCATAAGGTGTCATCTACTTTTATCGCCCAATCCTTTCTATTTGATTCTACGGTTTTCTCTAGGATATGTTTGAGCTCTCGGTTTGGAACTTCAACTTGTCCACTAGTTTGAGGGTGATAAGGGGTAGCTATCTTATGATGCACTCCATACTTCTTAAGGACTTTATCAAATTGAGCGTTACAAAAATGTGTACCCCTATCACTAATAATTGCTCTAAGTGTTCCAAATCGAGAAAAGAGTTTCTTGAGAAATCTAATTGCCACTCTAGCATCATTGGTAGGTAAATCTTGAGGTTCTACCCATTTTGACATATAATCAACCACTACTAGGATGTATTTATTACCAAATGAACTAGGAAATGATCCCATAAAATCAATGCCCCAGATAACAAATATTTAATATGAGAGCATATAAGTTTGAGGCATTTCATCACGTTTAGAAATATTACCTGTTCTCTGGCATTTATCACAAGAAGTAATATACCTATTAGCATCCTTGAATAGTGTGGGCCAATAAAAACCTAATTCAAGCATTTTATATGTTGTCCTAGTCCCACTATAATGTCCTTTTATTGGTCTTGAAACTCGCTTCTGATTTTGAAACACATCTCTGAATTACTTGATCTGCACATACATGAAAGAGGAAAGGATCCCCCCAAAAATAATTTTCACATAGGCAAAGAATCGCTTCTTTTGATGACGTGTCAACCCTTTTGGTAGGATGTTAGCAGATAGGTAATTCACAATATTCACAAACCAAGGGACTTCAGAGTCAGTTATAACCAAGAGTTGTTCTTTAGGATACGAGTCATTTATCTTATTCTCATCAAGCTCCTTAAGATGTGAATTCTCTAACCTGGAAAGGTGATCTGCCGCAAGATTTTTGACTCCCTTCTTATCCTGGATTTCTAAATCAAACTCTTTCAATAATAAAATCCATCTTATAGGTTTTGCATCTGATTTAGTGAGGAGATAACGAAGAGCTGAATAATATCAAATATGGTCTAAATTTATCGAATGCAAAAACCACAACTAGCAGTTCTTTTCGTAGTAGTGCAATTTTCTTGTACGGTTGTCAATGTCTTGCTAGCATAATAAATTCGTTGAAAATACTTGTCTCTTCGTTGTCTGAGAATTGCACCTACTTCAAAATCACTCGAATCACACATTAGTTTAAAGGGTAAATTTCAATTAGGTGCAATCACAATTGGAGTATTAATTAATTTGTCTTTAAGAGTATTAAATGCTTTTAAACATTCTTGACTAAAATAGAAAGGCACATCTTTTTCTAAAAAATTCGTTAAAGGCTTAGCTATTTTAGAAAAATCTTTAATTAATCTTCTATAAAACCCAGCATGTCCTAAAAAGCTTCGAATAGCCTTAACTGAACTAGGGGGAGGTAATTTTTTAATAGTTTCAATTTTTGCTCTATCAACCTCTGTAACAACCCATTTTTCAGTGACAATCGAAACAGTGGTTTCGGGCCACAAATTCGATCCAAAAATAAAATTTATTTTTATTTTATTACATGGTCTGTAATATGTTAGAAATGTCATATGAAAATCCCGATAAGAAAATTTTATTGATTATGGGCTTAATTAGGGAGATGACTAAATCGCATAAAATGAAAAAGTTGAATTCTAGTAGCTAGAAGGATTAAATAATTGAAAACTAGAGTCCTTATATGGTAATTAGACCATTAAACAAAAGTATGTAGATAATTTGGTGACTCATCCATGGAAATTTAGAAAAAGGGTAAGGATTAAATTGGAATTTGAAATAATTTAATTAATTAAAAGATGAAAAAGAAAATATCATCTATTTACTCATATTCTTCCCCAAAAATACATGGAAACCCCAGGAGAGAGAGAAGAAACTTTCATGGCTTAATTGGGTAAGTTTCCTTGTCCTGTTTTTAGTAATTTTGATATTTTTGAAATTGATATAGCTTAATCTGTCTATTTGGGGGATCAATTTGAAGAGTTATCAAAGTATGGAAATTAGGTCATGGACGTATATGCTGAAAATTTCAAATTTATGGTAGAAAATGAAAGGTTGTTCATAGATAAACAACTTTTACAAAGTGATTTTTGATGAAAACATGATTTAGGGACTAAAATGTAAAGTTGTAAAAGTTGATGAAAAATTCTAAAGTTTATAGAAAATATGTGCTGTAAATTTTGGTTAGGCTTGTAATAGGGAGTAAATTGCTTAAATTTCATTTTTCGAGCATAGGGACAAAATTAAAATTTATGAAAAAGTTAGAGGCAAAATGATAATTTTGCCTATAATGTAAATTGAGTCCAAATGAATATGAAATGTGTGAAATTATGATTAAAGTTATTTATATAGATCCGGACTACACATATTCAAGGTTAGATTGAGGAAAAGAAAAGGATTTGGATTAGTAGATTTTATACGTGAACTAGTGTCGAGGTAAGTTCGTGTAACTTGATTGAGCATGTAAATATGTTAACTTGAATGTTGTGATTGTATGCAATATGAATTATATTTATGTGAATGTTAGAAATGTGTGAAATGATTACATGTTTGGAAATGTTGGAAAAATGGTAAAGTCTCGTTTGAATAGTGAATTTCGATGGATAAATGTGCTTTCCCGAAATGAATGAGGTCTTGCATTTGTTGCTGACGAGATTTATCTCGGACGAGTAATCCTATTGACCTCATTATAGAAAGGATTTAGCTTGGACGGGTAATCCTGATATAATCTCTCTCAAGCATATGTTACGATTAGGGTTTAGCCTGGACTGGTAATCATAGTTGAGCTCTTTTGAGCATAATAGTTGAGCTCTTTTGAGCATACGTTACATAAAGTTTGTTCTTTGATTAAATGCCCAAAAGGGTACTCTTGAATAAGAATTGTCGGGTTATTGAATTGTACACCTTGAGTGTACTACTCGAGTATCCATTGGAATTTCAATGATTCAACGGACAATACTCTTGGCATAATGACAGAATTACAAGATGAAATGATAATGTCTTGAAAAGAATATTGCATGATGAACTCATCTATGTTTACTTGATGTATATGGAAATTTTGTGACTAACATGTTTGATTGAGTGCACGTGTTTAGGCAATTTTGCCAAGTTGATGGAAAATATGATATTGTATGCTTAGATTTAATTAACGAGATTGGTAAGTTTAGTTTCTGTTATACAAGCTTACTAAGCATGTAATGCCTACTCTGTTTTATTTTCCCCTGTTTTATAGTGGTCGGAAGCTCACGAAGGTTGGAGATCATTGGAGTATCTTTACACTATCCACTAGCTTATTTTGGGTATATATATAGTAAAATAATTTTGGTCTAATGGCATGTATCGGCTAACTTGGCCACATATGGCTTAAACATGTGGTTTGTAATCTAGCCATTGGAATGGCTAGTAATGGTTGTTTTTGATGTACTTGTAATGTCATACTATGGTAGCTATATACATGTTAAATGGCATTTCAAATTATGCCTATCATATGGAATATCCCAAGGTGAGATTATAAACATGTATGCATGTAATGATATGCCATGTTGAATGATAGAGTTTTCTTAATTTGAATGCTTGAAATGGTTGGTATTTAGATGTGAGTTTAAGTGCAGGTCAGTGGTATGATTTTGGGTGAAAAATAAAGCTAGAAATGGCTTTATTTTGTCCACACGGGTAGACACACGGGAGTGTGTCTAGACAGTATGTGACACATGGCTTGGTACATAGGCGTGTAGTTAGGCTGTGTGTCCCCTACACCTTAAATTTTGAGAAACAAAATGCTCAGAATGGAGCACACAGGCAAAGATACAAGCGTGTTCTTAGCCATGTGTGCTACACAGCGTAGAACACGAGCGTGTGTCTTGGCCATGTGAAACCTGCACCTAAATGCGAAAAACAAAATTAACTACATGGCCTAGCACATGGGTGTCTGGCATGGCCGTGTGCACAAGTCAGAGAGTTATATGGGGTCGAAAACGGCCTGCAATGCGGGCGTGTCCCAGGGTCACCCAGGCGTGTCCCTTGGAACACACGGACGTATGAGCCGTGTAAATTAGAAAATTTTTAAAAATTCTCAAAAAATTCTTAGAGTTTTCAATTAAGTTCCGACTTGATTCTAATGCTTATATTGGGACTCTAGGGTCTATTTTTAAGGGATATTTTGAATAATCTAAAAAAATGAACAGTGATTGACATGATTTATTTCTAAAAGTTCTGAAAGTTTTAGTAATGCTCCGTAACTCTATTTTGGTGATGGATACGGGTTAAGGATGTTACAATGTCAATCCCTTTACTAGAAATTTTATGGCCCAACACAATCCCTTCTTGAACCATAAAGTGACATTTTTCCCAATTAAGTACAAGGTTTATTTCTTCACATCTCATTAGAACTCGTTTTAAATTTTTAAGATAAAGATGGAAAGAATTACCAAATACCGAGAAGTCATCCATAAAAACCTCTATAATGTCTTCTACGAGTTCATCAAAAATGGCCTACATGCAGTGTTGAAAAGTGGCAGGAGCATTACATAATCCAAAAGGCATCCTTCGGTAAGCAAACGTACCATACGGACATGTAAATGTTATTTTTTCTTGGTCCTCGGGAGCTATCAAGATTTGAAAGTAGCCAGAGAGTCCATCTAAGAAGCAATAATACATATGCCCAGATAACCTTTCCAACATTTGATCAATGAAAGGCAAAGGAAAGTGATCTTTTCTCGTGGCATCGTTCAACTTCCTAAAGTCAATGCAAACTCTCCATCCTGTGACTGTTCTTGTTAGAATCAACTCATTCTTCTCGTTTGCTACAATAGTCGTGCCTCCCTTCTTAGGAACAACTTGCACAGGACTCACCCAAGTGCTGTCAGAAATAGGATAAATAACTCCGGCATCTAGAAGTTTAATTACCTCAGCCTTAACTACTTCTTTCATGTTATGATCCAATCATCTTTGAGCTTGCACACATGGTTTGTATTCATCCTCCATTAAAATTTTATGGGTGCAAAAAGAAGGACCGATCCTTCTAATGTCTGAAATTTTCCAAGCTATGGCTTTTTTATGCTCCTTCAATACCTTCAGTAACTCATCTTTCTCACCCGGCTGCAAATCTGAAGCAATGATCACTGGTAGTGTGGAATATTTCCAAGTAACGCACATTCTAGGTGATTTGGTAATTTTTTCAGTTCCAATTTAGGAGGTTTTTCAATAGAGGGTTTTAATTTCAATTCTTCGTTTACCTCAATGCCCTCATAATTCTTCTGTCTCAGTGAAAACTCATTAGAATCTAAATCCATTTTTGTCTCGCATATCACAACAATATCATCATTTACCTCCTCTCCTTGGAGAAGACACAGTTCTAACATGTCTTTATGAACAATATCCTGTAAAGAATCTTGAATAACATGATTAGTAGAATCAATAAAATAACATGAATCATCTTGTTCTCTAGAAAATTACATGGCATCGTAGATTTTAAAAATAATCTCTTCATCACCTACCCTAAGCACAAGTTTACCATCATCGACATCAATAATAGCCCTAGTAGTGGTTAAAAATGGGCGACCTAAAATTAAAGGTACCTCAACATCCTCACCCATGTCAAGCACAACAAAATCAATAGGGAAGATGAATTTATCTACATTTACAAGGGCATCTTCAATAATTCCCCTAGGATATTTAATAGATCTATCAGCTAATTGAATACTTATCCTAGTGGGTTTTGGTTCCCCAAGACCAAGCTGCTTGAACATTTTATAAGACATCAAATTAATGCTAGCACATAAATCAACTAATGCTTTCTCAATATTTAAACTACCAATTAAATAGGGAATAGTAAAACTTCCTGGATCTTTTAGCTTGGTTGGTAGTTTATTTTGAAGAATAGCTGAACATTCCTTGTTGAGTTCCACAGTAGATAGCTCTTCAAACTTCTTTTTTTTTGTTAAAAGCTCATTCAAAAATTTTGCATATGTCGGCATCTGCGAAATAGCTTCAACTAAAGGTAAGTTGATAGGTAATTGTTTGAAAAGTTTAAGAAATTTACCAAATTGTGCATCCATGCAGTCTTTCTTTAACTTTGCCAGATATGGAATTGGTGGTTTATACTCTTTAAGTACCGGTGTTTCACTCACTTTGGGTTTTACTCCTTCGTCCTCTTCCTTAACAGATTACTATTGCAGCTTCTTTTCAGGTTCAGTCAACACTTTCCCATTCCTTAGTGTAACAGATTTCACATTGTAACAACCCATTTTTTAGTGAAATTGGAACAGTGGTTTTGGGACCACAAATCCGACCCAAAAATAAAATTTATTTTTATTTTATTATATGGTCCGTATTATGAGAAACATGTCGTGTGAAAAATTCAATACGAAAATTTTATCGATTAAGTGTTTAATTACGAAAAGGACTAAATCGCATAAAATGCGAAAGTAGAATTCTAGTAGCTATAAAGATTAAATAGCTATGGAATTCAAATCTAGAGGTCCTTATATGAAAATTAGACCATTAAAGAAAAGTATGTAGATTTTTCGTGATTCATCCATGGAAAAATTAGAAAAGAATAGGGACGAAATTAGAAATTGAAATAATTAATTAATTAAAAGATGATAAAAAGAAAATATCATCATATTTTGTCATCTTCAACCCCAAAATTATATGAAAACCCTAGGAGAGAGATAAGAAACTTTCAAGCTTAATTGAGCAAGTTTCTTTATCCCGTTTTTAGTAATTTTGATATTTTTGAAACCGAGATAACTTAAACTATCTATTTGGGGCATTAATTTGAAAAGTTATAAAAGTATGGAAAAATGGGTCACGGATGTATATGCTAAAATTTATGGTAGAAAATGAAAGGTTGCTGATAGATAAACAACTTTTACAAAGTGATTTTTTCATGAAAACATGATTTAGGGACTAAAACGTAAACTTGTGAAATTGATGAAAAATTTTGAATTTTTATGAATACATGTGTTGTAAATTTTGCAATGAGGTTTTGGTTAGGCTTGGAATAGGGAGTAAATTGCACAAGTTTTATTTTTCGAGCCTAGGGATGAAATCAAAATTTATGGAAAAGTTATGGGTAAAATGGTACTTTTGCCTAGGATGTAAATTGAGTCCAAATAAACATGAAATACGTGAAATTGATGATTAAAGATATTTATATAGATCCTAACAACATAAATTCGAGGTTAGACGAAGGAAAAGAAATGGTTTCGGATTAGTAGATTTTATACACAAACAATGTGACACCCCTAATTTGACCCTAGTCGGAAAGCGGTTTCGGGACCGCTAAACCGAGTAACCAAATTATTTGAACATGATATTTATTGTCTAAGATAAATGTGTGAAAGTTTTAAGCTTCGATTTAGTCGATTGCATGTGAATTTAATTAATAGGACTTATGTGTGGCACTTTTAAAAGGTGATAGGTTAATCTATAAGGACCTATTAGTGCATGTTATGAAAATAATGGGCTTGCATGTCAAATTTCCACCTATGACAAGTAGTGGCCGGCCATGCTATGGGTTAAAGCCTATTATAAACATTTTTGTGTTAGTGATTTATGTTAGAAATAATAAAATAAAAGGTTAGTAATAAAGTAATAAAAAGGGAGGGGTGATGAAAACAAAGTTGTCTCATCCTTGCTCCCCCTATTGCCGTGACTTGAGGGAGGAAGAAGAAAGTTTGGTTGCTTTAATTTTTGGCTTAGAAGATGGCTAGAAGGAGGAAAAACTATGATTTTAGCTAGTTAGGTAGCTGAAATTTCTAGTAACTCGGTAATCCATCGAAGAAGAGGAAGAGGGCTGCAACAAAAAGAAAAATGGAGACAGTTTGCATGTTGAAGGAAACTAAGGATTTAGCTTGTTTAAGAGTTGTATCCTAAGTTGGTAAGTTTTCTAAGCTCCCCTCTATCTTTAACTTTGTTGTAAAGAAAAATGATGATGGATTGTGGTTGGAAGGCATGGATGCGGGTGGTAGAAAAGAAAAGCTCTTTGATTAGTTGTAAAAATTACTACTGTCCAATTTTGTGCCTTCGTTATGCTGTCCAAAATTTGAACAAATTAATGGTTCTATTTTCATGCCGATTAGGGGTTGATAAATTGAGTCTACTAGCTAAAATATTATGTTATTCTTACTAAGTTTCAGTTGTTAGTAGTGACGTAACAATGTGACAATTAAATGCATAAATGACTGCTGGAAACTCCAGCTTGAAAACAAATTGTTCCAGCATGTAAATGCTGATTTGAATGTGCTGTAATATGTGGAGGAATTGGTCTGCTGCATGTTTGAAATAAAAGAAAACAATGGTTGTTAAATATTAGTTTTTGTTGCTAGTCGTATGGGTTTAATTCATTGTTCAAGGGGCTATAAATTGGTGTTAATTAAGCTATTAGGATGGTCTAATAAAACAGCCTGAATGTTAAATAATGCTTGCTGTCTAGATTGAAATTATGCTAGAAGGTTGAACAATTGTTGTTCAAATGGAATTTTGGAGTGTTTAATGGACTCCATGTTGCTAAAATTTACATGAATAGAAATTTCTAAGCTTAAATTGTAAGAATTTGAGTTGTGTGGTTTAAATTGTCAAAGATGCATTTGGCAATTGATTATAATTTGTTAAAGGGTGTAAAGTATTGATAGTTCTAAATGGTACATAGTTAAATGAAGATGGAAGCTTGATAAACTTTTATTTAGAATGTGAATTAGATATAAATTAAATAAGCATGAAATCGAATCATGGCATGTTTTATTAAATATGATACATATTGAAATCTATTGTTTTAGATGTAGATTAAATGATATGTGATTGCCAAATGTGATTGTTAAGTGAATAATATTAGTTAAGTACTTAAGCAAATCTATTGTTTTACTTAAGCTTAAGAGCAAAGAGGATCAAAGTTGGATGGGGGAAAAGAGAAAGTAAACAAATAGCCGTGGATATCTAGTCGTCGACCACTTCCGAGGTAAGTTTTAAGTGATTAAACGTTGAGTAAATTCAATTATAATAGGACATGATGAGTTGATTTAATAAGATATGATGTGGCCATGATATGTTCTAAGCTCAAATGGTAAGTTCTTAAGTGTTTGAGCTTGGGAATTCAAGGGTAATTTGAAATAGTCTGCTTAGGACAGCAGCAGTAACGTGACTTTAGAAAATCACCATAAATTTATGGATTTGAATTAGAGGCTTTATGAGACATGAAATTAAAGCTTAATGAGTCTAGTTTCTTATAAAAGAAACCGTGTAAGCAAAGGAATTTCCGATAATGAGATACTTAAAGTTGTGTGAGACAGCGCAGAATGACACTGAAATCCTCTGTTCTGTTTTTAGAAAATCATTATAAATTGTACAAAAATGGTTATAAGATAAAGTTTATATGCTTAGACTCCTTAATGAGTCTAATTTCAAATGAAATCAAATAAAACACATTTTAAATTCAGTAAAATGAGAAATTTGATTCGTAGTGAAGAGTGGTCAGATTAGTCAAACAGTGAAACAGGGGAAACTTTAAGAAAAATCTGGTATTGATTGGCCAAACCTAAAATTCTGGAAATTTTATGGATGGAAGATATACGAGTCTATATTCAGGAAAAATTAACGGAAAGTGATTTGGAGTTTTGTAGCTCCAGTTATAAATAATTTAGTGACTATTGCCCAGGAAAAACAGCTTGTGCTGAATTTGAGATTATGTTGTGAACCTTGATAAACTTGTTTTAGTTGCTCATAAGCTATTGATTAAACCCATACTTGAATTCTAAATCGTGATATTGTAAGTTTATGAGTATTCGAATATGAAATGATAGTAAGGCCTAATGGCCGATGTGATGAATGTGAAAGTGTATATATATGTGATAAGGCCTAATGGCCGATGTGATGAATGTGAAAGTGTATATGTGTGATAAGGCCTAATGGCCGATGTGATGAATGTGAAAGTGTGTATGTGTGATAAGGCCTAATAGCCGATGTGATGAATGTGAAAGTGTATATGTGTGATAAGGCCTAATGGCCGATGTGATGAATGTGAAAGTGTATATGTGTGATAAGGCCTAATAGCCGATGTGATGAATGTGAAAGTGTATATATGTGATAAGGCCTAATAGCCGATGTGATGAATGTGAAAGTGTACATGTGTGATAAGGCCTAATAGCCGATGTGATGAATGTGAAAGTGTATGATAAGGCCTAATAGCCGATGTGATGAATGTGAAAGTGTATATATGTAATAAGGCCTAATGGCCGATGTGATGAATGTGAAAGTGTATATATGTGATAAGGCCTAGTGGCCGATGTGATGAATGTGAAAGTGTATATATGTGAGAGGGCCGAGTGGCCAACGTGATGGATGTGAAAGTGCATAAATGTGATAAGTCCCGAAGGGCATTTGTGTCAGTACTATATCTGGGTTAAAACCCCACAGGCTTTATGCGAGAATATTATCACTGATTAATGTCCGTAAGCTTTGTGCTCGTACTATATCCGAGCTCTAAAGACCCGATGACTACGTGTGGGAATTTTGTCCGGGTAAGACCCGATAACTTCGTGTGGAGATTATGTCCGAGTAAGACTTCGTAATAAGAATTGCTTATAAATATATTCAATGCGAAAGGTTAAATAGGTATGTACTCCAAGTTTATATGTGAGCTTGATTTGCACTAAATCATAAGGTAGTTATGTGATGCATACGAGAGCAATCTATGAGACTATTCCTATGATTATGTGACATCGGATCAGTGTGAGAGGCGATGTGAAATCATACGATGGATCTATGTCACATGAGCTCACTTTTATGTGAAAGTTTATCTGCCTATTGTATATGATGAGATGTGCATATTCGGTAAAGGGATGGTATGCCCGAAGGAAGAGTGAAATAAAAATACGAACAACTATGTTATAATTTGATTGTTATCTGTTGACACTGCTTAAAACTTACTAAGCATTGTAATGCTTACTTCGTTTACTCTGTTTCCTCTGTTTTATAGATCTCATTGCGAAGCTACAGGCTCGGGGATCGTCAGCAACTAGTCACACTATCACTATCCACTGTTTGGTACTGCTATGTTTTGGATTATCTTATGGCATGTATAAAATAGACTAGTGGCGGAAGAATATTTTGGTTAATGTATATAGCCATGCGAAAATGGCTTATATATGTTTGAGCATAATGTTATAATCATTTGGTATGGAATGGTTAATCACTATCATAATTTGTGCTATTTATGCTAAAAGGGCTAGTTGAATCATGGAAACTATGAAATAGGTAAAGTCTACCTTAAAGGCAGATGCTGGCAGCAGCAGTGATGTAGATTTGGAAAATCACTAAAAATAGTAGGATTGGAATTAAATAATGAATAAATTATGTAAACGAACCTTGATGAATCTATTTTCATAGGAAAGTAACGAAATGATCATATGGACAGTATGTTAAGAGATATTCAGGTTCTCGTGAGACAGGGCCAGAACGGTTTCTGGATTCCCTGTTCCGACTTTGGAAATTCATTATAAATTAACCAGAGATAATTAGGAGTCATGCCATACATGTATAGATTCCTCTCTGAGTCTAGTTTCTATAGAAACAAACGGCATCAGTATTGAAGCTCTGTACAGGGAGATATCCAAGTCGTAAGGCGCAAAGGTCAGTGTAGTCAATCCCTGTAACATGGGATACTTTGACTAATAAACTGTACTAATTGGCCAGACCAAAAATTCTAGAAAAAAATATGTAGATGGCCATATGAGTCTAGTTTCAGGGAAAAATTACGAAACTGATTTTCGAGTTGTGAAACTCAAGATATGATTTTTAAGGTGACAGTGTCGCAGTTAGCCAACTGCCTGGAAAATTTTAAAATGGACTGCGATAGTAAGCGAATTTAGTCTGTGAACCCCTCGTGTCCGACTCCGGCAACGGTCTCGGGTACGGGGTGTTACAAACAAGTGTCGAGGTAAGTTCGTGTAACTTTATCGGACATGTAAATATGTTTGATTGAATGTTGTGTTGTATGGAATGTGACTTATATGATGTAAATTACTTGAGTGCTATAATGAGAAATTTAATACATGCTTGAAATGGTGAAAAAAAGGGTTAAGTCCCGATTGAATATTAAATTCCGATGAGTATATGTGCTTTCCCGAAATGAATAAGGTCCTGTATTTGTTGCGGATAGGATTTAGCTCAGATGAGTAATCATATTGACCTTGTTATAGAAAGGATTTAGCCCAGACGGGTAATTCGGATATAATACCTCTCGAGTATATGTTATGATTAGGGTTTAGCCTAGACTGGTAATCCTAATTGAACTCTTTTGAGTATACATTATATAATGGATTTAGCCTAGATTGGTAATCCTGTTACACGATATGTGGCTCGAGAGTGTGTTCCTTGATTAGGTGCCGTAATGGGTACCCTTGAATAAGAAATTAACAGATTATTGAATCGTACACCTCGAGTGTACTACTCTATCAAAATTTCAATGATTCAACGGACATAAAACTCTTGACATGGCATGAGAATTATGAGATGAAATGATAATGTTTTGAAAGAGTATTGCATGATGAGCTCATCTATCCTTACTTAATGTATATGTAAACCTTGTGGCTAAACATGTTTGATTGAATGTATATGTTTAGGCAATTTATCCAAATGGATGAAAAACATGATATTGTATGCTTAGATTTAATAAACGGGATTGGTAAGTTTAGTTTCTGTTATACGAACTTACTAAGCGTGTAATGCTTACTCCGATTATTTTTCCCCTGTTTTATACTGCTCGAAAGCTCGCGAAGGTTGGAGATCATTGGAGCATCGTCACACTATCAACTAGTTATTTTGGGTATATATATGGCAAAATAATTTTGGTATAATGGCATGTATAGGACAACTTGACCATTAGTGGCTTGATAATGATGCTTGTAATCTAGCCATTGGAATGGCTAGTAATGGTTGTTTTGATATACTTGTAATGTCATGTTATGGTGGTTAAATAAATGTTAAGTATATGTGATCAAATGATGTTAATGCCTAAGTTAATCCAAGGTAAGTTTATAAACACATATGCATGTAATGGTATACCATGATGAATGATGAAATTGTTTAATTTAAATGCTTGGATTGGTTGGTATTGGATATGTGTTTCAAGTGTAGGTCTTTGGTGACAATTTGGGTGAAAAATGAAGCTAGAAATGGCTTTATTTTGTCCACATAGGTAGACACAAAGGTGTGTTGCTAGACCGTGTGTGACACACGGCCTGGTAACATGGGCATGTGGTTAGGCCGTGTCTCCCCTGCACCTTAATTTTGAGAAACAGAATGTTCAGAGCTGAACACACGGGCAGAGCCACGAGCGTGTGTGTAACACCCCTAACCCGTACCTGCAGAACAGGGTTTCAAAGCATTTCTAGAACATTCAAAACATTTTTCCATTTATCTACATAAATTACTATTCATTTACCAAGATCAACCATAACGTCCCTTAATCGGGCCCTCGAAGCCCAATATGAGCATTAGAATCGAGTCAGACTTAATCGGGACCTCTAAGAATTTTTTATGAAATTAAATTTTTTTTTTCAAGATGCAGGCTCACACGCTCATATGGTCTAAGTGACACGCCCGGGTGGTCCAAGCGACACGTCCATGTGACCCTGGGACATGCCCGTGTTGGAGGCCATGTTCGACCCCATGTAACTCTTTGACTTGCACACACAACCATGCCACACGCCCATGTGCTAGGCTGTGTGGTTAATTAATTTAATTCAAAATTAGGTGCAGGTTTCACACGGCCAAGACACACACTCGTGTTCTAGGTCGTGTGGCATACACTGCTGAGACACACGCCGTGTCTCTGCCCGTGTGCCCAATTCTGAGCATTCTGTTTCTTAGAATTAAGGTGCAGGGGACACACGGCCTAACCATATGCCTATGTTACCAAGCCGTGTGCCACACTGTAATGTCCCGAATTAGGGCCAAGTCGAAATAGTGGTTTCGAGACCACAAATCCAAAGTAGAAATAATTATTTTATGATTATTATGAGGTCTATGATATAATTGCATGCGTGTGTGAAAATTTCATGAAGAAATTTTGTGAATAAGTGTCCAAATTAACTTTCAGGACTAAATTGAAAAAGTTGCAAAATGTGAGTTCTAAGAGCTTTAAGCATGAAATTTTCATGGATTATTAATTAGAGGTCCTTAAATAACAATTTGTCCAATTTCTATTTTTATAGACAAAAATGGACATAGGAAAATTTGAAAGAAGGGCATTAAAGGGCATTTTGGTCATTTGGTTAATAAAAGAATAAAAAGGGAAAAATGAAACAAAGTTTGCTCATCTTCTTCAAGTGTGTGCCGAAAATTAGAAGAGCCATATCTAGGGTTTTTCTTCAAGTTTCAAGCTTGATTGTAAGTACACCCTAGCCCCGTTTTTAATGTTCTTTATGTTTTTGAGATCCTTGAAGCATGATCTACCTATTTCTGGCCTTATTTTGAGTTAGGGTTCATGTTTAAAAATTAACCCATGTGTGGCATGCATGTATTTTGATGTTTAATTGAGGAATATGAAAGTTTGATGTATGATAAACATCTTTTGCGAAGTGGTTTTTCATGAAAACATCTAAAAAGTACTTATTTGTAAAGTTTGTAAAAAGAGTAGTAAGATGTATGATTTGATGAGAAATGTGGGCTGTTATGAGCATGTTATAAGTTCGGCTAGGCTTGGGTAACAAATAAAATGAGTACATTTCATTTTACGAGCCTAGGGACTAATTTGTAAATATGTGAAAGTTTAAGGGCAAAATTATAATTTTTCCAAAGTATGATTTATGGACTGTTTTGAACAATGTGATAATTAAATAAGTGATATTTTCTATTATAGATCAAGAAAAATAGAGTCTGAACCTAAATCAAGGAAAAAATAAGGTTGTGGAATAAATCGAATAATTAATCATATTTTGGTACCGAGGTAAGTTCATGTATGAATAATGCAATGTTATATCATGTTTTAATGTTTTATTAATGTATGAGTCTCTATGTTTAATTCTTATGACCAGTGTATGAATGACGTTATAGTCTATGAGCATGACATTGTGAACGATTTCAACGAATATGTGACATCGAGAAAATCCTGTTTGAACCTTAGGAATAGATTAGGATACGAGTGACATGTCACTAGGAACCATGTGATTATGAGCTCATGAGATTATGTGTATATGTGACTATATGAATCCGGGTGCTAGTCATGTACATCCTACCGGTGGCTGGGTAGCTCGACATGTGTTGTGAGTACCTGTCAGCTTGTGCGAGTAGCCTGTGTGGTTACGTCCTGACTGTCAGCTTGTGTGAGCAGGCCCGTGATTAGCTTGAGAGCGAGAAATGTGTGATATGAGATATGAGGTAGCATTGGCTACATAAGTGGCACTTATGAGCAAACTTTTCGTGTATGTAATAGTATTCCAAGTGTTCAATAGGTAAATCACTGAAATATGCAACAAGTAAGTCAATGATGAGGAAATATGAGAATGTGTTACGAGTTGGTACAGGTATGTACAAAAAACTCATATGAATGAGCTCAGTATGCGATAAAATTTTGGTAAGATTAAGAATGAGTAAGTTATGCTTATGTAACTATGATGACATATATGTAAATTATGTTATGTTGATTGTATAATATTCATGCTTATGTTGCTATTTATTTGCTTGTGAACTGTAACAACCCAATTTTGGGCGTAGTCAAAACAGTGATTTCGAGACCACAAATCCGTCGTAAGAAAATTTATTTTTATTATGTTTTTATGGTCTACAGTTTTATGAAATGATTTTGTGAAAATTTTGCTTGAAAATTTTGACGTTTGGGCACTCACTTTAGTCTAAATTGTAAAAACCGCAAAACTTGAGTTCTAGAAGCTAGAGGTCTTCAATTGTTATGAAATTTTAAATTGGAGGTCCTTATATGGTAATTAGACCATTGGATAATTTTTTGGACAAAAATGGACATGAAATAGGTGAAATAGAATATTTTTATGTTTGGGGCATTTTGGTCATTTAGTAATTAAATGATTAAATAAACAAAATAAAAGCCAAATTTTGCTCTTCTTCAACCCCTTGGTAGAAATTTTGAAGACCACCATGGCTAGGTTTTATTCAAGCTTTCCAAGCTCCGTAGTAAGTCCATTCTTGCCCCGTTTTTAATGATTTTTATGTTTTTGAAATCCTCATAACAAGATCTATCTATTTCTACCATTTATTTGAGCTAGGGTTGATGTCTAAAAATTTACCCATGGGTGACATGTGTCTATTTTGATGTTTAAGGGAGGAATATGGATGCTTGTTGTGTGTTAAACAACTTTTACTAAGTAGATTTCGGTGAAACTGCTAAAAAGGACTAATTTGTAAAAGTTATAAAATTTATCATAAAAGTGTGATTTAATAGAAATTTTGGGTTGTTATAGTTATGAAAGTGGTTCGGCTAGGCTTAAAGTACAAAGAAATTGAATGAAAAATATTTTACGAGCCTAGGGGCAAAAGTGTAATTATGACAAACCTTAGGTCAAAAACATAATTTTTCCATATTATGATTTTCGGGGCACAATGAATAATGTGACTAATAAGTAAGTTAAATGTGATATTATAGATCAAAGAAAATGAGATTCGGGCCTAGAACGAGGAAAAAATGAGAAATTAACGGTCAGGTCCCTTTTTCCATTTTGGTGTCGAGGTAAGTTCAAGTGTAAATAATGAAATGTTGTATCATGTTTTAATTCTTTATTAATGTATGAAGTGCTATGTTTAATTGTTGTAATGAATGCATGAACAATATTATGGTCAATGAGAGAGACTTTGTGAACGAGTTCAACGAAAATGTGATATCGAAGAATCCGTTTAAACCTTAGGAATAGTTTACGATACAAGTGACATGTCATTAGGAATCATGTGATTTATGAGCTCATGAGATATATGATATATGTTTATGTGGTTCCGGGTGCTGGTCTTGTACGTCCTACTGGTGGCTGGGTAGTCTGGCATGTGTTGCGGATACCTGATAGCTTGTGTGAGCAGCCCGTGAGCTACGTCCTGACCAGCAGCTTGTGCGAGCAGACCCGTGAGTAGCTCGAGAATGAGCATTTATGTGTTATGTGATATGAGGTAGCTTTATGTAACGCTCGGGTTTGTGCAAGTGTACACAGTCGTTATCAAGTAATAAGTAAGTATTGAGTTATCGTCTCCACAGGGATCGTATTTGTGCTAAGTCACTTAATTTATAAAATTATATTAACAATTTTATAAATAAAAACAATATAATTGAGAAGTGATGAAAAATTAAGTATATGAAACTAAATTCAATGATCCCTAATGCAATTTATCCTAAGTATGCAAACTATATGAATGAAATAGATTTTAGCGGAATTAACACAATAAGCAACAGTTATAACATAAATAAGCTAGGACAATTACTTTAATTAAACTCAAATTATTATCAACATGCTTATCAATATTCGGAAAAACATTCCATGGCAACTTGATCTTTCATGAGTTTGGAAACCACATTAGGTCCTTTTGGAATCCTTTACTTAGTAAATATGCATTTTACTGATCCTTATTTACTAAGGGTTTCTTAGTATTTGTGCGAGGTAATAGGGACGTGTTAGGTTTGAAACAGTTTAATCATACAAATCTAAAAACTATGCAGATAACAGAGCTTGGTTAGGGTTGTTATGTAACCTGCAATTTAATCAGGTTAGGATCTAAATTGAGCATGCACATTTCAATTATGTGTCCATTAGCCATTTTCTGGTTAGGATCACTCAGCTAATTCCGGTGCATTTCAATCACGTATGAACGAAATACAAACTTAATTTTAATTGAAAACATGATCGATTGAGGCACAAACATTATAAGCATGAATCAAATAATTATTATTTAATCAAAGCAATCATCCTAACTTAAATAAAATTAAGCTATCATTGTTGTAAAAGGAACAATAAACACATAGAAAACAATCTTGAATTAAGTTAAAGAAAAGAAAGATTGAACGCAAATCGAAGTGGCTGTCACCCAAGACTGTAACTGACGAGGGCTCTTTCGTTCCTTTGCTTTGCTCCTTTGCTGATGGCTCTCCGAGGTGGCCAACCAAGGGCTCTTTAAGAGGCTAATTTTATAAAAATCCTTATGCAAAGATGATGATGGGCATGAGGGAGAAAGAAAGCTAAAAGAGTTAAGCAAGGTGAGAATGATGAATGAGTGAAGGATGATGGATAAGTGAGAAATGGGGTCTTATTTATAGGTGAGACAAGGGAGCTAGTTTGCTAAAAATAGGAGTGTCTATCATTTGAAACTTCATCCAAGAGTGGCCGGCCATGATTTGTGGGAGTGTGGCTGATTTTTGCTTGATTTAAGTACCATAACATCATCAGAATCAGGACTCGGTCAATTGCAAATCTCTGGGTAAATCTCAGATTTCTTCAACTCTTCAAGGACCTTGTGTAATTAAACCAAAATTTGATTTATGAACATCCACATGCAGCCAAATTTTGGGTTGACTTGGTCCTCCATTTGGATGGTTTTGTAATCAACATAAAACTCTCAGATCTGTCCAATAATAGTAGATAATTTAGAGGACCAAAGAATATAATTTAAACCACTTTAATTAATCAATTTACTTAAATAATTAAAACCCAATTTATTAATGAAATATATTAAAATATATTATTAAATACAACTTTATATTTTATTATTTAATTTAATCATGCATGACCCACTTTATAGCTTGAAAATATAATATGCTCAAATTAATATAAAAGAAGCCATTTTCTGCATGAAAATTATATAATAAACATAAAATCACATTTCAATAATTTCTATGTCCCAATTTCATATTTTCATCTATTTCATTAACTTATTAAACAATTACGTGGTTTTAACAACTTAAATAAAAAGATGATGAATTATATAGGAAAAATCCTATATATTTTTCAGTTTACACACCCCCAAACTTAAATCATTGTTCGTCCCGAGTAATGTTCATGCATAGCACAAGGTCTCGCTAAAGCAAAATTGCTAAAAGCATAAGTAACATCAATCCTTGCCCCATAATCATGTATTAATAACTTCATGCTCATAGATCTTCTTTATTAACAAGTAAATCATACGCAAACATTTTGAAAATTTTATACTAAGTTTCAAGATATGCCAACATGAATCATAGTATGTATATATGTCACAACCATAGATAATATTCTTCATTCAACATAATTTCTCCTCAATCAAGCAAAACAATCATAAGGCTTATTTATGATCTTCATATGTTGAACTCCGTACTTTCTCTCCTCTAATGTAGGTAACATAATCATCAAATCCATAGGTCTTTTATAAGGTTGTAATGGGGCTCGGTTAGAGGTAAGGTTTTAAGAGATGGGACAATTCAGTTTCAAAATCTTAACCTTTAACTTTGTCTTGGACTTCTCAAAATTCCACCTTTTTCTTTAAGTGATCCTTTGGAATACCCCCAAACTTATTTTGAACTCATGCTCATACATTTTTCTTTGTGGAAACTGAGCAAACTTTTCTTCGCTCTCCTTTTTTTTATGAGCATGAGCACGTACATCCTCTAAAAATTTCCTCAAATGTCATTTACCAAGACAACATTAGTTAAGACGGGTGCACAAAATTAGGATAACTTTAAAAGATGGAGATATGGCTTGTAATGTAGTTTCATTGCAATAAACAGGCCTTTTAAACTCAAAATTATAGTTTCAAGGGTCTAATATCATAAGGTGGGCTTGAAAAAGGCTCAAACGATCCAAAGAAAATGGTGCCTATATCATCTTAGATTTTTATGTCTCCTAGGATTTCGCCTCAAGAAAGTTACTAAGTCAATTCTAAAGATATAATCCTTCATGCATGTTTAATCTCAAAAGAAACTAAGTTTTCATGGCAAACATTACCTAAGACTAAGATCATACAATCATTCCGTTCTTTATGATAACATACAATCACTCAGATAAAATCATCATTCATGCTTGCATACAAGCTATCTCATTAACAAAGAATTTCTCTAAACATTCATTTATTAAAACATACTCATGAAAGAAATGATTTGAAACATACTTGAAAATTTTAAAGATTTTAAGCAATTATTTGCCTTACCCCCCTTTAACAAGAAACAATGTCCTCATTGTAAGAACAAAGTAATGAATAAAAACTGAACACCGGGTAGGGTTAAAAAGAAAGAGAGGTGAGTCATTAAGACTACTTAAATACCAAGTCTTTCCTCATAATAATCCAATCCTAGACATGTTCATTCCCATTACCACATCACTTAGTCTTTTTCTTTTTGAAGAAGCATTTATTCATGCTTGCTATGTTTTATTTTGCAGAAATTAAATCCTAGTTACTATGAAACAAATTCCTAAAGACCTAAAATAAATAAACAAAAAGACAAGAATCTTCCCTTTTATTTTTCTGACTCATTCCCCTTGTCTTCTTTAGCTCCTTCTCCGCTTGTATAACCAGTATCTTCCGTCCATGTCTCAAAGATAGCATCTGGGAACTCAGGAACAAAAGTGTTAGAGATATTCTAAAAAGTATTTCGAATCGAACCATCTCTAATTTTTGCATATTCCCAATAAGTTTGTTGGTGATTGTGCATGAATTTGCACATATCCATCAAAATTGACAACTCCAATTTCCTTGAAGTACTTGCAGAAGTTGGCATGGGAGTTGTATATTCAGGTTTAACATTTAGCTCGACTGGTTCTGTAACACCCCAAACCCAGCCTAGATGTTATAACAGAATCTTGCGTGTCACATCGAAGTGTTTTTCAAAAATTGATCTTTTAGATAAAAATCCGTTGCTAAATTTAAACCCTTTTATTATTATTTAACAAAAGTTCTCATCAAAACCTTTACCTTATTAACCATCAGTGTTATATTAAATTATTTAAAAATGCGAAAGCTTTTAAAAACCTTGAAGTTTAAAATGCGTGTTTTCCTTGAAAACAGTTATTATTTTGAAAACTCACCTTTTCCTAGTCTAGCAGTTTAAGGTATGAAATCAAAGCCCAAATAAAAGTTAAAACCACAAACGGCCTTATTACATAACCAAAAACCCAATATGAAATTTAAATAAACAAAGTCAAAAGTAGAACATCAGCAATCGTGTGGCCACCCCCAAGTCCCTCGCGGCTCCAAACTGTCTAAGGTTGAGGATTACCTGTACAGTTAAAAGAAAGGGTGAGTTTATGAAAACTCAGTGTGTAATCCCCTAAAGACAGCAAAAATCAGAATATGCAAAACAGTCTTGGCTTTAGCCCTATACAGTATCAGTATAGTTTGGGCCATAGCCCTATATAGCAACAGTGTGGGCCTAGGCCCAATACAGTAACAGTGTCAATAACAGGAATGCAACAGTGCAATTATGTAACCTATCCCAATCCAGCCAACACACCATGTGGGGATAACATTAACCCACCTAGCCAGTACAACAATATTGCAGCAAAGCTGCCAGTAATAGTAATGCAGCATAGCTGCCAGCAACAGTAAATGTGGCAAAGCCACCAGTAACAGTGAATGTGACATGGTCACCAGTACAGTACTTCCTCTATATCAATGTCCCAACCCCATGCAATATGTCGTGTATGTCATGCTCAATCATTACACGTGTATGCAAGATGGCCATGCTCAGTAACAATCATTTAAGCATATATTAAAAGCATATCAGTCGTACAACCACCGTCAAGTCAGTTAAAACACAGTCATACTATCACAGTCAAATCGGTCCAATTCATACTTTAAGTCAGTCATTTACCCTCAAGGGCAAAATAGTCATTTTATCCTACATGGGTATTTCGATAATTTTACACTACGAGGGTATTTTGGTAATTTTACGAACTGAGGGATCTTGGTAATTTTACAAATTAGGGGTATTTTAATAATTTTACAAATTAGGGGTATTTCAGTAATTTTACAAATCGAGGGTATTTTTATAATTTTACAAACTTGGGGTATTACGGTAATTTTACAAACCGAGGGTATTTTGGTAATTTTACAAACCGAGGGTATTAAGAACCCAACAGATGGTCCACCTTCGCCTCGAGCGACTTAAGTAACTAGCCAGACATAACAATGTAAATGGGCCGAAGACCCATTACTCGGCCCAAGTGGGCCCACACACTCGTGTGGCCCATTTAGCCCAGAAACAGCCACAACTATGCGAACATCACAGTCCAAAACAACACTTACCACATCACATACAATTATCCGTGTGGGGCCCATGAGCCCATTTGGCCCACACGACCCATTTTAGCCCAATAAGGCCTAGAATAGCCCAAGACCACAGGAGCGCTCATGATGGCCACTATAGTCTAACGCCCATGTCCGTGGGCTCAGTTCACCACATGTACGATCACACACCTATGTGGCATCATACGCCATATTTTTGGCTTTTTGGCATTTCGTCGATCTGCAGTCTTAGCAGTGTAAACAACACATACTTTCGGTTTTCAAACGATTATTGCATACCGCATACAAATACACACACTTTCAGCTTTTCAGTTGATCATCAAACATAGCATACGGTTACACACCTGATCACGTAGAGTACTAAGAATTCCCGAGCGTCAGAACCTATTCAAACATAACAACAGTTAATCACTTATCAACAGAGTTAAAAGAACATTAACCAAACCCCTAGCCGAAGGATCGACTACCACTTGCCTTGACTCGAACGGTCAACTGTGATTCCAAAGGTTGGTGCAGTCACCCTTCCGTAACTTGGCAAAAAGTCTCAAACTACCGACACTCTACGTCGCTTAAACTTGGGGGCAGAGACTACGTGCTCAATCTCAGCTGGCACCCTTGCCATCACTTTATAACTAGCATACCTTTTCCCATCTAAAGTTCGATTAGCAAAGGTTGCTTACCAAACCGAAAACAGAAATGGAAAGAGAACAAAAAGGGGTTTGAGGGGGAA
Organism: Gossypium hirsutum; assembly: GCF_007990345.1. NCBI lineage: Eukaryota > Viridiplantae > Streptophyta > Magnoliopsida > Malvales > Malvaceae > Gossypium > Gossypium hirsutum. The sequence goes on along the minus strand of NC_053426.1, from coordinate 58,527,776 downwards.
AAGAATTTGAGAAAAAGGCTACATTTAACCAGAGGTGTTTAGGAGAAAAGCAATAAGATACACGTCTTTAGAGAGAAAGAGGAGAAAGGGAAGTAAATTGAGAGGAAGAAAACAACAATCGGTTGCGCCAATGGTTTAAGAGACTTGGGAGTATTCGGCCACCAAGGAGAAGAATAGAAAGACATAAAGAAGAAGGGGAAGATGAGCATATTCGGTAGGCTGTGAAGGGAAAGAATCGGTCCCTAGAAAAAGAAAAAGAAAATAAAATACTTGAGTCGCACCCACTAATTCGGCTAGAAAGGAGAAAAATGAAAAGAATGCATGAGAGGTCACTTTTTAGTATATGTTCAGAAATACAGAAAATTGAGAAACAAAAAATCAAAACGAGGAAATCCTGAGAAATGGCACAAAAGAATTCGGCTCCTATGAAACAAGAGGTCCTATGACTGAATTTTCCATGATGGGGAGTCCCACATTCGGCCAACTCAAACACTCCCCTCAATCTTTCAACATTTTCTCCTACAAACACTCTACCTACCGATTTGAATTATTTCAACCTCCTCAACCCATTCGGCTAGCATCAATTTATTCGAACCTTATTCAAACTCCTTTCAAACTCTTCTAGAAACCTCATTGATTTACTCCCAAGAACCTCATCCATGACTAAGTCAACAACCACCTCAGGAGAGTTTCAATCCAACTCCACCTCTCTCACCTCATGGAAATAAAATAAAATCCCTTTGCATTCCATGCGTTTCGAACTTAAGATCCCTTGCCACCATAATGACGCCACAACCACTGGATCACCAACCCATCTTGTTTCATGATTCCACCAACAATATTCTTTAAGCCCATTTACTTACATCCAAGGTTTTATTCACCTGCAATCAAATTAAGTTTGAACCCAAGACTTCTCCAATATTTCTTGGGACCCTTAACCACTAAAGCAGACATACCTTTGTGTTATTCACTTGCAAAAATAAATTCTAATTCCTCCAATATGTGAAGCCCATTTCTTCTAGGCCCAAAATTTAGGGTGTTACAGGTTCTTCTTCTGGCTCAACCCTTGGTTCAGGGGTTTCAGATCCTTCAACTGGTTTAGGACTGTTTGGTTCCTTATCAGATTCTTCTTCTTTTGTGTCTATAGCTGATTCAGTTTTAGTTTCATTTGTTGACTCCTCAGTATCTAGCTCAGTTGGTTCTTCTTGCTCACGTTGATTCAGCTCATGCACCTTCTCTACTAACCTTTCAAGATCATGACTTGTAATGCACCCTTGGACATATTGCCCCTTCAAATTCGCTTGTGTTTTAACACGGGCCCTTAAGCAAAGTGAAGTGATTAATGATGGGAAAAAAGCACTTCCAGTCTTCTTTTTAGCACAGTCATAAATCTCCTTGAGAATAATTTTCCCAACATTAATGGACTTTTCTGTCAAGATGACATATAACAAGAGCTTTCGTTCCATCGAGATGGTGGATCTATGTGAGATAGGCATAAATCTATAGCGAACAAAATAAAACCATACCTTTTTGCTACTAGTTTTAGGTATTCCCTGCAGCAAGAATGGCTCCCATACTTTCTTATAATCCATTGGGATCCCGAATTTGTCACAACATCAAGTACTTATTGAAGAAAATCCTAATTTATGTTGTTCGTCATAAGGTAGTACTCATCTTCTTCAACATCAGGTAAGTTAAACAAATCATTGATGGACTTAGAAGTAAGAGGTACCTTTTTGTTTCGAACGATGACCTCAATAGCATCTTGTGTGGTCAAACTTGCATAGAACTCTCGGACTAGTTCATCATCGAGAAGTGAACGAGCATTACAAAATCATTCCCACTTGAGAGCATTGATTGTCTTTCTGATTGGCACATGGACAACCATCAAATCATTACTCTTCAAATTAAAACCTTTTTCCGGCATCATAGGTTGATACTTGAAAATTGAATCAAATATCTCTTTTACTTCTTCATCGATCACAATCAAGTTTTCATGAGTAGTCTTCGACGATCTAGTTCTTTTACGAGACATGGTATTTTCCCAAAAATTTGGCAAAGTTCTGCTTATAGGAGAAGAAGAGAAATTGGCAAGTGGGTAGGATTTGCTTCGGTGAACCTTGCGACGTCGAAGAGGTTGCGGCGGTAAAGGGAATATGCGGTAGCAATGGTGGTGTGCAGTGGCGATAGCAGCTACGTACAGCAGCAACGTTGATGCTCTGACGATTCTCTTGTGGCGGCACTAGGTGGTTTTGACAAAAGAAAATAAATGGATTAGGGGTTTCTTTTGGGATTTGAGGCTAGCGGTGCAAGAAGGAAGTTTAGGGATTTTTAGGGTTAAGTAAATTGTTTTAAGGGATATAAAAATTAGTAGAATGAAGAAGGGTTTATATAGGGAAAACTAGGGCAACATGTAGCAAAAATTTAGCTACATTAAGGTTACTTGGTGGCAAACAATGGAATTGGCAGCAATATGTGTGAATTTTTCCCTCCTATCTGCTGTGTTGGGCCTCAAATTTAGACTGTATTTACAAACTTATTCAACAAAGAGAAACTGATTAGTACTTGGGCCAAATTTGACCCCTTTTATTAATATAAAAATTTTAAATTAAACAAAATAAATTAAACTAGAAAGGAAAAAACATTTTAAATCTTAATTAGAAAATTTCTTCTTAACAAATTACATTAAATTAATTCCCAGGAAAGGTTGGAGGGGTCACAGTGGTCCCGCTTAAGTTCCAATCTCCTTAGACATAATTAATTAAATGTACTAAATTAAGAAAATAAATTCTAATTATTTATTTATTTACAAAATGAGTTCATAAAAAATCAAGGGTCTGTTAATTTGAACGCAGATTCATCTCGCTCAACGTCACCATCCCAATAATGCTTGAGATGTTGACCATTAACTTTAAATGTACCTCCGTAATTGTCGTATAATTCAATAGCTCCATAAGGATAAACTCGATAGACGGTATAAGGTCCTTTTCCATCGGGATTTCAGGTTCCTAGGAAATAACTTTAGCCTTGAATTAAACAACAAAACCTTCTGGCCTTCATTAAAATCGCGAGGTCGTATATGACTATCATGCCATCTTTTTGATCTTTCTTTACACATTTTGGCATTCTCATAGGAAAATAACCTCAACTCTTCCAACTCATCCAGTTGTAACATGCTTCTCTCACCGACTTGCTTAAGATCAAAATTCAACTTCTTCAAAGCCTAGTGAGCTCTATTCTCTAACTCTAATGGCAAATGACATGCCTTTCCAAAAACCAACCGATAAGGAGTCATTCCTAACGGTGTCTTAAATGCTGTTCGATATGCCCATAATGCATCATCGAGCCTTCGAGACCAATCTTTTCTGCTAGGGCATACTACCTTTTCAAGGATACCTTTGATTTCAGGGTTCACTCTTTCAACTTGCCCATTAAACTGAGGGTGATAGGCAGTAGCAATCTTATGCTTCACATCATATTTACCAAGCAACCACTTAAGCCATTTGTTCACAAAGTGAGAACCTTCATCCTAATAATAGCTCTTGGTGTCCCAAATTGTGTAAACACATGCTTATGTAGGAATCGCATGACTACCTTAGCATCATTTGTAGGGTATGCTTCAGCTTCAATCCACTTGGATACGCAGTCCATAGCAACTAAGATGTATTTGTTCCCATACGAAGAAGGAAACGGTCCTAAGAAGTCAATGCCCTATACGTTGAATAATTCAATCTCCAAAATATTTGTTAAGGGCATTTCATTCCTTCGTGATATATTTCTGGTTCTTTGACAATGATCGCCGTTCTTTATATAAACTTAAGAATCTTTAAATAGTGTAGCCAAAAGAAACCTGCTTTCAAAACCTTTGTTTCAGTACGTGCACCACCAAAGTGTCCCCCACTTGGAGATGAATGGCAATGATATAAGATCTCAACAATCTCACTTTCAGCTACACACTTTCGAATTATATTATCTGCACATTGTTTAAACAAGAATGGGTCCTAGAAATAATACTGACTATCATGAAGGAATTTCTTCCTTTGTTGGTATGTCATTTCTTGAGGAATTATTCCACATGCAAGATAATTGGAAAAATCAACAAACCAAGGTGTTTCATGAATTCGACTCACCTCAAATAAGTGCTCATCTGGGAAATTCTTGTTAATAGGCACATGAGATCGAGTTACCTCAACTTGCTCCAACCTTGATATATGATCAGTTACTTGATTTTCAACATCTTTTCTGTGTTGGATCTCAAGGTCAAATCCTTGGAGTAAAAGTATCCAATGAATTAGCCTCGATTTTGCATCTTTCTTCGTGAACAAGTATTTAATGGCCACATCGTCAGTAAATACTGTAACTTTGGAACCTATAAGATATGAGCAAATTTTTTCAAAAGTAAAAACTGTAGAAAATAGTTCCTTTTCAGTTACCGTATAATTGAGTTGGGCTCCTGTCAAGGTTCTACTTGCACAGTAAATGGGGTGGAACACTTTATTTTTTCTTTGACCCATCATAGCTCAAACAGCATAATCACTTGCATCGCACATCAACTTGAAAGGTGTGCTCCAATCAGGTGTAATGATTATTGGGGCTGAGATTAACCATTTTTCAACTCTTCAAAAGCTTCTAAACATGCTTTGTTAAAATCAAACACTGCATCATTCTCTAACAACAAACACAATAGTTTAGAAATTTTTAGAAAATATTTGATAAACCTTCGTAAAAACCGACATGGCCTAAGAAACTTCTTACTCCTTTCACATTCATTGGGGTTGGTAATCTTTCAATTACACCCACCTTAGCTTTGTCGACTTCAATCCTGTGACAGCCCTAGTTTGACCTTAGTCAGAATGTGGTTTCGGGACCACAAAATCGAGTCATTAAATTTATTAAAAAAATTAATTTTTATATCTTCTATGTGTGATAGTGCATGTATGAAAAAATTGATGTTTTAATTTAGTCATATGAATGTGAATTTCACTTGAAAGGACTTAGTTGAGAAACTTAGAAAATATGTTAGGAAAATGTGTGAGGACCAAATAATTTTCAAAGTATGAAAGTTTGGGTTTGCATGGCAAAATGCCCAATATGCATTAAGTGGCCGGCCAAGTAATGATGTTCCTCCACTAAGTTTAATTTAATCATAATATTATATTGATAAGTGATTATAATATCATAAATAATATGAATAAAAAAAATAACAAAAATAGGAATAAAAGAAGAAATTAAAAATAAGTGTTCATCTTATTCTTCTTGCAAAAACCGAAACAAAAGGAAAGAAAAAAGAAATTACACTAAGGCAATTCGGCACCCTCTTTTTCTAGTTGGAGGTAAGTTTTGAAGTGATTTTGAAATCTTTTTATGTGTTTAAGTTAATTGTTAAATGCATTTCTTGGCCATGTCAAGGAAATCAAATTTCTATGGTGGTTTGGGCACTAGGCCGTGTATCAAGATGTTAGAATTAGAGGTTGTTTTCATGTTGAATTGAATAAGTAGATGCTAGAATGAGGTTAATCTTGTTGAATTGTTAGTTGGGTAATACTTTGTGCATTCGGCCATATGTGGTTTAAATGGAATGTTCATTTTATTTTTACTTTCTTGTATGAAAAATGGTTCAAATAAGTGTTAAGGCCGAATGAGTCATGGTAGATTAGTTAAAGTGAAAAATTCATGTTTATGGGGTAATTTGAGCAATTGACCGAGGCATGGATGAAGGAATAAGATTTATATTTTATTTTTTATGTTTTAGGAGTGAAAGGCATAATGAAAATTGAGTAAGTTTTAATATGCATATTTTAGTTTAAGTGTTATGGAGAATTTGGCTAGAATAGTTTGGTATGTGTGTTTGCCGAATTTAAATTAAGATTGTTTGAGTGACTTAATTTATGTATTAGAAATTTATTTGAGTGATTACAATGGGCATTAAGATGTTGAACTCATGAGATTAGAAGTATATGAGCTTGATAGTATTTGAATGAATATAAATTGGGGCTACGATGATTGAGTTATTCTATTTGCTTAGTTGGAGCTCAAGATCAAAGGGAGCCAAGTTCGGCCAAAGGGAAAGCGAAAGCGGTTGAGTAGCCGATCAGAGTTGTTCATCCGACTAAAAAGGTAAGTTCTTAAGTAATTTAAGTTACGGTTAATATTTCACATAAATGACACAAAATAAGTTGGATAAGATACCATGGTATGTATGAGTTTTTGAAAATCGAATGTGAGATTATTGACCTATCTATGATATTATGGTAGCTATAGATAAGAAATTTTAGCACTATGTGTGCAAGGTTATGCGGCACTATGTGTGCAAAAACTAAGTGGCACTATGTTTGCGAGATTACATGGCACTGTGTGTACGAGAAAATGTGGCACTATGTGCGCGAATAAGTAAGAGCACTATGTGTGCGGACTTTCAAATGAGCATTAAGTGTGCGATATCGATTATGGAGAATTACTTGTGCAAATGAAAATTCATTAAAACGTTAAATTGGGAGTAATGAAATGTGCATGGATACTAGACATGGGATTTGATTTTAATTTCTATATTAATATATAATGCTTAGGAAGAGAGAAAGAAGAGAAAGGTAATCGGCCCAATTAGTATATATATATTTGAACAAAGATATAAAGTAGAGATAAATGAATCTAAATGGATTGGAGATTGAATTGATAGATGGAGCGGCTTGATTTGTGCTTATTTAAATAATTGGACGTTGTATGTCATTTACATATACGCCAATGATTTGTATATGACATTTACCATGGTATTTTCAATTTGTGATTAAATGGTATAGGAGTACATAGTGAATTCGGGTAAGTATGCACCAAATTCATAATGCACATATGTGACATAAGATTTCCTTGTGATATCATGTTTGAATTCGGCTAGTATTGGATTGAAATTTTATTTTTGTTAAGATAATCGGATTATTACATTCTTGAAATTTCTTAGGACTTATTGAGTTAATAACTCACTTGGTGTGTTTATTGGTTTTGTATAGATCATCTTGTCAAGGAAAGCTTGGAACTGTTACGAAGTCATCGCATCTTTTGACAACCTTTTTGGTACCTTTTTTTAAAACTCTAGTAGACATTATGGCATGTATAGGATAATATTTTGGGAGGTTGATATTTTGATAATATTGTATATATAAAGCCATGTGAATATGGCTAAAGTCCTATGTATGGATTTGATAATGGTTTAGATATAAATCTTGAAGTGTTAATCAACTTGACATACAAGTTCATATTTGTGATATGAGTGTAATTATGTTATGCTTGAACTAACATATTAAGCAATAGGGATATATATTATGTATGGCTATTCGGTCAAGAGGAGAAAAATCACCAAATTAATAGAAAAGTTTTAGTTGTATGATGTTATTCATTTAAGCTCAAGACTTTACACTTTTACTCTTTTGTATGCGCATACTATAGAAGTCACTCACGGAAACATGCTATTACTGTTATAATTATTTAATTACATTGGATTTGAAATTATTGAAATTTAAAAGTGCAAATCTGATTCTTATGTATGCGAAACGTTCTATAGAGGAGTTGAGCAGGTTATGTTATGTGACCCTACTCCATCAATGGACACGGGTATTTGGGTATTACAAATCCTTTCTTTAAAATTCTATGCCTTAAGACAATCCTTTCCTTAACCATAAAATGACATTTCCCCCAGTTAAGGACAAGATTCGTCTCTTCAGTACCTTAGCCAAATTACTCAAACAAATATCATAAGTGTTACCAAAGACAGAAAAATCATCCATGAAAACCTCAACAAAATTTTCAACCATATTAGTGAATATTGCCATTATGTATCATTGAAAGGTTGCAGGTGCATTGCATAAACCAAAAGGCATTCGCCTAAAAGCAAGCGTATCGTACGAACAAGTAAAGGTTGTTTTATGTTGGTCTTCCGAAGCTACTACTATTTGGTTAAATCCCGAATAATCATCTAAAAAATAATAGAATTCATTACCTGCCAGTCAATCTAACATCTAATCCATAAAGGGCAACAAAAAATGGTCCTTCTGAGTGGCTTTATTTAGCTTTTTGTAGTCAACACAAATTCTCCAACCAGTAACAGTTCTTGTTCAGATCAATTCGTTATAGTTATTTTCAACAATCGTAATTCCACCTTTCTTCGACACACATTACATCGGATTTAACCACGAACTATCTAAAATAGGATAGATGATTCCTGCATCTAGCCATTTGATCACTTTCTTTCTCACAACTTCCTCCATAATAGGATTGAGCCTCATTTTCCCATCAATTCGAGCTTTTTCACCTTCCTCTAGAAAAAAATTGTGCATGCAAAATGAAGGGCTTATACCTCGAATATCAACTATGGCCTAACCAATTGCTTTCTTAAATTTCTTTAGAATAGAAATTAGTTGCTCTTCTTGATCTTTTGTCAGTTCTGTTGAAATAATCACAGGCAAAGTGGAACAGTCACCTAAATAAACGTATTTCAAATGGGAAGGAAGTACCTTTAGTTCGAGTGTAGGTGGTTCTTTGATTGACAATTTGGGTTGCACAAATTCTCTGATTCCAACTCCAATGGCTCAAACCATGTGGATTGAATAAAAATTCTTGGATTGGCTTCCACCAGAACCATTTTTTCTTCACTTTCTTCATCCTCCAAAGAGTCAAACCCTAAGGCTTTCTCCAATGGATCTTTTTCAAAATTGCTTTCCATAGAAACTAAGGTTTCTATCTCTTCCATGACTGAACACTCTGCTGTCGTATCGGGAAATTTCATCGCTTTAAGAATGTTAAAAGCTACCTGATCATCTTGAACTTGCATGGTGAGTTCACCTTTCTACACATTAATTAACGTTCTTCGTATGGCTAGGAAAAGTCTCCCAAGGATAATTAAAACTTCCTTATCTACTTCAAAATCTAGAATAATAAAACCAAAACATCCTCGATCTTTCCTTCGGGATATGCTAAAGATCAATCTACTAGCTAGGGCATCACAATTGTAGGTTTTACTTCTCCTATCCCTAGCATCTTGAAAATAAACTTAAGCATCAAGTTGATACTTGCTCCTAAGTCACACAAAGCTTTACCACAGTAAGATTCACCAATGTTATAGGGTATCATAAAGCTTCCTGGATCCTTCAATTTTAGTGGCAGCTTGTTCTGTAGGAACACACTACACTGCTTTATTAAGGAAACAGTCTAATACTCACTCAGTCATTTTGTAACAGCCCGGTTTAGACCCTAGTCGGAATAGTATTTTTAGGACCACAAATCCGAGTCAGAAAAATATTTTAGTATTATTTTTCATGCTTATTATATGTGAATTAGTATGTGTGAAAATTCCGTATGAAAATTGATCGTTTATGTGCTTAATTTGATAAAAGGTCTTAATCATAGAAAATGCAAAAGTGGCCTTCTATTTGATTAAGTGCCGAATTGATGTGTCTCTTTAAATATGAGGTCCTTAAGATGCAAATGGACTATTGGAATTATGTATGGACAAAATTAGACATAAGATGGTGGATTTTAAATGAAATGAATAAAGGTTAAATAAGTAAATATGTAAATAAAATTATAATAATTAAAACAAAAGCTATCATATTCATTATTTCTTTTTTCATCAACCAAAAATACAAAAGGAAAAGAAAAGAAAACTTGAGCTAGGGTTCGGCCAATACTTCTTTTCACTTAGGTATGTGTTTTGCTCGGTTTTTGATAATTTCTACGTTTTTTATGATTGTTGCTTAGTAATCTATCAAGCTCATGTCTCCATTTCTAATTTTTATGATGATTTTGAGTTATGCCATTGTTGTTTTTGTGAGCTTTGAAATGTTAGTTGATGGAAAATAAAAAATATGTATTGGGTTGACATATTTTATTTTTGAATTTTGATGAATTTGAGTAATTTGGGCTAAATTATAAAAATGAGATTTTAAAGGAATAAAATGTGAAATAAATGAAACATATAGGCTTATATGAACACCATGTATATTCGACTAAGTACGTGTGTATCAAAATTTTGTGTATTTTGTGATTTTAAGAATTAGGGACTAAAATATCAAAATGTGAAAATGTGAGGGCTAATTTGAAAAATGCACTAATTATGTGTTTTTGGATTGAATTGAATGTTTTTGTGAATAAAAGAGTTAAATTTGAATTTATATAGATCAAGAACCAAAGAAAACAGAATTAGATCGGGGAAAGTCGAAAGTCGTCGGGTAGTCAATTTTGTTTGTTCGAATCCTTATGAGGTAAGTTGATATACAAATAAATGTGTTTGAATCAATTTATTTATGCTTATATGTTATTGAAATGAAATGAATGGCTTGGAAGATGAATATGTGGAATTGTGAAAGCATCTACAGTGTTTCAACATCCAGAAAGCCCCGTACGAACCATAGGAATAGTTAAGATACATATGTCATGACATAGGATCCAATATGTGTTTTCGTGTAAGACCACGTCTGGGATGTTGGCATCGACTTATGATTTATGTGTAAGACCATGTCTGGGACATCGGCATCGTATTTGATTTCATGTAAGACCCTGTCTGGGATAGTGGCATCAATATTTGATTACATGTAAGACCACGTCTGGGACGTTGGCATTGTACGAGCTTTCTGAGTTATCTGTGTATCCTTATGATTCCAAATGGTTCAACGGGCATTCCGAGAAAAGAATGAGTATATGAAATGTGTAACCGAATCAGGTACATTTGAAGTGTATATTATGTTTGAGAATAAAAGGTAAGTACATGTGCAAGTGATGATATATGATATAAGTATGAGAAAATATGCTATATGAGCAAATGAATTGGGATTATGTGAATTGTGTATGAACTATGTAGTAAGCGATAGTACTTGGCCATGAATTACATGAATGGTTTGGTTTATAATTGTGTTATATGATAAGTTTATTTGTATATGGCTTTTTAAGCTTTTAAAAGCTTACTTTGTGTGTCTTTCAACTATTTTATAGATATCGTAGCTACTGAGAGCTCGGGGATCGTTGAGGATCATCACCACACTATTGAACTTCTTTTTGGAACCTTTTTGAAAATGTGAATATTAAAGTATGGCATGTATAGGCTAGAAGTACTTTGAATATGTTTTGTAATGTATATATTTAGCCATGTGATATGGCTTGGTTTTGGTTGTGATTATGATTTGATTTTGATATATGAAATGTGATGCAATATGATCAATATGACGTGTTTATGAATGGCCAAGAGATTTGGTAAGTTTGGTAAGTTTTTGGTATGTGCTAATTGTGGAATTGGTAAGAATGTGGTATGATATTGAATGAGCATATTAAGGTTATAAACCATACGTTTTGGCATGTTTTTGGCTTAAGGAATGACATGATTTGGTATGTGTTACAAGCATGAAATTGTTGTTAATGAAATGGCATGAATGTTAAATGTTTTGTTTATGAATTGGTTGAAAATTTGGTATAAAATGATGTGGTTTTGATGCTTGTAGGGAGGACCCAAAATGGGTGGCAAATTGGCCTTATAAATGGCCTATTTTTGCCCACACGAGAAGAGACACGAGTGTGTGTCTCAGTTGTGTTGCTCGAGGGCCATTTTGAAATGTGCCTGGACAAACCACACGGTTGCACACACATGGGCGTGTGCCAGGCCATATGGCCAAGTCAGTTTCGACCACGGGCTTGACACACGGGCTTGTGGTCAGCTATGTGGCTAAGTCAGTAGGCTCCCTAATTTTCACACGGCGAGGCACACGGGTGTGTCTGGTGGCCTTGTGGGCAAGTCAGTTTGTATACCCTATTTTGACACAGCCTAGACACATGGGAGTGTCTAATGCTGTGTGAGGCACACAGCCTGTTCACACGGGCATGTGACCTATATAACTTTGAAAAAATGTTTAAGTTTCTAAAAACAATTGTTTGTGTTCGGTTTAGTCCCAACCCCTTTCTAAATCATGTTTAAGGTCTTAATGACCTATAAAAGGGACTCTATCATAATGTTTGATTATGATTGTGGATGATGTTTATGAGTTATTTGTAAAATGTTCTGATTTGTCCGGTAACGCCTTTAACCCTAGTCCAGCAATGGATACGGGTTAAGGGTGTTACACGTTTCTTCTTGGACAGTATATCCTTCATAAACTTCACATAATTTGACATTTGTTCTAAAGCCTCCACCAATGGAATATTGATGTGTAACTGGTTTAGAACATCCAAAAACTTCTTGAATTGCACCTTCTATTTCTGCTTGTGTTGTTATAATCTTTTCAGATATGGAGGTGATGGAACTTTCGGTTGAATCGGACAGCTCTTCTGAGTAGGTAAATCTGCATCTAATGAAGATGTTATAGCATTTGAGTTCACTAATTTAGGATTTACCTTCTCAGTCTTTGTAGATCCTGATTCCTTTGGTGTAGGAATTTCAACAGTTGGTTGGTTCTTCTCAATGGACTTATCTTCGACATCCATCAATCGGGGTTCCAGAATTTTACCACTTTGTAATTCCACTGCTTTGATATGTTTTTTACGCAAATTTCTTGGATTCTTAGTATCATTCGGTAAGGTTTCTTGTGGTCTATTACGAAGTTCTGTAGCTAACTAACCCATTTGGTTTCCAAATTTTTCAGTGTTGTTGCTTGGCTTTGGATCAAACTGTTGTTCTTTTCCATGTACACTTTCAAAAAGTTCTCCAAACTATTTGATACCTCAACTTGAGGTGGTCTTGGAGCTCTGATTAAACCCTTGAGATTGGTTGGGTCTATGCTGCAATGAGTTGTGGTTTAGTCCATTCCCTTGGTTGCTCCAAGAAAAGTTAGGATGATTATGCCATGAAGGATTATAGAAGTTGGACCGGTGTCCTTGTCCACTCCTATTTTGATAGTGGTTCCCCACATAGTACACTGACTTGGGATTTGATGGACAATTCTCAAAAGAATGACCTTTCCTATAGTACACACAGGAAACTACTTCATACGAACTTGGTGGCTGAGCTACAAAATTATTAGTACTATTAGTGGTAAACTATTTTAATATAGAGGAAATAGACGATACCTGAGCTGATATCGAAGTGAGGGCATCAGCTTCATGAACTCGGGCTACACATCTTCCTGAAGATGTTTGATTGGTTGGCCATTGATAGTTATTACTCGCAATCCTCTCGATGATCTCACAAGCCTCATTATAAGACTTAGACAAAATTGCACCTTTCACAGAAGCATTTACCATCAATCTTGTATGTGCATTGAGACCATTATAGAATGTCTCCAACTGGGTACAATGAGGAATCCTATGATGAGGACACTTACGCAGTAACTCCTTGAATCAGTTCGAAGCCTCATACAAAGACTCATCATCCAATTGTTGGAAAGTTGTGATCTCGTTCCTCAACTTAGAATCCTTGCTAGGTGGGAAATACTTAACCAAAAATCTCTCTGCTAATTCTTACCATGTAGATATGGAACTTGGTGGCAATGAATTGAGCCATGCTTGTGCATAATCTCGCAACGAGTACAGAAACAACTTCAACCTCAGTGTGTCTTTAGTCACACCGACTATCTTGAATGAATCACTGACCTCTATAAACAATCGAAGGTAGAAATGTGGATCTTCTGTGGGCATACCACTAAATTGCCCCACCATTTGTATCATTTGAAACATCACTGCTTTCAATTCGTATTGGGTTGCCTCAATATCTAGCCTTCTAATTCCTGGATTTAACTCATTGAATAGTGGCACAACATATTGTTTGATGCATCGATCCTTATCATCAGCAATGAGGATGGGATTTCGTACATGATTGGTTTCATTACCTTGGTCTTGATTCTAATTCCCAAGGTCCATCTCGACTTGTCTTTGAGCTGTTCGTTCACGTCTTCTTTGTTTGATTTGTCAGCAAGTGAAAGCCGAACACCAAGTACCTTTAGGTTTACTTCAACCTGTAATGGTTCCCGAGTGGAAATAGGACCGTATTACTATGGACTTTGTGACGGGTCTACCTTTGACACCGAGAAAGAAAGATGTTGTATCGGTTATTGCAGATCGATTGACAAAGTCAGCTCATTTTATACTTGTACGTACCGACTATTCACTTGATAAGTTAGCCAAATTGTGTATTTCTAAAATTGTGAGATTGCACAGAGTGCCTTTGTTGATTATATCGAATAGAGAACCGAGGTTCACTTTGCGGTTTTGGACAAAATTACAGGAAGCATTCGGTACGAAATTGAATTTTAGTCTTTCCATTCACAAACTGATGGTCAATCCGAAAGGGTAACTCAGATTCTTCAAGATATGTTACGATGTTGTGTTCTTAAGTTCAAAGGTAGTTGGGAAAAGTATTTACCGCTGGTCGAATTTGCATACAACAATAGTTTTGAGTCGAGTTTAAAAATGGTGCCTTATGAGGCATTGTATGGGCGTAAGTGCCGAACACCCTTGTATTAGACAGAACTCAGAGAGAATCAGATTCATGGAGTTGATTTAGTCAGAGAAACCGAAGAAAAAGTGAAGGTAATTCGTGATTGTTTGAAAGCTACTTCGGATAGATAGAAATCCTACGTAGACTTGAAGCGAAAAGAGATTGAGTTTCAAGTTGGTGATAAGGTATTCCTGAAAGTATCTTCGTGGAAGAAAATTTTGAGGTTTGGCCGGGAAGGCAAATTAATTCCACGTTTTATTGGACCGTATGAGATTACCGAAAGGATAAGGCCGATAGCTTATCTGTTGGCCTTGCCGTCTAAATTGGAAAGAATTCATGATGTGTTCCATGTGTCTATGTTGCACCGATACCGATCTAATCCTTCGTATGTGATTTCACCAACAGTGGTTGAGATTTGACTGCATATGACTTATAGCGAAGAGCATGTTAAGATTTTGGCTCAGGAAGTCAAACAGTTGAGAAACAAAAGTATTGCCCTTGTGAAAGTATTATGGAAAAGACATGGGGTTGAAGAGGCTACATGGGAGACCGAGGAAAATATGAGAAATCAATACCCAAACCTTTTCATCGATAAGATTTTTGGGGACGAAAATCTCTAAGGGGGAGAGTTGTAACATCTCGAATTAGGGCCAAGTCAGAACAGTGGTTTTGAGACCACAAATTTGAAGTAGAAATAATTATTTATGATTATTATGAGGTCTATGATATGATTGTGGTAAACCATAAAAGTAACACATTTTAATCCTATACTTAACATATTTTTGGATGATTTATCATATAATTTAGTAAATTAGATGCTTCTAATCATTTAATTTCATGTTTTATACTTAGGAGAGCATAGGAGAACAAAAGGAGCTGAAAATAGGCCAAAAACAGATGAAACGGGCTGATTTAAAGATCCACACAACCAAGACTAAGTCCACACGGGCTGAGCTTACACGGGCTGGCCACATGCCCATGTGGCATCTCGTGTCGATATCGTTCCCTGCTTCCCAAATACGCAGAAAAAGCCAAATTTTAGGGTTTCTGAGTATTCTAAAGTCTATATAAACTCACTACAAGCAGACCTAAAGGAACACGCATAGTACAAAGCAAAAATTACTCGAAGGAAGCCATTGGAATCGTCTCAGAAGCAGGTCCACGTCAAGATTGAAGATCTCCATTCAAATTTCTCTCAAAGTTTATTTGGGTTTTTCATGTCTTGTTGTTTATCGAAATTTGAGATGTCTTCCTTTTATATTATGAACTAAATTCCTAGATACCTAGGGAAGATAAAGCCTAAGACGGATCTTATTATTTAATGTTCTAAATTTAATGATAAATACTTGTTCTTGTTCTTAATTATGTGTTCTTAATACTTGTTTTAATATTTTCAGGATATTAATTCAAGTTGATGTGCTTATTTAGTGGAGAAAAAGTCTTTGTTTAAGAGTAGATCTACCATAATTAAATAAAGTTGCATGCAATCCCAGAGATAGGACGACATAAATTTGCTGGATTAGAGTCAAATCTAATAAGGGAATCCATGAATCGAGTTAATGCGACAATAGGGGTTTTAACTTGAAAGAGATTTCAATTAATCAACCTCGAGTCTGTTGTTCTTAGTCTCGAAAGAGATATTAGCATAATTTAGGGTTTTCTACAGATCAATACAAGCGAATAAATCATTTGATTCAGAGTCAGAATAATAAGTGAAGTCTAGGTGGATTCTTCCTTGGGTATTGTCTTTATTATTGGTTTATTTGATTATTTTCTTCACTCTTGGTCATGATTATTAGTTAATTAGTTTAGTTAAATTTATATTAAAACAAAATCCCTTCTATTCTAGGCTAAATAATAGAAAGATAGTTAATACTAGTACTTTTAGTCCTTGTGGATATGATATTCTGGACTTACCATAGCTATACTACCATTCGATAGGTGCGCTTGCCTTTGTCGTGATCGTAGTCTAGTTTAGTGAACCATAAAAAGATCGTCAAATTGCATGCTTGTTTGAAAATTTCGTGAATAAATTTTGTGAATAAGTGCCCAAATTAACTTTTAGGACTAAATTCCAAAAGTTGCAAAATGTGAGTCCTAGAAGCTTTAAGCATGAAATTGCCATGGATTATTAATTAGAGGTCCTTAAATAGAAATTTGCCCAATTTCTATTTTTTATGGACAAAAATGGACATAGTTAGGAAAATTTGAAAAAAGGGCATTAAAGGGCATTTTGGTCATTTAGTTAATAAAAGAATACAAAGGGAAAAATGAAGTAAAATTTGCTCATCTTCTTCAAGTGTGTGCCGAAAATTAGAAGAGCCATAGCTAGGGTTTTTAATGTTATTTATGTTTTTGAGATCCTTAAAGCATGATCTACCTATTTCTAGCCTTATTTTGGGTTAGGGTTCAAGTTTAAAAATTGACCCATGTGTGACATGCATGTATTTTGATGTTTAATGGAGGAATATGAAAGTTTGATGTATGATAAACATGTTTTACTAAGTGGTTTTTCATGAAAACATCTAAAAATAATTTATTTGTAAAGTTCGTAAAAAGAGTAGTAAGATGTATGATTTGATGAGAAATGTGGGTTGTTATGAGCATGTTATAAGTTCGGCTAGGCTTGGGTAACAAAGAAATGAGTACATTTCATTTTACGAGCCTAGGAACTAATTTGTAAATATGTGAAAGTTTAGGGGAAAAATTATAATTTTGCCATGTAACACCCCTTACCCATTTTCGACGCCGGAATAGGGTACGAGGCATTACCGGACTTAATCACTAATCATCGTATAAAAACCGATTATAGTTTCACTTTAATTTAAAACTTTTTCAAACACATTCAAGCTGTCCCTTAAAAAGAGCTTACAAGGCCCATATCATGCTTTAATTCAACCACACACATAGGCAAACATGCACATTCATAAATTGCATCATTTAATTAATAACATAATCAAGACTATCTATATTAAATGACTTTATACAATAGAGACCTTCAAATAACATAGGTCAGTATTTTAAGCCAATTCCTAGAAACTTAATAACAATTAAACGAGTCTCCATACATGCCAAAGACTTAAAATACTTTAAAACCTTTATATATCGATCAATAGTTTGATAGTGTGATTTAACCTCCGGCGACCTCTAACTCGAGCTAACATTTGCAACACTATAGGTAAAAGGAAAGGAAGGGAGTAAGCATTATAGCTTAGTAAGTAAGTATGTAAATATTAATAAACAATACATTATCATACTTTAAACAAAGTCACAATATGTTCCCGGAATATTACCATCACAAACACACATACTTTCACTATTACAATCATAAACAGGTTCAAAATAAGCTGTCTAGCAGAGTACCAGAAACTAAATTATTTATTTCTGGAGCTACAGAACTCCAAATTACAAACCGTTAATTTTCCTTGAAACTATATTCACATATATTCGTACCATAAAATTTTCAGAATTTTTAGTCTAGCGAATTAGTACATTTTATTCATTGAAGTTACCCCTATTTCACTGCTAAACTGTTCTGCACACTCTTCACTACGAATCAATTTTCTCCTTGTACATAATTCAAAGGATGTTATCGTTTATTTCATTTGAAACTAGACTTATTAAGTATTTCAACATATAAATTATATCCCCTAATTATTTTTGTACAATTTTTAGTGATTTTTCCAAGTCAAAATAAGGGATCACGTAGTCATTCTGAACTAGTCTCTCAAAAACTTAAATATCTCATAATATAGAATTCCTTTGCTTGCTCTGTTTTTTTATATGAAAATAGACTCATTAAGCTCTAATTTGATATCTCATTCAGTCTCTGATTCAATTTCTACTATTTTTTGTAAAATTTTAGATTCACGTCACTGAAACTATTCAAAACAATTTTATTGTCAATTTTGATCTTTCACACTTCAATTGTATTCATCACTTTCCCATAACAATCTTTCCAATTTCCAATCACATATCGAGCATATTGCTCATAAGTTACACACGTATATAATCACACTTATCATCACAAAGTCATACACAATTTCATTTAATCAATTTCCCAATTGAGCGCTTCGGAATAATAACAGATACGCGATGGTATCGCACATAGCCCACCTTTAAAATCGAAGCTCTCTTGTACACATAGTGGCCTTCACTTAGCACCACTCATGTGACCTAGCTCGATTGTATACATAATTTTGGCTCTCTTGTACACATGGTGAACACTTAGTACCACCCATGTGACCTAGCCAGTTTATCTCGTAGCTCTCTTGTCTACATGGTGTCCTTTACCTGGAACCACGCATGCGACCTAGCTACATATATCCCGTAGCTCTCTTGTCTACATAGTGTACACATAGTATCACCCATGCGACCTAGCTACATCATAATGTCTAGTAGCTCTCTTGTACACATGATGTGCACTCAGCACCATACATGTGACCTAGCTACATACCATCTGTATCATCCAATCTTTCCGAAAGTTCAACCGGGATTTCTCTCTCTTTCTAATACTTGATTCCATACTTCCAATAGTCAGTTATGATTCAAAAATCAGCTACAATACATAAAATATGCTGAAATACAAAAACATAATAAAGATAATGTATTATTTACATATAAACTTACATGTTTTCTCATTTCCATGTCGAATTAATATTGAATGTTTAAATCATCATAATTATACTTACTTTCAACACCTCAGAAATCATAGTAAATATATCAATTTTACATTGAAACATGCATAAATGAATGCTTATTATACATATGAACTTACCTCGATACTAAAACGACCATTTTACCAACTTTCCCGATTTTTGATTTTTCTCCCATTCTAGATTCAAATCTTGTTTTCCGAGATCTAAAACATCATATTTTACTTATTTAATTAATTTACTATTCAAAACAGTCCTTAACTCAAACTTTGGAAAAATTACAATTTTGCCCCTAAAATTTTGCATATTTACACTTTTGCCCCTAGGCTCGGGAATCAAACTTCATCCCTTATTCTTATGTTTTATGACATGCTGATTATTTTCCCCTTCTATGACAACATCAAATTCTGACTCTAACACATAGTTATGAAGAATAACAACTTTTACCGATTAAACCATTTTACTCATTTTTCCTTAAAACCGCTTAGCAAAAGTTATTTAACATAATTTCAGCCTTCACACTCTACCATAAAACATAAAAATAAACACATTTCACCTATGGTTATTTTTCCAAATATGAACCCTAGCTTAAATTATTGCTAGAATAAGCTTAATCAAGTTACCGGGATTCCAAAATCGTAGAGAACTTGAAAAACTGGACTTACTATTGAGCTTGGAAAGCTTGAAAACCCTAGCCATGGCTTCCCCCATGCTAATTTCGGCCTCCATGAAAAAGATGAGTCAATTTTGGCTTTATTTTCCCTTTTTATTTCTTTTAATTACCAAATGACTAAAATGCCCTTAAGGCATTTCTTTAAAATTTTGTCCTATTCATGCCCATTTTTGTCCAAACAAAATATAATGGTCTAATTTCCATTTAAGGACCTCCTCTTTAAACCCCCATTTCAACCAAGTACTTATGAATTAGAACACATATTTTGCAACTTTTGTAATTTAGTCCTAAAAGTCCAATTAAGCACTTTATCAGTAAAATTACTTAACGATATTTTTACACAATATTTTAATCAAAAAATAAACCTTAAAACTTAATTGGAATAAATTTTTTGACTTCGAATTCATGGTTCTAAAACCATCATTCCATTTAGGCCCTAAATCGGGCTGTTATAGCAACTTCTGCAAATAAGCCCTAATAGGAAAATTAAACATGCAATCTATAAAATTTCTTATCAATACTCTAACACATGCATCTAATCACTCGGTAAATCATAAAAATTAATTGAAATAAATTTTTCTATCTCAGATTTGTAGTTTCGCAACCACTATTCCATTTAGGCCCTATTTCGAGATGTTACATGCTAGGTATGATTTATGGACAGTTTTGAACAATGTGATAATTAAATAAGTAAAATTTGCTATTATAGATCAAGAAAAATGGAGTTTGGACCTAAACTGAGGAAAGAACAAGGTTGTGGACTATCGAATAATTATTCATGTGTAAATAATACAATGTTATATCATGTTTTAATGTTTTATTAATGTATGAGTCTCTATGTTTAATTTTTATGACGAGTGTATGAACGACGTTATAGTCTATGAGCATGACATTATGAACGAGTTCGAAAAATGTGTGACATCGAGAAAATCCCGTTTGAAACTTAGGAATAGAATAGGATATGAGTGAAATGTCACTAGGAACCATGTGATAGCTCATGAGATTATGTGTATATGGGACTATATGAATTCGGGTGCTAGTCATGTACGTCCTACCGGTGGCTGGGTAGCCCGGCATGTGTTGCTGGTACTGTTAGCTTGTGCGAGTAGCCCGTGTAGTTACGTCCTGACTGTCAGCTTGTGTGAGCAGGCCCGTGATTAGCTCGAGAGCGAGCAATGTGTGATATGAGATATGAGGTAGCATTGGCTACGTAAGTGGCACTTATGTGCAAACTTTTCATGTATCCGATAGTATTCCAAGTGTTCAATAGGTAAATTAGTGAGATATGCAACAAGTAAGCCAATGGTAAGGAAATATGAGAATGTGTTATGAGTTGGTACAGGTATGTACGAAAAACTCATATGAATGAGCTCAGTATGTGATGAAATTTTGGTAAGATTGAGCATAAGTAAGTTATGCTTATGTAACTATGATGACATATATGTAAATTATGTTATGTTAATTGTATAATATTCATGCTTATGTTGCTATTTATTTTCATTTGAACTTACTAAGCTTTATGCTTACTTCTATATCTTTTCCATTTTATTATAGTATTGCCAAGCTAGCTCGGGGATCGGAGGAAGTTGGAGCTCAATTCACACTATCAAACTAATCTTTTGGGTATAGTGAATTCAAGTATTTTGAGTATGGCATGTATAGGGATTTGCTCTTTTTGTTGTATGTCATATTGGTTTAGCCAAATGTGTTGGCTTATAATGATTGATGATTTATTTTATATGTGGCCATGAGATATGGCCCATATTAATTGTGGAGATGTGTCCTATTCATAGATGCATGCATGTGCTATGAACACTCATGATGTGGTTAAATGCATTTGGAATGGATGAATTGTGAATATGATCATGTATGTTCGATGATGAAATTGTAAGTAAATGGCATAATAACAACTAAGGCATGAATGTATAAAATGGAAGTAAATTTATGTTACATATTGCATGTGATTTGGTAAGCTTGGTCTAAATAAAATATGAAGACTTAAGATAGCATAAATTGATAAGAAGTTAATATGCACGAGCTATGTTTATGAATGTGTAAGTGCTCATTTATACCATGTAGGATGTCATTGAGATGTTTAAGTGTGCACGTGTTATTGAGGGTGAGAACAGGCTTGGGAAGATAGCCTCAAAGTTGTCCACACGGGTAGACACATAGGCGTGTGTCTAGACTGTGTATGACACACAGTCTACCCCATAGGTGTGTAATCTGGCCGTATGTCCCCTACACCCTAATTAGTTAAAACAGAATGCTTAGTAGTAAACACACGGGCAGAGACACGGCTGTGTGTCTCAACCGTGTGAAGGACACGGCCTCAGGACGTGGGCGTGTGCCCAGGCCGTGTGAAGTCTGCACCTGATTTTTGGAATTTGATTCACCACACGGCCTAAGCATACGGGCTTGTGACTTGGCCATGTGACCCTAATTTTGTTGATGATGTCATAAATAGAGAGTTAGACGGGTTGAGGACACGGGCGTTTCTCAAGCCACATGGGCGTGTGCGATCACATGGCCTACCCACACGGGCTATTAAACCCTCCAAAACAAGAAAATTTTCTAGGTGTTGCAAAAGTTTTAGAAGTTCTCGGTTTAGTCCCGAACCACACTCAATGTACCTCCAAAAGAAGAAAATTTTCTAGGTGTTGCAAAAGTTTTAGAAGTTCTCGGTTTAGTCCCGAACCACACTCAATGTATGTTTTGGGCCTCGTGGGCCCTTATAAGGGACAAGATGCTTGTGTAGGAATGGTTTTAACTTAGGTGAAATTTTATAGCCCGATTTTGTATGAATGTTTATGTTTGAGTCCGGTAACGCCTCGAATCCTGTCCTGGTATCGGATACGGGTAAGGGGTGTTACACACACACGGTCTGACACAAGCCCGTGTGTCATCCCTTGTGGAAAAAATGAATCTATTTCTAGCTCCATTTCTCACCCAAATTTTCGCCCAAGACCTACACATGAAACCCACATCCAATACCAACCAATCCAAGCATTCAAAATAGACAATTCTATCATTCATCATAGCATACCATTACATGCATAAGTGGTTGTAAACTTACCTTGGATGAACTTAAGCATTACACAAAATTGATCACATATTATTAACATCTCTCATATGTAAATATATATCATGATAATCTACTTAGTAATACCAAAATGAACCATTACTAGCCATTCCAATAGCTAGGTTACAAAATAACATTTCAAGCAACTATTGGCCAAGTTATCCTATAATGCCATTATACCAAAATGATTTCTACTAAGTATACCCAAAATAACTAGTTGATAGTGTGATGATACTCTGGTGATCTCCAACCCTCGTGAGCTTTCGAGCACTATAAAACAGGGGAAAATAAAATAGAGTAAGCATTACATGCTTAGTAAGTTAGTATAACGGAAACTAAACTTACCAACCTTGCTTATTAAATCTAGGCATACAATGTTATGTTTCCATCCATTTAGCTAAATTTGCCTAATCACATACATTTAATCAAAAATATTAGTCACCAAAATCTTCATATCAATCAAGTAACATAGATGAGCTCATCAAACAATATTCTTTCAAGTCATTGTCATATTATCTCAAGATTTTCATGCCATGTCAAGGGTTTTATGTCCACTGAATCATTGAATTCTGATGGATGCTCAAGTAGTACACTCGAAGTGTACAATTCAATAATCCGTCAAATCCTTATTCAAAGGTACCCCTTAGGGCATTTAACCAAGAAACACTCTCTTGAGTCACATATCATATAATAGGATTACCAGTCCAGGCTAAATTCTTTATATAATGTAAGCTCAAAACAGCTCGATTAGGATTACCAGTCCAGGCTAACCCTAATCAGAACGTATGCTCGAGAAGTATTATATCAAGATTACCCATCCGGGCTAAATCGTTTCTGTAATATGCTCATTGGGATTACTCTCCGAGCTAAATCTCGTCCACAACAAATGAAAGACCTTATTAGTTTCGGGAAAGCGCATATAATCTTCAGAATTCACTTTCAATCGGACTTAACCCTTTATCACCATTTCAAGCATGTATCAATTTTCCATCGTAGAATACAAGTAAAGCACATCAACATAAATCACATTACATACAAACACAACATTCAATTAACATAATTACAAGTTCGATTAAGTTACGCGAACTTACCTCGACACTTGTTCGCGTTAAAAACTACTAATCGGATACCTTTTCTTTTCCTCGATCTAACCTCAAATTAGTGTTGTCCGGATTTATATAAATGAATTTAAACATCAATTTCACTCATTTCATATTTAAATGGACTCAATTTACTTCCTGGGTAAAATTACCATTTTGCCCCTAACTTTTCCATAAATTCTGATTGTCCTTGGCTCGAAAAATGAAACTTGTGCAAATTACTCCCTATTCCAAGCCTAACCAAAACCCCATTACAAATTTTCCAGCATATGTATTTGTAAAATTTTAGAATTTTTCATCAAATTTTACAACTTTTCATTTTAGTCCCTAAATCATGTTTTTATAAAAAATCACTTTGTAAAAGTTGTTTATCTATCAATAATCTTTCATTTTCTGCTATCAATTTCTAATTTCCAGCATATATTTCCATGACCCATTTTCATACCTTGATAACTTTTCAAATTAATCCCTCAAATAGAGAATTAAGATATCCCGGTTTCAAAAATACCGAAATTACTAAAAATAGGACAAGAGAACTTACTCAATTAAGCCTTGAAAGTTTCCCCTCTCTCTCCTAGGGTTTCCATAAAATTTTAGGTTGAAGATGACATTAATAAGATGATATTTTCTTTTATAATCTTTAATTAATTTAATTATTTCAAATTCCAATTTATTCCTTGACCTTTTCTAATTTTTCCATGGATTAGTCACTAAGAATCTACATTCTTTTCTCTAATGGTATAATTACCATATAAGGACCTCTAGATTTGAATTCCATAGCTATTTGATCCTTATAGCTACTAGAATTCAACTTTCGCATTTTATGCGATTTAGTCCTTCTCGTAATTAAACACTTAATCGATAAAATTTTCATACCAAAATTTTCACACGACATATCTACCATATTATGGACCATATAATAAAATAAATATAAATTATATTTTTGGGTTGGATTTGTGGTCCTAAAACCACTGTTCTGATTTTACTGAAAAATGGGCTATTACAGTGTGTCTTAGTCGTGTGAAACCTGCACCTAATTTTGAATTAAATTAATTAACCAGACGGCTTAGCACACGGACGTGTGGCATGGCCGCGTGGACAAGTCAGAGAGTTACACGGGGTCGAACACTGCCTGCAGTATGAGCGTGTCCCTTAGACCACACGGGCATATGAGCCCTGCACCTTGGAGAATTTTTGTAATTTCGTTAAAAATTCTTAGGGTCCCCAATTAAGTCCCGACTCGATTCTAATGCTCGTATTGGGCCTCAAGGGTTTAATTAAGGGACGTTACGAATGATTTCAGAATTTGAATAGTAACTTGCATGATTTATTAGTAAATGTGTCTGAAAGTTTTAGTAATGCTTCGAAACTCTATTCTGACGACAGATACAGGTTAGGGAGTGTTACATTTAGTGGTATCAAAGCTACGATTTAGTCAATTCTCAGATTTGATATAGCAAACACGAGTTTAGCTATACATGCCATTATATAAATTGTGATAGTGTGATGACTCCTGATCATTTTAAATGTGTTTTTCATATAGTAATGTCATCCAACCGAGCTAGAGCTGAATATGAGGAAGCTAAGAGCAATGCTTCAACTTTATGTCAAAGAGTTGCGTCTGTGTCTGGTAGTGAAAGGCCCGTGTCTGAGGGCCGAAGCGAGGAGGCAAAACAAGCCTTCTTCCAAATGATGAATGGATGGTTTACCTAGTATCTTAGAACAAAACCTGCAGTATAATGACCTCCCCTACCTGTTCCTCAACTGGTTATTAATCAGAATTCTCGAAATAAAATTGGTAAGCCTCCGGTAGATAAAATTCGCAAACATAGGGAGGAAGAATTTAGAGCTACAGCAGATGATGATTTGGAAAGGGCTGAGTTTTGGCTAGAAAATACTTTCCAGGTTTTTGATGAATTATCTTGCACACCTACCGAATGTTTGAAATGTGTAGTATCCCTACTGAAAGATATAGCTTATCATTGGTGGAATACCATAACTTCAGTTGTATCGAGAAAGAACGTTACGTGGGAATTCTTCCAGGCTGAGTTCAGAAAGAAATATGTTAGTCAGTAATTCATGAATCAGAAAAAGAAGGAATTTTTAGAGCTTAAACAGGGAAACATGACTGTATCTGAATATGGACGAGAATTTGTTCGGTGGAGTAAATATGCCAGAGAATGGGTTCTAATCGAGGCTGAGATGTGTAAATATTTTGAAGAGTGTCTGAATGAAGATATCAAGTTATTGATCAGAATTCTCGAAATAAGGGAATTTGCGATGTTAGTCGGTTAAGCATACAAAGCTGAAGAATTGAGTAAGGAAAAGAAACAGGCTGAAAGAGAGGCTAGGGTTTTTAAAAAAAGAACTATGAGTAAGTCACAATGTAATAGCCCAAAATTGGGTCTAGTTGGAACAGAGGTTTCGGGACCACAAAATCTGAGATGTAAATAATTATTTTATGATTATTTTGAGGTCTATGATACGATTGCATGATTGTGTGAAAATTTCGTGAAGAAATTCTATGCATAAAGTGCTTAATTCGAAGTTAGGGACTAAATTGAATAAGTTGCAAAACTTACATTCTAGAAGTATCTAGTATGAAATTGATTTGAAATATTAATTAGGAGGTCTTAAATAGCAATTTGACCAATTTCTAAGTTATGGACAAAAATTGGACATGGATGAAATTTTTGGAAAGTTTAGTAGTAAGGGTATTTTGGTCATTTAGGGGTAAAATGAATTAAAATACAAAATTAAAAGCCAATTCTGCTCATCTTCTTCACCATGAACGTGTATACCAAGGGAGACTCCATGGCTAGGGTTTTCAAGCTTCCCAAGCTCAATTGTAAGTCCGTTCTAACCCCGTTTTTCAAGTTCTTTACGTTTTTAGGGTCCCGGTAACTTGATTTAGCTTATGCTAGCAATAATTCAACCTAGGGTTCATATTTCGAAAAATACCCATAGGTAAAATTTGTGTATTCTGGTGTTTTATGATACAATATGAGGTTTTAAATTATGTTAGACAACTTGTGCTACTCGGTTTTAAGTGAAAACGAGCAAAAGGGCTTAATCGGTAAAAATACCTAATAGTCATAAGTATATGTTAGAGTGAGAATTTGATGTTTCCATAGAAGGGAAAAGTGATCATCATGTCATAAAACATAAGAATAAGGGATGAAGTTTAATTCCCGAGCCTAGGGGCAAAAATGTAAATATGCAAAAGTTTAGGGGCAAAATTGTAATTTTTCCAAAGTTTGAGTTAAGGACTGTTTTGAATAGTACATTAATTAAATAAGTAAAATATGATGTTATAGATCCCGGAAAATGAGATTTGAACCTAGAATGAGAGAAAAATCAAAAATTGGGAAAGTTGGTAAAATGGCCGTTTTAATATCAAGGTAAGTTCATATGTATAATAAGCATTAATTTATGCATGTTTCAATGTAAAATAGATATATTTACTATGATCTCCGAGGTGTTGAAAGTATGTAAGTTGGTATGATAATAATACAACAATAATGCTGTAATTTATATTTGAAAGTTAAATTTAGTGAATTAATTGAATTATGTTAAATTAAATGATTATGGTGCCAAGTTTATGAATTGATTTAAAAATATGTCTATGGTACATGAAGTGCATTGAATTATCATACATAAATGTGATTTCTATGATTATGGATATTATGGGAAATTGTAAGTTCATATGATTTTTAATAAGACAATGTGTAATTTAATGTTATTGCGTTGATATTAAATGAGATGTAAGTTTATATGTAAGTAATACATCACTATTACTTGTATTATGATATTTTATAAAAATATTGGAAATATGTTTGTGGATAATTACTTGATTGGTGAAATTGTTGGAAAAGAGAGAGAAATCCCGGTTGAACCTTTGGAAAGATTGGATGGTACAGATGGTATGTAGCTAGGTCACATGTATAGTGCTGAGTGCACATCATGTGTACAAGAGAGCTACAAGACATTATGATGTAGCTAGGTCGCATGGGTGATACTATGTGTACACCATGTAGACAAGAGAGCAACGGGATATATGTAGCTAAGTCGCATGCGTGGTTCCAAGTGAAGGACACCATGTAGACAAGAGAGCTACGAGATAAACTGGCTAGGTCACATGGGTGGTACTAAGTGTTCACCATGTGTACAAGAGAGCCGAACTATATGATGGGTGGAGCTATGTGCTGAAACCACCAAGTATCGAGGATTGATCCGAAGTGTTCAACGGGAGACTCTCTATGTATTGCTTTGTGAGTTTTGTGATGAATATGTGCAGGAACTTGGTTATGTGAATGATGTGTTCATTTAGTGACCAGGATGTGGTAAGGTTATAAACAAGTAAGTTATACATGAGGATGATTTTATGGTGACCTTGTGATCATGGGCCTATACTTGTGATGTATGAAATGTGGTGAAAATGATTTGTGATATGTATGTTAAAATGAGGTTAATACAAAGAAAGTGTGAAAGAGTGAATTAGCAATAAAACTGTTTTGGACAGTAGCGGTGATGTGATTTTGAAAAATCACCAAAAATAGTATAAATTGAATCAGAGACTGAATGAGATATCAAATTAAAGCTTAGTGAGTCTATTTTCATATAAAAGAAACATAGAAAGCAAAGAAGTTCTATATTTTTAGATATTTATGTTTTCGTGAGACTGATTCAGAATGATTACGTGATCCCCTGTTCTGACTTTGGAAAATAACAAAAATTTGGATAAAAATAATTAGAGGCTAAAAATTATATTTTTAAAATTCATAATGAGTCTATTTTCAAGATAAATCAACAAGAACATTATCCGAGTTCTGTACTATGAGATAATTATTTTTTAGTGAAGAGAGGTCAGAACTATCAGAAAGTGAAACAGGGAAAGTTTTAATGAATAAACTATACTAATTGGCTAAACCAAAAATTATGAAAATTTTATGGTGGAACGATATGTGAGTCTAGTTTTAGGGTAAATTTACAGATCTTAATTTGGAGCTCTATAGCTCAAATTATAAATAATTAAGTGACTATAACTCGTGTGGACAGTTTGATGTGAACATTTATTAGTAAATTGTGAAATAGTACTTACAAGAATGCTATATACATTAACGATGTGGAATGGAGAGAAGGAGGAGGAAAATAAATATATGTGGAATATATGGAAACTATGGTATATGAAATATTGATATAATGAAATAAATGATATGTGTTTATAAGAAAACAAAAAGAGAATGTTATGTATCATGACATGTATATATATATATGACAAGTCTCAATGTAATGCTTGTTGGGTATGGAATTGAATTGAAATGTTTCAGGCAAACATGTTATTCTGCGCATCTGAATCGTGGTATTTTATAAAGATATGATCTAGCTTTAAATATGAATTCTTGATGATTAAGCTGAAGATATTTGGTAAGATGATAATCTTGGTGTAAATGTATAAATGGTACTATAATAAACAAGGTAAAATGAGTATGAGAGACACATATATGATGACATACAAATGCTATGTTTGTGGTTTAATTGAGGATGTATAATCATTAAATGAATACCATGTTATATGCTTTTGATTTTGTATAAGTGTGTAAGAGATCAAGGTTGACCAAAGCTTGGAAAATAGCCTAGGTATATTCCACACAGGCAGAGACACGACCATGTGTCTCAGCCGTGTATGGAACACGACTTTGGGACACGGGCATGTGGAGCCTTAAAGCATGAAATTTCCAAGATTTTCGTAAGTTCTCGGTTTAGTCCCAAACCCTTTCTAAAGTATGTTTTGGGCTCCGTAGACTCAAATAAGGGACTATGTGTAAGAGAATGAATGCTTTGAAATATGAATAAAATTTTATGGCTCGTATTTTAGTTTAATGTTTGTATGTTTGTCTGGTAACACCTCGTACCTTAGCCCGGCCTCAGATACGGGTAAGGGGTGTTACACACAATCATTTGCTTCTAAGAAATTAAAGAAGTATTACAATCGGGTGACCACCTCTACGGGATATTCTGAAAGAAAGCGAGGATCTTAACATTCTAACCTGAGGTCTTCATCTCCATCTGTGACCAGTGTGGGTAGTGTTGGTAATCCCAAACCAAAATGTAAACACTGTAACAAATTTCATCATGGGGAATGTTGGTCTAGGAGTGGAGCTTGTTTTGTATTTGGTTCGCCTGATCATTTTCTCAGAGATTGTCCAGAAAGGGTTGAAAAAGAGTTAGAACCAACTCCAAAGCCTAGTAACCCCGTTTTGAGAGGCAGACCACCCCGTCATCCCGACAATGTTAGTAGTAGTTGAGGCACTCCCAGGGATACAACAATTAGATCTGAGTCATGAGCACCTACAAGAACATATGCTATTCATGCTATAGAATATGCCTCTACACCAGATGTCATTACTGGTACATTTTCTCTACTTGATACGGACATTACTGCTTTGATTGATCCTAGTTCCACACATTCATACATATCACAAACGTAGTGACTATAAAAATTTTACCTGTTGAATTCACTGAATTTATGGTTAAAGTTTCAAACCCCCGAGACCAGTGTGCTATAATGGATAAAGTTTGTAAGAATTGTCCATTGATGGTAAAAGGTTATTTTTTTCGGCCCACTTGATGTTATTTCCATTTGATGAAATTGATGTGATTTTGGGAATGGATTGGTTAACCCAATATGATGCAGTGGTGAATTGTAAGCAGAAAAATATTGTATTGAAATGTGAGAGCGGTGAATTACTTCATATTGAATCTGATAAATTGGATGGATTACCTAATGTGATTTCAGCAACATCAACATAGAAAAATGTCAAAAAGGGTTATGGTTCTTATCTCGCATATGTGTTGGATACTAAAGTGTCTGAGTCAAAGATTTAGTCAGTGCCGGTTGTATGTGAATTTCCTGATGTATTCCTAGAAGAATTACCTGGTTTACCACCGGATAGAGAAGTGAAATTCTCTATAGATCTTCTCTCGGGTACAACACCTATATCTATAGCACCTTACAGAATGGTTCCTACTAAATTTAAAGAGCTGAAAGTATAGTTGCAAGAGTTGATTGATAGCAGTTTTGCTTGACCTAGCTTCTCACCTTTGGGTGTGCTAGTTCTGTTTGTAAAGAAGAAAGATGGATCGTTGAGGCTGTGCAATGATTATAAACAGCTCAACAAAGTTACAATAAAGAACAAGTACCCATTGCCTCATATTGGTGACCTGTTTGACCTGTTAAAATATGCCATTGTATTTTCGAAGATTGATCTCCGTTTTGATTACTATCAACTACGGGTAAAAGATTCAGATGTACCAAAGACAACTTTTAGAACCAGGTATGGACACTATGAATTTGTTGTGATGCCATTCGGTATGACAAATGTACCTACGGTGTTTATGGATCTGATGAACATAATTTTTAGCCCATATTTAGATAGGTTTGTGGAGGTATTTATAGATGATGTTTTGGTTTACTCCAAAGATGAAAATGAACATACGGAGCATTTGAGAATAGTGTTACAAACCTTGCGAGAGAAATAATTGTATGCCAAATTTAGTAAATGTGAATTTTGGCTACGGGAAGTTAGTTTTCTCGAGCATATAGAATCTGTTGAAGGTGTCAGAGTAGACCCGAATAAAATTTTAGCAATTGTTAATGGGAAGCCATCGAAGAATGTGTCTGAAGTCTGAAGATTTCTGGGACTAGCTGGTTATTATCGGAGGTTTGTAAAAAGTTTTTCAATGATAGCTTCTTCAATGACTCGGTTTCTATAGAAAAATCTAAAGTTTGAGTGGACTGACAAATGGCAACAGAGTTTTGACAGATTAAAAGTTTTATTGACAGAAGCACCAGTGTTAGTTCAACCAGAATCGGGTAAGGAATTCATAATCTATAGTGATGCATCGTTAAATGGTTTAGGCTGTGTTTTGATGCAAGAAGGCAACGTAGTAGCCTATGCTTCACGACAGCTAAAGCCACATGAAAAGAATTACCCGATATATGATCTTGAATTGGCAACCATTGTGTTCGCATTGAAAATTTGGTGGCATTACTTGTTTGGTGAAAAATGTCACATATTCACTGATCATAAAAGTTTTAAATATTTGATGTCACAGAAAGATTTGAACTTGAGATAGCGCAGATGGCTTGAATTACTAAAACATTACGATCTTGTTATTGACTATCATCCGAGAAAACCTAATATGGTGGCAGATGCTCTGAACAAAAAATCCATGTTTTCCTTGCGAGCTATGAATACTTGATTGTCATTATCTGATGATGGTTCAATTATATCTGAGTTAAAAGCTAGACCAACATTTTTACAGTAGGTTTCTGAAGCTCAGAAAAATGATAGTAAGTTGTAAGAAAAACTAATACAAAGTGAATCGACTCCTGACTCAGAATTCTAGATCGGGATTGATGGATGTTTGTTATTTAGAGGCAGAGTATGTGTACCAAAAAGG
This sequence comes from Gossypium hirsutum, assembly GCF_007990345.1. Lineage (NCBI taxonomy): Eukaryota > Viridiplantae > Streptophyta > Magnoliopsida > Malvales > Malvaceae > Gossypium > Gossypium hirsutum. The sequence goes on along the minus strand of NC_053426.1, from coordinate 58,495,396 downwards.
TCAGAACTAGTACAAAAGATTTTTAAGGAAGCTCATGATGGTAACATGTCTATACATCCTGGTAGTAATAAAATGTGAAATGATTTGAAAAAGATGTACTAGTGGTAGGGAATGAAACGAGATATTTTTGAATTTGTATCTAAATGTTTAATATGTCAGCATGTAAAAGCTAAACATCAGTTGCCTTTTGGACTATTACAGCCAGTTACAATACCTTAATGGAAATGGGAAAGAATTACCATGGACTTTGTATCAGGGTTACCCCTGTCTCCAAAGAAGAAAGATGTCATTTGAGTAATTGTTGATCAGTTGACAAAGTCTGCACACTTTATTCCAGTATGTATGGATTTTTCCTTGGATAGATTAGCTGAATTATATGTTTCTGAGATGGTCAGATTGCATGGAGTGCCTGTCTCTATTATTTTAGATAGAGACCTTAATTTACATCTCTATTTTGGAGCAAATTGCAAGAAGCTCTGGGTACTCAGTTGCGCTTTAGTACTGCATTTCATTCCCAGACAGATGATCAATCGGAACGGGTAATACAAATCTTGGAATATATGCTTCGATGTTGTATACTTGAGATTGAAGGTAACTGGGAAAAGCATTTTCCTTTGGTTGAATTCGCTTATAATAACAATTATCCATCTAGTATCAAAATGGAACCATATGAAGCTTTATATGATCGCAAATGTAGAACTCCATTGTATTGGACAGAACTCAGTGAGAGAAAGTTACACGGAGTTGACTTGGTTCGGGAGACCAAGCACAAAGTGAAAGTAATTCGAGACAGTTTGAAAGCAGCCTCTGATTGTCAAAAGTCTTATGCTGATATGAAATGAAAAAAATAGAATTTCAAGTTGATGACAAAGTATTCTTGAAAGTAGCACCTTGGAAGAAAGTTCTCCGGCTTGGCTGTAAAGGAAAACTGAGTCTACGGTTCATTAGACCATATGAGATTACAGAAAGAATCGGACTAGCTGCATATCGATTAGCTTTACCACAAGAACTTGATCGAACTCATAATGTTTTTCATGTGTCTATGCTACGGTGGTATCGATCTGATCCTTCACATGTTATCTCTCCGACAGAGGTAGAGATTCAAGCTGATATGACATATAGTGAAGAACCAATCAAAATCTTTGCTTGAGAAACAAGAGAGTTAAGAAATAAAAAAACCTTTAGTAAAAGTTCTTTGGAAAAGACACGGTATTGAAAAGGTTACCTGGGAACCAAAGGATACTATGAGGAATCGATACCTGAATCTTTTCACTGGTGAGATTTTCGAGGACGAAAATTGTAACACCCCTTACCTGTATCCGACGCAGGGACAGGGTTCGAGGCATTATTGGACTTAAATATAAACATTCATACAAATCTGGCCATAAAATTTGGTCCAAATCAAGTTCATACAATCACATGCATATCGTCCCTATTACGGACCTATGAGGCCTAAAACATACACTGGAAGCAGTTCGGGACTAAACCAAGAACTTTGGAAACATTTGGAAGACTTAGAAAAATTTTCATGAAAATAGGGTCACACGCCTGTGTGGGTAGGCCTTGTGGTCACACACACTCGTGTGACTTTGGACACACCCATGTCTTCAGCCCGTGTAACTATCTATTTATGACGTCAAGTGCAAAATGAGATCACACGACCAAGACACACGCCCGTGAGGGCTAACCGTGTGCCACACACGGTCGAGACACACGCCCGTGTGTCTACCTGTGTGGACAAATACAAGGCTATTTTCCAAGCCATGTTTCCACCCTCACTTGCACACATTCACAAAACATCACATGGCACAATCTTAAGCATATAAATGCATCTAAACCAACAAAAAAGAAAAGAAAAACAATAGCATATCATTCACGTACCCACATCCATCTTGCTAATAGAGTCATACTACCAATTAAATTCATGCTAAATTCATATTCATGGTGAAAATATACATACTCTTAACATCATACTTTACCAATTCAAACATACTAAATCACGTTCAATAATAAGACTATCTGGCCACATTCAACCATTAGATCTTTAGGCTATAAACCGCTCATAACAAAACTATCCACTTGAGTCATAGTCACAAAATTATTTATATCTTGAGCTACAGAATTCTAAATTATAATCCACTTGATTTTTCTGAAACTAGACTCAATTATCTTCCTACTATAAAATTTCTAGAATTTATGATTTATCCAATAAGTACAGTTAATTCTTCAAATTCGTCCCTGTTCTGCTGTTTGATAGTTTCGACATTTCTTCACTAAAGATTAATTATCTCTTAATACGGGATTTGAATGATGTTCCCATTTGTTTCTCTTGAAATTAGACTTATTAAGATATTAAACATATAAATTTAGACCACCAAGTATTTTTATAAAATTTTTAATGATTTTCCAAAGTCAAAATAGGGGAACCCAAAATCATTCTGACCTTGTCTCAAAAAAATTCAAATATATAACAAAATGAGATTATTTTGCTTAAACCGTTTCTTCTATCTAAAAATAGACTCAATAATATTTAATTTCATATTTTATTCAACCTCTAATTCAATTTCCAAAATTTTTGGTGAGTTTTCAAAGTTGTACTACTGTTGCTATCCAAAACTGTTTTAATGCTAATTTTACTCTTTCATGATTCCCTTGTACTAACTTTCATTAACATACCATTATAAACCATATCACACAATGACATTGGCATAGGCATATGAGTAATTAATATGCTTGCAGCTCATTAGCCAATATAAGCCAATTTATATGGCTACATACCAAATCAAATCCTTACTCATTACAAGCCAATACATTTGGCCATATCATAATGACTCATACACAAAATGACTAAGTCACTATATATGCCATAAACTCAAAGGTTTGCGTTCATTTACCCAACATGATAGCTGGATAGTATGATAGAGTCTCCAATGATCTCCAACTCGAGCTAGCTTATTAACCCTATGAGACATGGGAAAGGAAAGGGGAGTAAGCTTCAAAGCTTAGTAAGTTCATATGCAAGTACGAACAACTATTAGCATTTATTTACTTTATCCATCCATGATGATACTATTATTACAAGCATTAAATCCCATGATTATCACTTACTCATTCATAATGCTTACTCTTTTATCTTACACACACTAATTATATTGTCTTAGCATTAGGCTAGCAACCATAATCTCCCCATTATAGCATATCACTTTATTAACAAGTTATTTCAATTTGCTTAACTACACGAACATCATTTACGAGTAATCATAATTTCAACATATAGCTTAACAATCTTTCACATATCTATTGAATCACAACTTAAGTATATACATCGTACTATATCCCAACTCAATTAGGCTCATTAGCCTAACACATGCTTATTTTCAAATCTTATCATACATCCATTTATCATAATTGTAGATCATTAGTCACATGACTATCAATATTTCACAAGGATAACTTTCTCGTATGCGTTCTTACCACATATTCATAGTATATCGAGACCTTTACTCATGGGTTATAAGTACATACCTATACTAACTCATAGCACATTCTCATATTTCCTTATCATTAACTTACTTGTCACATAATTCACTGATTTACCCGTTGAACACTTGGAATACTATCGGATACACGGAAAGCGTGCACAAAGTGCTTCATATGTAGCCACATGCTACCTCATATCACATATCACACATTGCTTACTCTTGAGCTATTCATGGGCCTGCTCACACAAGTTGATAGTCAAGACGTAACTACATGGGCTGCTCACACAAGCTGATAGGTGCCCGCAACATATGCTGGGCTACCTAGCCATTGGTAGAACGTCCAAGACCAGCACCCGGATTCACATAGTCACATATACACATAATATCATGAGCTCATAATCACATAGTTCCCAGTGGCATGTCACTTGTATCCTAAACTATTCCTAAGGTTCAAACGGGATTTTCTCGACGTCTCATCTTTGTCGAACTAGTTCACAATGTCATTCTCATTGACCATAGTATCATTCATACACTTATTGTAACAATTAAACATAGAAATTCATACATTAATTAAGCATCAAAACATGATATAACATTGTATTATCTACACATGAACTTACCTCATCACCAAAAATGGCAAAGAGGGACCTAATCGTCAATTACTCATTTTTTCCCCCGTTCTAGGTCCAAACCTCATTTTCTTTGATCTATAACACCACATTTAGCTTATTTATTAGTCACATTATTCATTGTGACCAAAAAATCATATTATGGAAAAATTATGTTTTTGATCCTAAACTTTGTCAAATTTACATTTTTGCCCCGAGGCTCGTAAAATGAAATTTATTCAATTTCTTTGTACTTTAAGCCTAGAAAAACCATTTTCATAACTATAACAGCCTAAAATTTTTAACACTCCTAACCCGTATCCGTCGTCGGAATGGGGTTACAAGGCATTACCATTCATATTTTAATTTAGAACAAACTTTCATTACAAGGTAAATCATCTAATCTTTTTTTTTATAAAAAAACCAAACTACCCGTTTCGATACACTATTTAACTAATTATTCAGATTTGTTAACTTAATTCAAACAAATAAACATAGAAATCTAGTGCTTAACTTATAACCCAATACAATTCATTTCATATCCAAATGAAATATGCAAACTTAACATTCAAAGCATATGAATGGTTTATATATAAATAAATCTATCAACTTGCAATTTATATTCACCAACTTAAACTAATAAAGTCACACATCATCATGCTTCATATAAATACATATATCTCAATGTCCATTTCATTAATCAAATATTACCTAACATTATAACATACATTACTTAACCACAATTATTTTATTCGACAATTATAACATGAGCATGTAAGCAAATATATAATGACCTATTTTTATCACATTTGCCGAACCATATAGGTTATGCATGAATAAGTCGAATTAACATACCCAACTTCTCTTCACTTAGCTAATTCACTACCTTAATAATCATGATATATGCATATACATATATGTTTACTCATACAATGCTTTTATAATGGAATTAAAACAGCTAATACCTATTCACAATTATATGCATTTCATAAGTATTTCATTTCAGTGTTACCATTCTCAAATACAAAGCATATCATATAATACATATACCAAAATAAATCCTAGTCACATTAGAATTTAGGCGAATACTTCTTAATACCAAATCATGATATAAAATGTACTTTTCAAAGGTAAATCATTCACCGATTATAGATAAATATGTATATCCAAGACACAAATTTCATGACCCATATGGAAAACCATACAAAATATCTCCAATCATGTTCGATCATTACAATACATCATTTATTACCAAATCATTTATAACACCTTAACCTAACATAATAACTATAATTTACATATATAACTTTTCTTAGTATAAACCGCATCCAAATTGAACAAACATACTTATGTATATATTATGACCAATTCATTCATATCACATCCGAATCACCAATCAACTTCAATGCACAAAAAGCACATATCACAAATATTATTCATCCATAGCATGAAATACCATAGCCAAAATAAACTCAAACCATAAGCAAACATAACTGAAAATCAAACATGGAAATTAAGGCATTTTCGCATGGCTCAAAATATACAGAACTAAAATCCAACATTTCAAAAGATAATCCAGCCTATACATGCCATAGGTTTGATAGGTCACTTATAAAGGTACTGAAAATAGTGGATAGTGTGATAGACTTTGCTGACGATCCCCGAGCTCGTAACTTGAATCCAAAATCTATAAAACAGAAGCAAATATACACACAGTAAGCTATCTTAGCTTAGTAAGTCATAAGAAAATAAACAACCAAATGATATTATCAGCTCAATTAAACTAAATAATAATATATCATCTTTATCACATTTAGTGTAATGCCCTAATTTTTGGGATTTCTGTGGTTTTCAATGAATTTTAAAATTTCTTTGTTTTGACTGTTTGGCGTAGGTTTAATTATGTTAGTGGGCCTCTAGAAGGCCCAAACTTAAGCTAAAACATGGTAATTTTAAGTGATTTTAATCCATAGGGAAAAGAGGTTCTGGTTAGCTAGGCTTTTAAGTACTAACTGGGTAAAATAAAACACAAGGAAGCCTGTGGTAAGTTGGCATGTGACGCCACTTGGGGGCTTTAGAGGTGGCGTGTGCATGACCAAGGAGAGCTAAGGTTCGAGTCGCAAGCTAAGCAAATTAGTGATATTAATTTTTAAGTACAGAAAGGGTAAGCAGTGGAACTGAAGTGAAAGTCTATCAGGAGAGGATTTAGGAGTTGATAAGAGATAGGATTTAGGAGTTGATAAGGGAGAGGATTTAGGAGCTGATAAGGGAGAGGATTTAGGAGCTAATTAGGGAGAACGGTGTGGCCGAATGGTGGACTCTTGAAGAGCAAGAGTTGGCCGGCCAAGGGGTGCTTTAGAGGGGCAAATTTTGGCTAGGTTAAGTGCCAGTATAAATTCGGCACTAGGGGTAAGTTGTGCCGTTTCCTGACTATTCTCCTCTTCTTTTCTTTTTCTCCTCTCTCCATCAAATTTTTTCTTTTTCTTATTTTCTCTATAGCCAAATCTTTCTATCCTCCTGTTCATCTCCATCTTTTTCTTCAGATGATCCTAAACCTTCAAAGCCATTTGCCATAAGAAAAGCCGAAATCCCGGAAGCATATTTCCTTGTGTGCCGATTTCTCCTAGCCAATTCTCTCATCTTTTTCATCATTCTTGACTGATTCTTTAGTTCTCTAAACCTCAAGCTTCTGTCGACAAGACCACAGCAAAACCCTCCTATTTCATCTTTCGTTACACTGTTGTAAGGAAAAAAAACCGAAAACTCCACACTCCTAGGGACTTAGTCGAATATTGAGATCACTGAAGGCTCGACTTTTGCTATCATTTGAGGGCTTAGAACTGCATCAGAATCGAGTGGGGATTTGTTGACGGAAGGAATCGGTGTGTGATCTAGAGGCTGCTGATCAAGGGCTTGGACAAGGGGAACAATGGGATCTAACTGTAGTTGCAAATTCTGGCAAAGGTAGTTCGTGTGTGGATCTCGTCAACGAATCGTCACAAACAGGTGTGTAACTAACACCATCTTATAGACTAGATCGGTAAAAGCCGAAAAGCTGAAATACCGAAAAGTCGGCATTCTAAGAGCATGCAAGTGTACGAATGCTCGTGAGATTAGTAGTTTGATGTATATGGTAGATTAAAGTGATAAGACTGTAGAGTGCACGATTTTGTGCATTTCGATGTTTTTGGGTTTAATGGGCCAACGGGCCCAATTCGGTCAGAAAATGCGGTAAGTGTTCCTGGTCGTATGAAAATGGCTATGCTATGCATGAAAACACTAAGAATATTTAAATTACTTGAATACCCCTATGTATGGAAATTACTGATATACCCCTAGGTGTAAAATTACCATTATACCCCTAGGGTTACTTTTGACTGAAAAGCATGATGATTTAATTCTGTATGATGTATGCCATGATTGTATATCTGTTGCATGGGGACATGGGTTATATTATGGAGGAAGCGTCCTGGTGGCTATGCCACAATTATCTAATCTGGTGGCACTACCACATATATCTGTTCTGGTGGCTCTGCCACAATTATCTGTATCGAGTGGGGATTGAGAGGTATTGTTGACTGAAGGAATCGGTGTGTGATCTAGAGGCTGCTGATCAAGTGTAACGCCCCGTACCCGAGACCGTTGCCGGAGTCGGACACGAGGGGTTCACAGACTAAATTCGCTTACTATCGCAGTCCATTTTAAAAATTTCCAGACAGCTGGCTAACTGTGTCGCTGTCACCTTAAAAATTATATCTTGAGTTTCACAACTCGAAAATCAGTTTCGTGATTTTTCCCTGAAACTAGACTCATATGTACATCTACATATTGTTTTCTAGAATTTTTGGTCAGGCCAATTAGTACAGTTTATTAGTTAAAGTCTCCCCTGTTACAGGGTGCGACTACACTGACCTTCATGCATTACAATTTGGATATCTCCCTATACAGGGCTTCAATACTGATGCCGTTTGTTTCTTTAGAAACTAGACTCAGAGAGGAATCTATACACATATGTCATGACTCCTAATTATCTCTGGTTAATTTATAATGAATTTCCAAAGTCAGAACAGGGAATCCAGAAACTGTTCTGGCCCTGTTTCACAAAAACCTAATTATCTCTTAACATACCACTCATATGACTGTTTCGTTTCTTCCATATGAAAGTGGATTCATCAAGGTTCATTTAAATAATTTATTCACTATTTAATTCCATTCCTAATATTTTTAGTGATTTTCCAAATCTACATCACTGCTGCTGTCAACATTTGCCTTTAAGGTAGACTTTACCTATTTCATAGTTTCCATGATTCAACTAGCCCTTTTAGCATAAATAGCACAAATTATGATAGTGATTAACCATTCCCATGGCCAATCCTTGTTAAGCATATCCACACCTCTCAATAACCATATCCATACCAAATGATTATAACATTATGCTCAAACATATATAAGCCATTTTCGCATGGCTATCCCAAATTATACAAAACCGAAGGGTACATGACCAACAACAAAAGGGTAGTCCTATACATGCCATTTTCAGAGTTCAACCAAAAGTGTACCAAAAGGGTTTTGATAGTGTGGGCGACTTCGACTTCAATAATCCCGAGTCCGATAGCTGACGAACCAAAATCTATAAAACAGAGATTCAAAGAACGGAGTAAGCATTTAATGCTTAGTAAGTTTTAAGCAAAACAAAGTGTTCTCAATCACTATCATTGGTCATTCATTTCAACTGTTCGATGAAGTTAATCTAGAGCTTCATCTCGATCTATAATATCATTAAACGGAACACTTGGCTGCCACATATATACTTTCGAATAATAATGACCTAGATGGTCAAATATTTCCAAAGCACATTCTTCATCGATTTTCAACTTTCAATAATCCTTTCCACTTGTTCATAATCACATCCATACTTTTAAGTATTTCAACATGACAAGTAGTAAATTACCATAGGCACATAAAGAACCAACATATTCCTTATCACATATATGTAAGCTTACAAATCATAATCCTTACCTTGTACTGGCACATCTAGCTCAACCCAACCCATACTCAGATCATAAGGCTTTTGGGCAGAATATGCACTAATACATAAGAATATTTCATTGCATACTTATTATACAAACATACCAATACCAATTAGATCATTCTCACATTTGGAGTTATAATATTAATCACATTTACCTACCTCTTTGATACTGATAATTCACCTCGAAATCACTCCACCGATGAGTAAGTAATACGTACCTGAACATCTTGAATACATAATACTTATTTGATGGTAACTTAATGCAGATACTCAATATCAAAGTCTTACTTGAATCCTAGCATTTAGCCGTCGGGTCTTTAAAGCTCGGATATAGTACGAGCACGAAGCCTACGGACATTAATCAGGATAATATTCTCGCATAAAGCCTGCGGGGTTTTAACCCGGATATAGTATTGACACAATTGCCCTTCGGGACTTATCACATTTATACACTTCCACATCCATCATATTGGCCATTCGGCCTTATCACATATATACACTTTCACATTCATCACATTGGCCATTCGGCCTTATCTCATATATGTATGTTCACATTCATCACATTGGCCATTCGGCCTTATCACACATACACATGTTCACATTCATCACATTGGCCATTCGGCCTTATCACACATACACATGTTCACATTCATCACATTGGCCATTCGGCCTTATCTCAGATATGCATGTTCACATTCATCACATTGGCCATTTGGCCTTATCACACATACACATGTTCACATTCATCACATTGGCCATTCGGCCTTATCACATATATATACACTTTCACATTCATCACATTGGCCATTCGGCCTTATCACATATATACACTTTCACATTCATCACATCGGCCATTAGGCCTTATCACATATATATACACTTTCACATTCATCACATCGGCCATTAGGCCTTATCACATATATACACTTTCACATTCATCACATCGGCTATTAGGCCTTATCACATATATACACTTTCACATTTATTCAAATATACTTCACATACCACATATACTATCATGTACAGACTTGGTCTTGGCCGAATCTACATCCATCACTTTCCAATGAATAATTCAATTTTACGCCATACTATCATTTCATATTCGAATACTCATAAGCTTACAATATCACGATTTAGAATTCAAGTATGGGTTTAATCAATAGCTTATGAGCAACTAAAACAAGTTTTATCCATGTTTACAACAAAATCACATATTCACTACGAGCTGTTTTCCTGAGCAATGGTCACTAAATTATTTATAACCGGAGCTACAAAACTCCAAATCACTTGCCGTTAATTTTTCCTGAATATAGACTCCTATATCTTCCATCCATAAAATTTCCAGAATTTTAGGTTTGGCCAATCAATACCAGATTTTTCTTAAAGTTTCCCCTGTTTCACTATTTGACTAATCTGACCACTCTTCACTACGAATCAAATTTCTCATTTTACAGAATTCAAAATGTGTTGTATTTGATTTCATTTGAAACTAGACTCATTAAGGAGTCTAAGAATATAAATTTTATCTTATAACCATTTTTGTACAATTTATAATGATTTTCTAAAAACAGAACAGGGGATTTCGGAGTCATTCTGACACCGTCTCACACAACTTTAAATATCTCTTTATAGGAAATTTCTTTGCTCACAAGGTCTCTTTTATAAGAAACTAGACTAATTAAGCCTTGATTAAATATTTTATTCAGCCTATAATTCCACACCAACAATTTATAGTGATTTTCTAAAATCACGTTACTGCTGCTGTCCAAAGCAAATTATTACAATTTGCTCTTAAATTTCCAAGTCCAAACACATATGAACTTACCATTTGAGTTTAAGACATATCATGACCACATCATATCTTATTAAATCAACTCATTATGTCCTATTATGATTGAATTTACTCAACTTTTAATCACTTAAAACTTACCTCGGATGTTGTCGAACGATTTCGGCGGCTATTCGATCACTTTTTTCCTTTCCTTTATCCAACTTTGGTCCTCTAAGCTCTTGAGCTTAATCTAGATACAAGTATGGCCAAACCTCCTCCTAATGCTCTTCCAAACCAAACATGAAGCAAGAACTCCTTCCTTCTTCCTTAGAATTTTCGGCCAAAAGAAATGAAAGAGGATGAACAAATTTTCTTTTTCTTTCTTTTCTTCACTCACGGCAATGGGGGGGGGGACAATCACACACATCCTTTCTTTTCTTTTTTTTGTTTCTCATCCTACTAACACTATTATTTTATTGCCCATTCCCTTTATTTTATTAATCCTTACATAATGCACTACCCCAACATGTTTATGACATGTTTTTAGCCATAACATCTTGTCCACCCATGCTCTTTATTTTATTAATCCTTACATAATGCACTACCCCAACATGTTTATGACATGTTTTTAGCCATAACATCTTGTCCACCCATGCTCATGGCCGGCCACTACATATTAGGGGGGAAAATTGACATGCAAGTCCTCCCTTTTGATTACATGCACTATTAGGTCCTTGTAGATTAGCCTATCACATTTTAAAAATGTCACCAATAAGTCCTTTTGACTAAATTCACATGCAATTTACTAAATCGAAGCCTAAAACTTTCACACCTTCATAATCACATATTTTAGACAATAAATATCACATTCAAATAATTTGGTGACTCGGTTTAGCGGTCTTAAAACCGCTTTCCGACTAGGGTCACTTTAGGGGTGTCACATCAAGGGCTTGGGCAAGGGGAACAACGGGATCTAACTCTAGTCGCAAATTCTGGCAAAGGTAGTTTGTGTGTGGATCTCGTCAGCGAATCGTTGCAAACAGTTGTGTAACTGACACCATCTTATAAACTAGATTGGCAAAAGCCGAAATGCCGAAAAGTAGGCATTCTAAGAGCATGCGAGTGTGCGAATGCTCGTGAGATTAGTAGTTTGATGTATATGGTAGATTAAAGTGATAAGACTGTAGAGTGCACGATTCTGTGCATTTTGATGTTTTTGGGTTTAATAGGCCAACGGGCCCAATTCGGTAAGAAAATGCGGTAAGTGTTCCTGGTCGTATTAAAATGGCTATGCTATGCATGAAAACCCTAAGAATAGTTAAATTACTTGAATACCCCTATGAATGGAAATTACTGATATACCCCTAGGTGCAAAATTACCATTGTACCGCTAGTGTTACTTTTGACTGAAAAGCATGATGATTTAATTCTGTATGATGTATGCCATGATTGTATATCTGTTGCATGGGGACATGGGTTATATTATGGAGGAAGCGTCCTGGTGGCTATGCTACAATTATCTGATTTGGTGGCACTGCCACATATATCTATTCTGGTGGCTCTGCCACAATTATCTTTATCGAGTGGGGATTAAGAGGTATTGTTGACGGAAGGAATCAGTGTGTGATCTAGAGGTTGCTTATCAAGGGCTTGGACAAGGGGAACAACGAGATCTAACTCTAGTCGAAAATTCCGGCAAAGGTAGTTCGTGTGTTGATCTCGTCAACGAATCGTCGCAAATAGGTGTGTAACTGACACCATCTTATAGACTAGATCGGCAAAAGCTGAAAAGCTGAAATGTTGAAAAGTTAGCATTCTAAGAGCATGCGAGTGTGCGAATGCTTGTGAGATTAGTAGTTTGATGTATATGGTAGATTAAAGTGATAAGACTGTAGAGTGCACGATTTTGTGCATTTCGATGTTTTTGGGTTTAATGGGCCAACGGGCCCAATTCTGTAAGAAAATGCAGTAAGTGTTCCGGGTCATATGAAAATGGCTATGCTATGCATGAAAACCCTAAGAATAGTTAAATTACTTGAATACCCCTATGTATGGAAATTACTAATATACCCCTAGGTGCAAAATTACCATTATACCCTTAGGGTTACTTTTGACTGAAAAGCATGATGATTTAATTCTGTATGATGTATGCCATGATTGTATATATGTTGCATGGGGACATGGGTTATGTTATGGAGGAAGCGTCCTGGTGGCTATGCCACAATTATTTGATCTGGTGGCACTGCCACATATATCTGTTCTGGTGGCTCTGCCACAATTATCTGTTCTGGTGACACTGTCACATTATCTGTTCTGGTAGTCATGCTATATATTTCTGGGGCGTGTAGCGGTTGGGTGAGTCGAGTAGTCTCCCCACATGGTGAAAGGTTGGTATGGGGGTGCATGTGGTTGGATATGGGTTGGGTTTTGCATAGACATGTAATATCTATTATGTTCTGTTATGGGCCTATGGGCTTTATTCTGACTTCTGTTCTGGGCTAAAGCCAACTTATTCTATTCTCTATGGTTTAAACCGATATAGGCTATGGTTGGGTTAATTTACACTCTGAGTTTCCCCAAACTCACCCCTTTATTTTTCATCCACGCAGGTAATCCCCAACCATAGTGGGCTTGGAGCTGTGAGGGATTCGGAGTGGCCACATGTTCTGCAAGTTGATTTTATTCTGGTGAATTGGACATTTTTTATTATTTACGTTTAAGGTTTTAGGTTTTTAAAAATGTAATAAGGCCGCTTAATTATTTTCTTTGATGGGTTTTATATGTTTTATTGAGTTAGGTATTATTTATATTTAACTGTTGAATTTGGATAGCATTAGGGCGCGTTTTCAAAAACGGTAATTGATTTCAAAATAACCCGACAACAAGCAAAGCTTCCACAATGAGAATATTTTTGCAAAATTAATCACTTTTCCTAAAAAGGACTTAATCAAATTGCTTTCTTAGAAATATACACGACGTTAAGGTGTGGTAATGGCGGTGTGCATGTCTAGGATTGGATCCCAAGGGAGCTTGGTATTTAAGTAGTCCGAGGGACTCACCTCCTCTTTTTTGGTTTCCTACTTGGTGCGCAGCTTCCATTCACTTTAACCTGCATTGAAATTATCTTTTAAAAGAGTAAGTAAGTTTTTTTCTAGAACAACAACCTGAAATGTTTTGAACGCTTCGATGTGGCATGTCGGATCCGACCATAACGTCTGGGCTGGGTTTGGGGTGTTACATTTAGTCTCAAACTACCAAGGTTACATTTTCATATTCAAACACTACCTTGACCGAATACTCATATGATCAAGATAATTAATTATCATCCAACCTTCAAAGCCAAAATGTCAATATATATAACCAAATGTACATACACTTATATTCACAAGCTCAAAAAATCATAATATAATATCGTGTACATGTACTATCTATATCGCCGAATGTACATGGTCTTGTATGCACATATTCAAAAACCAATTCCATAATATTCATATCATTCATTTATAAGACCGAATACACATACCATAATCACATCTATTCTTCATTTGCATTACACATGATTTGTAACAAAAAAATCAAGTTACTTACTTACCTTATTTTAGGTAGGTAACAAGCGAATTCATACCTGGTCATTCCAACTCATTTTATAGTTTCGATCACAACTTATCGATGCCTGATGAACCATTTAGAATTGGATAGGACACTTGGATAATCACACATGTATCGCACAATGCCAACATCCCAGACGTGGTCTTACATGTAATCATATATCGATGCCACTATCCCAAACAGGGTCTTACTCGCACACATATATCGGAATCACATATCGATGCCATGGTCTTACTCGCACATCACAAATCAGAATCCTATGTCATGACATATGTATCCTAACTATTCCTAAGGTTCATACGGGGCTTTCGGATGTCGTAACTCGGTCGAAACGAACACGTGAACATGGTTACCAAGCTTATACACATTCGACATTTGCAAGTATATATTCTCACATTTAATTTCAGCATATATAATTTGCATTTAATTAAAATTAAGTACGTCTATTTACTTATAAACATACCTCGGGTGATATAAAACGGAACAGGACAGCTAGTCGATAACTTTCGTTTTCCCCCGATCCATATTTGATTTCTTTGGTTCTTGATCTAAACATATCCAAATTCAGCTCATTCAAACATATTTTCATTAAATTTAGTCCAAAAAACATAAATGGCCAAATTACCATTTTACCCCTGACATTTTACACTTTTTACAATTTAGTCCCTATTGTACAAAACACAAAATATGCAAAATTTCAATATACCCATGTTTGGCCGAATGTTCCTAGTATTCATACAAGTCCATATATTTCATTTATTTCACATTTTAGTCCCTTAAATTATTATTTTTTCAATTTAGTCCTAATTACTCAAAATCATCAAAAATTCCAATATAAAACATGTTAATCCAAAACATATCTTTCATATTTCATCATCAAACAACAAAAATCACAAGCTCTCATCAATGGAATAACTCTAAATATTCATGAAAATAAAAAAATTCTAGCATGGGTTTACTAGTACTCAAAGCAACAATCTCAAAAACGTAGAAATTATAAAAAATCGAGTTAGAACTTACCTTGATTGAGCTTAAGCAAGTGTCGAACCCTAGCTTTCTTTTCTCTTTTATTTTGTTTAAGTTTCGGTCAAGAACATGATAATATACAACCATATTATAAATTTTATGTTTTATTTTACATATATTATTTCATATTTTACCATTATAACCTTAATAAATTTAATTAGAAAACCTTATATAACATGCCCATTACCGTCCACCTATAAAACCAATGGTATAATTACGTTATAAATACCCTACATTAAAGGAACAAAGCAATTAGACACTTCAACATTTAGCATACAAGTTTTGCATTTTACGCGATTAAGTTCTTTTATTTAATCGGGCACTCAAACGACTAAATTAAATCATTCACACACACAAATTCACACATAATAAACACTGTAAATAATTTTTAAATATTTTTCTGACTTGGATTCGCGGTCCCAAAACCACTGTTCTGACTAGGGTATAAATTGGGCTGTTACAAAATTTCCACTAAATTAAAGTTTTATGAAAAAATTTTATAACTTTTACAATTTCATCCTTTTAAGCATTTTCACTGAAAATCACTTAGAAAAAGTTGTTTCTCCAACCATAAACATGCATAATCTAACATTAAACATCAAAATGAACAAATTTCTAACATGGGTCAAACCCTAGACCTTCATCATAACTCAAATAAATGGTAGAAATAGGTAGATCTTGTTACGAGGATTTCAAAAACGTAAAAATCATTAAAAACGGGGCAAGAACAGACTTACAATCGAGCTTGGAAGCTTGAAAAACCCTAGCCATGGTTTCCCCTTTTGAAATTCGGCCATGGGGTTAAAGATGGACAAAAATTGGCTTTTAATTTTGTTTTTAATTCACTTTAATTACTAAATGATCGAAATTCCCCTAACTTAAAAATATTCTATTTCACCTATTTCTTGTCCATTTTTGTCCAACAAATTAACCAATGGTCTAATTACTATTTAAGGGCCTCCAATTTAAAATTTCATAGCAATTAGACACCTCTAGCTTCTAGAACTCAGTTTTACACTTTTTTACAATTTAGTCCGTTTGACTAAATTGAGTGCCCAAACATCGAAATTTTTGATTGAAATTTTCACGAATTCATTCCGTGAAATTGTAGACCATAAAATATAATAAAAATAAATTTTTCCTCGTCAGATTTGTAGTCTCGAAACCACTGTTCCGACTAGACCCAAAATTGGGCTGCTACAAAAATCCCTAAAGGGGGAGAGTTATAATAGCCCATTTTTCAGTGAAATCGGAACAGTGGTTTCGGAACCACAAACTGACCCAAAAATAAAATTTATTTTTATTTTATTATATGGTTCGTATTACAATAGACATGTTGTGTGAAAAATTCGATACGAAAATTTTATCGATTAAGTGTTTAATTACGAGAAGGACTAAATCGCATAAAATGTAAAAGTTGAATTCGAGTAGCTATAAGGATTAAATAGCTATGGAATTCAAATCTAGAGGTTCTTATATGGTAATTAAACCATTAATGAAAAGTATGTAGATTTTTAGTGACTCATCCATGGAAAAATTAGAAAAGAGTAGGGACTAAATTGGGAATTAAAATAAATAATTAATTAAAAGATGATAAAAAGAAAATATCATCTTATTTTGTCATCTTCAACCACAAAATTATATTGAAACCCTAGGAGAGAGAGAAGAAACTTTCAAGGCTTAATTGGGTAAGTTTCCTTGTCCCGTTTTTAGTAATTTTGATATTTTTGAAACCGGGATAGCTTAAACTATCTATTTGGGGGATTAATTTGAAAATTTATCGCAGTATGGAAAATGGGTCATGGATGTATATGCTAAAAACTAGAAATTTATGGTAGAAAATGAAATGTTGTTGATAGATAAACAACTTTTACAAAGTGATTTTTGGTGAAAACATGATTTAGGGACTAAAATGTAAATTTGTGAAATTGAAGAAAAATTTTGAATTTTTATGAATACATGTGCTGTAAATTTTGTAATGGGGTTTTGGTTAGGCTTGGAATAGGGAGTAAATTGCACAAGTTTCACTTTTCAAGCCTAAGGACGAAATTGGAATTTATGGAAAAGTTAGGGGTAAAATGGTAATTTTTCCTAGGACCTAAATTGAGTCCAAATAAATATGAAATATGTGAAATTGATGATTAAAGCAATTTATATAGATCTGGACAACACAAATTCAAGGTTAGATCGAGGAAAAGAAAAGGTTTCAGATTAGTAGATTTTATACGCGAACAAGTGTCGAGGTAAGTTTATGTAACTTAATCGGGCATGTAAATATGTTTGATTGAATGTTGTGTTGTATGGAATGTAACTTATATTGATGTACATTACTTGAGTGCTATAACGAGAAATTTAATACATGCTTGAAATGGTGAAAAAAAGGGTTAAGTCCCAATTGAATATTGAATTCCGATTGAATATATGCGCTAGAACATGGGCGTGTGTCTTGGCTTTGTGAAACCTGCACCTAATTTTGAATTAAATTGATTAACCAAACAGCCTAGCACACGGGCGTGTGGCATGGCCGTGTGCACAAGTCAGAGAGTTACACGAGTCGAACACGGCCTGCAGCATGGTTGTGTCCTAGGGTCTCACGGGCATGTCCCTTGGACCACAAGGGCGTGTGAGCCCTGCACCTTGGAAAATTTTTGTAATTTCGTGAAAAATTCTTAGCATCCCTGATTCAGTCCCGACTTGACTCTATCGCTCATATTGGGCCTCGAGGGTCTAATTAAGGGATGTTACAAATGATTTCAGAATTTGAATAGTAACTTGCATGATTTATCTGTAAATGTTTTTGAAAGTTTTGGTAATGCTCTGAAACCCTATTTTGATGATGGATACGAGTTAAGGGTGTTACATTTAGTGGTATCAGAGCTACGGTTTAGTCGATTCTCGAATTTGACGTAGCAAACAAGAGTTTAGCTATACATACCATTATATAAATTGTGATAGTGTGGTGACTCCTGATCATTTTAAATGTGTTTTTCATATAGTAATGTCATCCAACCAAGCCAGAGTTGAATCCGAGGAAGCTGTGAGCAATGCTTCAGCTTCAGTTCAAAGAGTCTGTGCTTGGTAGTGAAAGGCTCGTGTTTGAGGGCCAAATGAGAAGGCATGTAACACCCCAAACTTAGCCTATACGTTAAGGCTGAATCTCCGATGTCACATTGAAGTGCTTTTCGAAAAACACAATTTCGTTGAAAAATTCGTTCTATATTAAACCTCTTTGTGATCTTAACGAAAATTCAGGATATCTTGTTCATCGTTAAAACTCAAGTTGTTTTAGCAAAATGTTAATCATATTAGATTGTTATTACACTTTAAAACAATGCTTGTTGCGGAAGCTTTTAAAATATGTTGCGTAAACGTGGTGTTTTGAAAGCATTTATCTTTACAAAAATCTGTGGCCTACTACTAACAGATATGAATCAAAGTAAATAAATCCCAAATTAAAATAAAAACTTAAAGATGCCTTATTACAAAACAAATACCCAAATTAAATTACTTATAAATTAAAAGTTAGAAATGGAAGCCAATACGGTTGTGTGGCCACCTTCGAGTCCTCGTAGCACCGATCTGCCTCAGGATTACCTGCACAGAAAAGCAGAAGGGTGTGTTTATGATAACTCAGTGTGTAATACCTTAACAACTGTCAGTCATAGAGTAGGCAATTACAGTCTGGGCCTAAGCCCATTTCAGTAACAGTTCAATTTCAGTTAGGGCTTTAGCCCATTACAGTATTAGTATCAATATGGGCCTTAGCCAATTACGGTGGCAGTAACAGTACAGAATGCAAACAAAAATCGTACCCAACCAGCCTCTACACTCCACTACATCCAGCCCTA
Organism: Gossypium hirsutum; assembly: GCF_007990345.1. Lineage (NCBI taxonomy): Eukaryota > Viridiplantae > Streptophyta > Magnoliopsida > Malvales > Malvaceae > Gossypium > Gossypium hirsutum. The sequence goes on along the minus strand of NC_053426.1, from coordinate 58,476,020 downwards.
CACTCCATGTGGGGATAAAATCAACCCACCCATCCTTATACTAAAAAATAGCACTGGTTGCGGCACTAAACAGTGGTTGCAGTAGAGCTGCCAGCACAGTACACTTCCTCCAATAAATAATAAACCCGTCCCCATGCAACATATCATGATATTATGCATGTATGCAATATATATAAAATGGCATGCTTGATTACAGTCATACACGCATAAGGGCATAATAGTCATTTTACCTCATAAAGACATAATAGTCATTTATCAATTTGGAGTCTAGGTATACTTCTAACCCAACAGTAGGTCCACAGTCGTCTCGGGCGACCCGTGCAACCTTAATAGTCAAACAGTGAAAATGGGCTTAAGGCCCACAATACGGGCCCGTCCACTAAGCCCAAAAATGGCCTTGGTCGTGTGAACTACACAGTCTGGCCCAACAATCTCCACATGTCTGTGTCGTTTACCCGTGTGGGACCCACGAGCCCATAGGGCCCACACGGCCCATTTTGGCCCAACGTGGCTCAAAACAGCCTAAGCCCAAAATGACCAAACGCCCATGTTTATGTATTCAGATTACCACACGAGCGAGCGCACGCCCATGTGGCATCAATAGTCACATTTTTTGGCTTTTTTCGAATTACGATTTTGGCAGTGTTTACTGGAACGACGAAAATGCGCAAGTGTATACAATCGCAACAAAGTGACAAGTAAATGTCGAGTTATCGTACCCACAGGGACTGAGAAAGAATTATTTATGAATGCACTTTGGTGAAGAATAATATTTTGTTGAAGAGGGTGATTAAAAACTAAGATTTTAAACTGAGTAGCTAATGAAATAAATCTCAAATGCACAAGTTCAAAATATGATTTAATCAAGATGACATAATTGTGTTGATTTAATTACATTTCTTTAACTTAGAATTATTAAGCTTATGCTTATGCTATTACGAATAAATTCCTAGTAACTCGGTAATTTGCTAACTTATGAACATATTCAGCTACACAAATCCATTAATCTCTTAACATATCCCTATGTTAATTCAAATGATTAAACAAATTTTAATAAGCAAACGTGTTATGGAACATATAGGCTCATTAAATTGAATTAATCTCTTGAATATCCCTATGTCAATTCAAACGATTAATAAAATCTAAAGAGCATATAAAAGACTACGTGAGGTAACAAGGCATTCTTACCTTAAAACAGTTTAATCACAATAATCTTGCAAGTTATGCAAGGCAAGTGTATCGCCAGATACATTGCTAATTTAACCTTCAGCTACCTTAGAAGAATAAACATCCACTAATTAAGTATTGTGTCCATTAATTACAATTTTCAATTCGTTTAAATAATTAATTCATTAGCTACCTCACAATTGTAATGCAAGAATAACTTAGGCATGATTTTACTTAATCAAGCATTTTACTGAGGCCTATAATAGCATAAACACAATTTTAATAATTTAAGCAGATGAAATGAAATCAAACGAACACAAATTAAACTCAAGCTAAAATGATTAAATTAACCATTCCAACAACATAAATATTCATAGATATGTTCATCATAACAACAACAAAAATTAAAGGGATAGGGAACAAGAATCAAATCAGGTGTTTTTCTGAGGCTTTGACAAAGTTGCTTCGTTCTTCGTTCTTTGTTGTCCTCGCCGATCAAGGCTTCTATGAACACTCAATTGCTGCTCCAAAATGACTGAAGAAGAACCCTTTTCCAAGGGAAGAAATCAGCATAAGAGCAAGGGACTTGAAATAGAAAAATGAGAAGAGAAAGTGAGAGAGGAGAGAAGAGATGTGAATGAATTGAGGTGTGCTTTGAATGATCAGCCAAGGGGGTTTTTATAGCTGAATGTGGTAGCTAAAATTTGCTAAAAATAGCAGCCAAAGACCAACCCCTTGGCCGGTCATCTATGTGGCAAAGTTGATGGCTTCAACTTTGCTAAATATGGCCTGGGGAAAATCCATAAAGCCACCAATTGTAGAGGGGCTTGAATGCAACTTTGACAAGTCATCAAGGGCTTCTTTGCAAGCTTAATTAATCAGCTAATAAGCTGATTTAGGTCAGCATATGGACGGTTTTGGTTGCCCAATCCTTGGCCGGTTTAGTTCAATCGGTTCGGTTCAACTGGACCACTTTTTCCATAATTAATTAATAATAATTTATTTAGCCCAAATTAAATTGGGTATAAATTAAAATTAATTATATTATGAATTAATACACATAATTGGACCGTCTTAGGCTGGAAATTAATTCACCTTGATACTTCAAATTGCTTCTCGGTTTTGTGCTTCTGGCAGTGTCTACCGAGCCATTTTCGCCCTTTTTGCAAATCTGTCAAAAATAATTATAAAATTAACAAAATTTCAACATGTTCATATTTTAAGTGGACTTTAATTATTTTATAAAAATTAATTATTTTTCGATAAGAATTTAACCGAATTCGCATGAATTTAAGTTAAAAAGGGTATGAAAAAGTGTGTAAATTTTTGTGTTTCCATTTACACACTTGTTTGCAAAAATGTGCAAATAGCTCATGAGCACTAAACCTACATCCAATCAAGGTATTCTATTAGTCGCTTGATAATAGGGTTAATCACCCTCTTTCCAACACTTAATTCAAAATAACATTTGATACTTGCCTTGATCGAACAAATGTGGCTTAGTCCTCCTAGACTGCTGACTAAGATTGATCACACACTCCTTGTCAAATATCTACATTACCAGCGAAGTCTATGAGTTACAATTGTATAAATCCATGGGTTGAATCATCATATACTAATTTATAGAAAGCACAAAACCCCAGAATAGGGAAAGTAGCATTCGGCCAACACCAAGAATGCAAGCCAACAAACCCCAGTTGAACACAATAACTGCAAAGAGAGTTACCTTTGATCGAGTGATGGGGGAAAGGTTTCAACTACTTCAGTATTTACTTGCAAATTCCTTCACTCCTCAAGAAGTTCTAGAAATCGAAAGAAACACCACACATAAGAGAAGGAAGATAAGAATCGAAAATAAGAGAAAAAAAAGTATATGGCTTAAATAGTGTGAGAGTGAGGAGACTCGATAAAAGTTGAGAGAGAACAAGAAGGAGTCGAGAGTACATACCGATTTTCCAGAGAACAAAAGCCAAATCGAAAATGAAAGGGATAGAGTATACGGCTTGGGTACCAAATAGAAGGAGACAATAAGAGAAATGGTATGGAGGGAGAGAAGAGAGGAGAAGAAGAGAGAAGAAGAGAGGAGAAGGGAAACGTATTCGGCCTAAACAAAATAAGGTAAGGGATTTGCTAGAAACTGAATAGATCAAAGGGGGGAGAAAAGAGAAAGTACTCGACCAAGGTGGAAAATCGATTGGGAAAAAGAGATGGAAGAGAATCGGTGAATAAGGGACTTGAAAGGAAGAACAATATTGCAACACACTAAAACCGAATGATACCCCAAGGTTCCTAGCACAATTCGGCCTCCCAAGCAAAGAAAAGAAACCCCAAAATGAATGACAAAACTCATAGTGATTTGCACAAAACTGAAAATGCAAAGTGTGAGAGTTCCAATTCGGCACACCCTCTTCCACTCCCTTCAAAATCTCCTAATTTCTCACTCGTTATCACTTCTAAGATCACTCAACTATACCCTACCTATCCACATCCCTACCAGCTAAAATTCCTTCCAACAAGTGCCTAGAATTCGGCCTTAACTCCCTGCACTTCTCAAACACCCAAATTTTAGTCAAACTACAACACTTCCCCAGCGTCAATAGAAAAATAAAATACTCTTTTTGCATCACTAAGCCTTGAACCTCAGACCCCTCGGAACACTCCACACACCTCTATCCCCTAGATCAGTAGGCTTTTTATGACATGTTTTACCCATAATAATTTAAAAGCCTACAAGCTAGAGGCAAGGGGTTGTTCAAGTAAAACAAAATTTTGCCCAAGCTAAGGCCTGAACTCAAGACTTCTCAAACTCTTCCCAGAACACTTAACCAGTAAAGCAGATACACAGTTGTGTAATACTACATACAAAAATAATTACTTATAATTTGGGGTGTTACAACTCTACCCCCTAAAAGAAAATTTTGGCCTCGAAATTTACCTGCTCAAAATAGATGAGAGTATTGTCGTCGCATCGACTCCTCGGGTTCCCACATGGCCTCCTCTGAGCTGTGATTACGCCAAAGTCCTTAACCAGTAGGATAGACTTCTTCCTTAACACTTTTACATCATGCTCTAGAATTTGAATCGGTTCCTCCTCGAAAGATAGATCTGGCCTAACCTTAATCTCCTCAGTCGAGACAATATGCGTGGGATTAGAGTGATAATGCCTCAGCATGGAGACATGGAACACATCGTGAATCCGGTCCAACTCTAGAGGTAACTCAAGTTGATAGGTAATCGGTCCCACACGTTTCAGTACGCGGTAAGGCCTAATGAACCTAGGGCTTAACTTGCCCTTCTATCCAAACCTCAGTACCTTCTTCCATGGCGAGACTTTAAGAAATACTAAGTCCTCCAAAGAATACTCAATCTCCTTATGCTTCAATCTGCATATGACTTCTATCTGTCAGATGCTGCCTTCAGTCGATCTTGAATCAATCTAACTTTATCTTCGGTATCAAAAACCAATTCAGGGCCTAAAACACACAGCTCGCCCAACTCAGTCCAACATGAAGGAGTACGAAACCTATGACCATATAGTGCCTCGTAAGGTGCCATCTTTATGCTAGATTGGTAGCTATTGTTATACGCAAACTCTGCTAACAACAAATAGTCCTCCCAACTGCCTAAGAAGTCAATCACATAACTTCTTAACATGTCCTCCAGTATCTGAATCACCCTTTCTGATTGACCATCTGTCAAAGGATGAAACGCAATACTAAAGTCCAACCTTGTACCCAAATCATCGTGGAACTTATTCCAGAATTGAGATGTGAAGCGAACATCTCTATCAAATATTATGGAAATCGGTACCCCATGCAGTTGCACTATCTCAGACACATACAGTTCAGCTAGCTTCTGCAACGAGTAATCAGTACGAACAGGTATGAAATGGGTAGATTTGGTCAATCAATCCATGATGACCCATACTTAATCCTTCTTAGTAGGTGTTAAGGGCAGCCCACTAACAAAGTCTGCAGTCACTCTCTCCACTTCCACAGCGGAATCTTAACTGGCTGAAGCAACCCTGAAGGTAACTGGTGTTCAACATTAACCTGCTGACAAGTAAGGCATTTACCCACGAAGTCAGTAACTTCACGTTTAAGACTTGGCCAGCAATATAACTCACGAAGATCTCAGTACATCTTATTCCCGCTAGGGTGCATAGCATAAGGGCTACTATGCATCTCTTGCAATATAGACTGCCTTAGATCAGTACCCTTCGGTACACAGACTCTCCCACAGAAACAGATTACCCCTTCGCAATTCAGTCTAAAATCTAACGTGCTACCATTCTCAATTTGTCAGAATCGAGGACCTAGGGACTCGTCCTCCAACTATTTAGCCTTAATCTGCTCAATCCACATCGGTTTAACCTGAACTTTGGCCAATAGACTACCATAAGCAAATAAGCTGAGATGAGCAAACATTGCCCTCAGATCCGTTAGAGCCTTACGGCTCAGTGCGTCAGCCACCATATTGGCCATAAGAGGATTGTATTCAATCGAACAGTCATAACCCTTAAGTCGCTCAATCCATCTACCCTGCCTATGATTTAGCTCCTTCTTAGTAAGGAGATACTTGAGGCTCTTGTAATCTGTATAAATGATACACTTCTCACCATACAGGTAATGCCTCCAAATCTTCAGTGCGAATACCACCGCGACCAAATCCAAGTGATGCGTAGGATAATTTGCCTCATGAATCTTAAGCTAGTGAGATGCATATGCTACCACGTCACCCTCTTGCATCAACATACAACCCAAACCAACGTGTGATGCATCGCTATAAATAGTAAACAGTAAACTCTTTCCTACTCTCCGGCTGTATCAAGATAAGGGCCTCAGTTAAAACATTCTAAAGCTTCTCAAACTCTCCTGTTGCGCATCAGCCCAGTTAAATGGCACACCCTTACGTAACAATTTAGTCAGAGGTGCAGCAATCAATGAAATCCCCTCAACAAACAGTCTATAATACCCTGCCAGACACAGAAAACTTCGAATCTCAGATATCGTCTTAGGCGGCTTCCAATCTAGAACAACCTCAATTTTTCTAGGATCAACCCTAACCCCTTCAGCAGATACCACATGGCCTAGGAATGTTACCTCTTGTAACCAGAACTCGCACTTACTGAACTTGGCATAGAGTTGTTTCTTCTTCAAAATCTGTAGAACAACTCGGATATGTACATCTTGATCATCTTCAATTCTCGAATACATCAAGATGTCATCTATAAAAACCATAACGAACCGATCCAGATAGGGCTGGAACACTCAGTTCATCAGATCCATAAAGGTCGTTGGTGCATTCATCAATCCAAACGGCATCACTAGGAACTCGTAATGACCATAACGAGTCCTAAATGCCGTCTTCTACACATCAGCCTCTTTGACTCTCAGTTGATGGTACCCTGATCGGAGATCAATCTTAGAGAAGACCAAAGCTCCTCGAAACTGGTCGAATAGATTATCAATCCTCGGTAGGTGGTACTTATTCTTAATAGTCAATTTATTTAGTTGTCGGTAGTTGATGCACATATGCATGGATCTATCCTTCTTTTTCACTTATAAAATCGGTGCTCCCCAAGGAGACATACTAGGTCAGATGAACCCTCGATCTAGTAACTCTTGAATCTGAGCCTTAAGCTCCACTAACTCATTCAGCGCCATTCTATAAGGGGCAATGGACACCAGAGCTGCACCAGGCAGTAGCTTAATCCCAAATTCAACTTCACAGTTCGGAGGTAACCTAGGTAACTCATCAGGAGATACATTCAGAAAGTCCTTAACTATTTCGAAATCTTTAACGGAAGAAACCTTGGAATCAGAAATACTGATATAGGCTAGATACGCTTCACAACCCTTGTGAACCAATTTCTTAGCCCTCAGTGCACAAATCACATTTGACAGATAATTCTAACGTTCCCCAATTATCACTACCTCGTCACCTTCCGAATTTTTTAGCACCCTTCATTTGGTTGCACAGTCCATGTTCACTTGATGTTTAACTAGCCAGTCCATTCCCAATATTAAATCGAATTCCCCAAAAGGGAGTTCCATTAAATCTGCCAAAAAGATAGTTCCTTGAACTTCCAAAGGCACATCTCTGAATAATTTATTTACCCTCACTGACTGCCCTAGTGGACTCAACACAATAACCTTATTCGTAGTGCTTTCAACCATTAAACCCAAGGTCTCAGACACAGTGCATGCTATATAAAAATACGTAGACCCAGCATCAATCAGTTCAGTATAAGGTACATTATGGATAAAGAACGTACCCGTAATAACATCTGGGGCATCCCCGTCGTCTCGGCGACGTGCAGCATAAACCAGTGTTGGCTGCCTCGCCTCAGTATGACTAGAACCTCTGCCCAGTGCTCCACGACCACGGCCCATACCATTTCCACCTCTGGCCTGACCACAGCCTCTCAGAGGCTATTGAACACCTCTCGGTGGCTGAACAGTACCCATACTAGTAGTTTGCATCTTATCAGGCCTCCGTGGACAACAGCTTAGTAAGTTTGCATGTAAATAATTAACAACATTAAGCATACATTATTATACACATAACATAATAATATTTATCATAATATCGTCAAGTATCATAGTTACATTTTAAGTCATGTCATTTGCATAATGTATAATAAGACTTATGATCATAATTCATTCATTCACATCTTACCGAGGTCTCATCGATTCATAATCTCAATATTTATTAGCTTTGTTTACATACTTGTACCCTTTCAACATGATCATACATTGCCATCTCTTTGACATAATCTTTGGATCACCTATTGAACCACTCGGAACTACTAAAGGATACTCGGGAACTCCCATACACATGGTAGAATGCCAATGCCATATCTCGAATATGGTCTTACATAGGATCATATATCGATGCCAATGCCATGTCCTAGACATGGTCTTACGTTGGATCGTCGATCGATGCCAATGCCATGTCCTAGACATGGTCTTATATAGGATCACATATAGATGCCGATAGCCCAGCTATGGTCTTACACGAAATTACATATCGATGCCAATGCCATGCCCTAGACATGGTCTAACATAGGATTGTATATAACCCTAATGTCATGACATTTGTATCCTAACTATTCCTAAGTTCCAACCGGGATTTTGAGGTATCGAACTCATCGAATCGTCATCGAGTCATCACCAATTAAATCCACAAAGACAATTGTACAATTCATGCAATATTAAAGAATTAAATACATAATATTGTAACGTTGCATTATTTATACACAAACTTACACGTTCCATTATTTACACACAAACTTACCTTGGTACCCAAAATATGACTACTATTCGATTTAGTCCACAACCTTGTTCTTTCTTTAGTTTAGGTCTGGACTCCATTTATCCTGATCTATAATAGAAAATTTCACTTATTTAGTTATCACATTGTTCAAAATAGTTCATAAATCATACTTTGGGAAAATTACAATTTTTCCCCTAAACTTTCACATAATCATAAATTAGCCCCTAAGCTCGTAAAATGAAATGTGTTCATTTTCTTTGATACCCAAGCCTAGTTGAACTTATATCATACTTATATCAACCCATGTTTTCTTTCAAATCAATTTTTTAACCACTTATTATACAACTTTTACAAAAAGGTCCTTTTTAGGTATTTTCATGAAAAACCACTTAGTAAAAGATGTTTATCATGCATCAAACTTTCATATTTCTCCATTAAACACCAAAATACATGCATGTAACACATGGGTAAGTTTTTTAACATGAACCCTAGCTCAAAATAATGGTAGAAATAGCTAGATCATGCTTTAAGGATATCAAAAACATAAAGAACGTTAAAAATAGGGCTAGGGTGTACTTACAATCGAGCTTGAAAGGATGAACAAAACCCTAGCTATGTCTCATTGATAATTTTGGCTAAGGAGGAGGAAGATGGACACGATTTTTTACTTATTTTTCCCTTTTTATTCTTTTATTAACCAAATGACAAAAATGCCTTTAAGGCCTTTCTTTCAAACTTTTCCTATTCATGACCATTTTTGTCCATAAAAATAGAAACTGGAAAATTTTCTATTTAAGAACCTCTAATTAACAATCCATGGCAATTTCATGCTTAAAGCTTCTAGAACTCACATTTTGCAACTTTTGTAATTTAGTCCTAAATGTCAAATTGGACACTTTTTCCATAAAATTTCTTCATGAAATTTTCACATAAGCATGAAATTATATCATAGACCTCATAATAATCATAAATTAATTATTTATACTTCAAATTTGTGGTCTTAAAATCACTATTCTGACTAGACCCTAATTTGAGATGTTACAATCGTTTTAGCACGCTTTGTGTGAGCTTTCCCTTGTATCCGATATTATTCTAAGTGGTTTAACAGGCATGAAAAATGGATGAATGGGTAAGGTTTCCGAAATAATGGGAATTCAACGATGCACGATGAGTATTGAGCCCTGTTTGAACCTTAGGAGTATATAGGATACAAATGACATGTCATCAGGGTTTTCATATTTCAAGTGCTGGTCTTGAATGTCTTACCGGTGGCTGAGTTCCAGAATTTGTTGCGGATACTTGACAGCTTGTGTGAGTAGACCCATTTATGGCTCATATGAGCATCTATGAAAAGGTACTGTTAAGATCATCAAATATGAAAAGGGATGGTTTTGACCATCGAATATGAAAATGGATGGTTTCAACCATCGTTTAGCACACTTTGTGTGAGCTTTCCCCCGTATCCTATATTATTCTGAGTGGTTTAACAGGCACGAAAAATGGATGAATGGGTAAGGGTTTCGATTGATTTCATTATGAAAATTATCAAAAGGTATGATATATTGATGATCAAAGTATGAACATTCATGATTATGAAATGTATGATTTAAGTAATGTTATATGATTTAAGTAATGTATGATTTATGTACCATATCTTACCATATGATGACATTTCCAAGTTATTTGTTTAACCATTAGATTGTGGCTATGGTTAATGTTATGTGTTATGCAAATGAAATGCTAAGTGTTCAATATGATCCATGACATGTATCTATGAAAGACTTTGAAATGGTGTACTACATGGAAAATATGTTATGTTGAGATGGATGATAACTTCAATTGAATTATGCTTAAGTATAATGATTATCCATGTCAAATCCATATGAATCATGTTTAAATGAACTAATATGTGTTTTTGATGTGCTTAGGCTTAAGCCAAGCTTGTGGATATGATTGATGTTTATGATTATGCTTGTACTATGCATATGAAACGGGTAAGAAAAGGGAATGAAATGGTAAGTACGTAATTAGGATGTATTATGATGTTATAAAAGGTTTAATATGATAAATGATGTATTTAAATATGAACAAATTGATTGTGCTATGGATGAATCTACCTATGTCATGGACAAATACACTAAATTGGGAATTAATAATGTTGTTTAGGCTTATGATAAGCATTGGGGATGGAATGGAAAGTAAGTAAATAGAAATATATATAGCCTCATAAAAAGGATCGATGATTATATATTACGTCCTATAAAATCTTATTATGTTATGAATGATAAATATATCGACATTAATGAATTTACTCATTTGTGAGTCAATGATCATATAGAATTATGAATCTTATGGCATTGGCGTAGGTTTATGTTTATTCTATAAAGATTATTATCGAAATAGAGTATTATGCTTAATGTTTATACAAGTTTACTAAGCATACATTGCTTATGTAGCTATTTTCTTTTATTTTACAGATTATCAGAAGCTCGATTGGATCGGAAGCTAGAAGGAGATCCATCACACTATCCATCAATTTTATTGGTAGATTTTTATGCTTTGGTCATGGTTATAATGGCTATAGGAGTTTTGTGCTTGATGATATGGCCACTATGTTTGGCTTGTAAATACAGTTTTATGATTGATGATGTAACACCCCTAACCCATATTCATCATCTGAATAGGATTACGAAGCATTACCGAACTTAATACTTAAACAAACATACATTTTCATACATTTTTTATATACAAATAAAAGTCATGCAATCATGTTATCCCTAATACGAACCCTCAAGGCTCAAATCATGCATAAAAAATGTTTCAGGACTAAACCGAAAACTCAGGAAATTTTTAGGAAAACAAAGAAACTTTTCAAAACTCAAGGAAGACATGCCACACACAGCCAAAGACACACCCGTGTCACAAGTTGTGTGGACATTCAGGATGTGATCACATGGCTGTGTCCCAGCTCGTGTCCTACCCTATGTAACTCCTTGACTTGGGTTACACGGCCAACCACACGCCCGTGTGACTATCCCGTGTACCCTCGAAATATTCTTACACACCCGTGTGCCAGGCAGTGTGCTAGGCCGTGCTAAAACTGTAGGGTATACTGACTTATGCCACATGACCAAGTCAAACGCCCGTGTGGAGCTACTGACTTGTTTTCTAATTAAGTACTATGTAACATCCCGAATTAGGGCCTAGTAAGAAAAGTGGTTTCGGGACCACAAATCTAATGTAAGAAAACTTATTTTTATGGTCTAAAATTTCAGAGGATGATTTCGTGAAAATTTTGTTCGAAATTTTTGACGTTTGAGCACTCAACTTAATCGAAAGGACTAAATTGTAAAAAGTGCAAAAGTTGAGTTCTACATGTTAGAGTTTTCAAATTGACTTGAAATTTTAAATTTGAGGTCCTTAAATGGTAATTAGACCATTGGTTAATTATTGGAAAAAAATAGACATGAAATGGGTGAAATTGAATATTTTTAAGTTAGGGACATTTTGGTAATCTAATAATTAAAAGAATTAAAAAGGGAAAATAAGCCAAAGTTGTGCATATTCTTACCCATTCAGCCGAAATTTGCATGGAATCCATGGCTAGGGTTTGGTTCAAGCTTCCAAGCTCATTTGTAAGTGATCCCAAGCCCCGTTTTTAATGTTCTTTACATTTTTGAAGTCCCAGTAACTCGATTTACCTATTTCCACCATTATTTTAAGCTACGGTTTGAGTTTAAAAATTTACCCATGGATGACATGCCTATTTTTTGATGTTTAATTGTAGAATATGAATGCTCGGTGTGTAATAAATGACTTTTACTAAGTGATTTTCGTTGAAATTGTCAAAAAGAATCGTTTTGTAAAAGTTACAAAATTTGTCATAAAAGTGTGATTAAATGGAAATTAGGGGATTCTATAGTTATAGAAATGGTTCATCTAGGCTTAAAGTACAAAGAAATTGAATGAAAATCATTTCACGAGCATTGGGGCAAAAGTGCAAATATGTAAAAGTTTAGGGGTCAAAATACAAATTTGTAAAAGTATGATTTTTGGACCATATGAATAATGTGACTAATTAGTAAGCTAAATGTGATATTATAGATCAAGGAAAATGAGATTTGGGCATAGATTGGAAATGAATGAGATTATGGACTAAATTAGAATAAATAGTCGTGCTCGCTTTCGAGCTAAGTTCGTATGTAAATAATAATGCAATAATATCATTGTTTATGCTTGAACCTAAATTGATGTGTTAACATTATGTGGTGAATATTTATATAGTTGGTATGATGATTGTATTATGTGACAAAAGCCTAAATGTTATTATGACCAATGCCATGATTATTTCATGAATATGAGAATGGTGAATTTGTAAGCATGAATGATATTATGGTCATTTTCCACGATGATATGATCAAGTATGATGAAGATGCTATGTTCAATGAGGAAAATCTTGTTTGAATCTTAGGAATAGTTTAGGATACAAGTGACTTGTCACTAGGAATTAAGAAATTCGAGCTTGTTGAGTGGTCCGAGTTTGTGATATATGTGAGAATCCGAACTTATTGAGTGGTCCAAGTTCATGATATATGTAGCATCCGAGCTCATTGAGTGGTTCGAGTTCATTATGGATGTGAGCATACGAGCTCGTTGAGTGGTCCGAGTTCATAATGGACGCGATACACGTAACATCCGAGCTCATTGTGAGGTCCGAGTTCATTATGGATGTGCTACATGTTATAAGGTAGCTTTGGCTACGTATGTTTATGTGGAACTTATGTGCAAGTTTCCATGTATCCAATAGTATTCCAAGTGTTCAACGGGTATTATAATGAATAATGCGATGAAAGTCCCGAGATGGGCATGGTAACGAAGGTAAAGTTATTCGATATGCTACAGATACGTATAGGTACATATGTTATACTCATGAGTAATGCTTTGTTACAGGATGATATGTGAAGAAAAGGTATATTCACGAATATGTATATGAATATTTGATTAATGAGCTAGAATGCTTGAATGATGAGTAATCTTGGTGATTATGTTATTATGCCATCATATGATAGTTATCATGATATTGCACTAAAATAGTTTTAGACATCAGCAGTTGTGTGATTTCGAAAATCCACAAAAAAATTGTGAAAATTGCATTAGAGACTGAATAAGATAAGAGATTGAGTATTATTGAATCTAGTTTCACATAGAAGAAATGGTGTAAGCAAAAGAGTTTCATATTATGAGATATTTGAACTTTTGTGAGACAGAGTCAGAGTGCTTTCGGGCTCCCCTGTCTCAACTTTGGAAAATCACTAAAAATTGTAAAAAAAATGATTATGGGTTAGAATTTATATGAATAAATCCTTAATGACTCTATTTTCAAGATAAATAGACGGGAAAATTAATCGAATCTCGTACTAAGAGATAATCAATTTTTAGTAAAGAAGGGTCGAAGCTATCAAACAGCAGAATAGAGGAGACTTTAAGAATAAAATGTAATTATTGGCTAATCCAAAAATTCTTAAAATTTTATAATAATAATATATGTGAGTCTAGTTTCAGGGAAAATTTGTGGATCCTAATTTGAGGTTCCGTAGCTCCAAATATAAATAATTTAGTGACTATGACTCGAGAAAATAGCATGACCAGAATATAAGTAAAGGTATAATTATGGTTATATTACCATGGAATCATGTTGATAATTTTCTTATTATTTTCATATGGACTTACTAAGCTTTAAGCTTACTCCCTCCTCTCCATTTATTTAGTGGTCAGGTCGGTCGGGGTTGGAAATCGTCGGAGGCAGTATCACACTATCAGGCTACCACCTTTGGAGTATTGTTGAATCTTAATGTCTTCAAGTGAGTGGCATGTATAGGGACTTAGTCATTATGATTTGTATTCTTTTGATTTGGCCAAGATGTTGGCTTAAATTGATTCGTTGTGTTTAGCCATGAGATGTGGCTTGTAAGCCTATTTATCCAAGCTATTTATTGATGCCTTGTGATGTGGTCATATGATTATAATTGTTTGACATGAATGGTTAGTATTACGGTTTGTATGCTTGATGAATGTCTTGTGACCAAACGAAGTGGTCATAATCAGAGAATAAAAGTGTGATATGGCAATATGTCAATAATGCTTGAACATGAAATTGGTGTGGAATGACTTAGGCAAGCATGGTATAAATGTATAAGTAATAATCAAAATGACATGTACAATTGATTGTGAATTCGTGTGTTTAAACTTGGTATAAAATGAGTAAGCAAAACACATGTATGATGATATATGAATATTAAAATTGAGTCTTAATGGAGGATGTTTAATCATTTACTTGATGCTACATTGTATGCGTCTATAATGTATTTAATATGTGACGTATTAATGGTAACAAAAAGGCTTGGAAAATAGCCTAAGTGCTAGCCACAAGGGCAGAGACACGGCCATGTGTCTTAACCGTGTGGAGGACATGGCCTAACACACGGGTAGGTGATCTGGCCAAGTGGTTCAATTTGTTTTGCTAACGTCATAAATAGAGAGTTACATGGCCTGAGGACACGGGTGTGTCCCTGTGTCCACACGGGCGTGTGACCCTATTTCATGAAAATTTTTATAAGTTTCCGAAAACTTTCTAAAGTTCTCGGTTTAGTCCTGAACCACCCGGATGTATGTTTTAGGTCTCGAAGGCCTGTATAAGGGATGATATACATGTATTTGAAAAGTTTTAATTTTGGGCGAAATTTTGTGACTCGATTTTGCATGTTTGTGAATGTTTAAGTCCAGTAACACTTCGAACTCTATCCCGACATCGGATATGGGTAAGGGTGGTTACATAGCAGGGGACACACGACCATTTTATCTAACCATGTGTCACACCCGGTTGAGACACGCGCTTGTGTGGATAGAAATAGGCTATTTTCCAAGCCATCTTTCTCACCTAAATTTGCATCAACCTAAACATGTCAAATGACATATAACATAGCATCAATAGGCATTCAAACCAATCTCAACCAAACCCAAATCATGCTATTTCAATACCAACAACCACAAAACACATAAGTATCACAATTAGCCATTCACTTTCATACCAATTTCACATCTAAAAATCACCTAAATGGTCACTTTCAACTATGCATTATTTTTCCTTAAACCATATGTATACCAAATCTTAAATTCAACCATTTGGTACTCAAAGTACCAATTCACAATAAGCATTCACATAGCAATTATAAACCATATAACAAAAAGGCCATTTACACATATATATACATCACCAAATATACGAAAATAGGCCAAATCACATGACTATACATATCACAAACATATAGGTCATAATAACAACAACACCTATACATGCAATATAACCAAATACACAAGTTCAAAAGTACCAAAATGATAGCTTAATAGTGTGATGAGATCTCTGACAACTCCCAATCCGAGCAAGCTTTGGAATCACTATAAAACATGGAAAAGTAAGCAAAGTAAGCCATAAAGCTTAGTAAGCTCATATGATTAATAAATATAACCTACCATTCATTCATAAAATTAAGTTATCTATCATAATGCACTACAATTCAACTTAATCACAAGGCTAACATATGTTCATCCACATAGTAGATCATGTAACTCTCAAATTTCATAGATTCAATGCTTATACAGTTTACGTACATACCAGCACTGATACATTTAAATCTCTTACCCTTTCATATCTTCAATATACCCGTTGAACCATTTGGAATAGTATCATATACTCAGGAATCTCGCACCGTAAGTGCTAATACATGGCCGAAGCCATCTCAATCTCATATCTCATATAATGCTCACTCTGAAGTTATCAACGGGTCTGCTCACACATGTTGACAGTTAAGACGTAGCTATACGGTGTTGCTCACACAAGTTGACAAGAATCCACAACATATGCTGGATAACTCAGCCACCGGTAGAACGTACGGACCAACACCCAAACACAATAACCCTTAATGACATGTTATTTGTATCCTAATCTATTCCTAAAGTTCAACCAAGAATTCACATGTAGCCAAGTCTTCGTCGAACATTTTCGCAAGGTCGTATTCATCAATAATAAAATTATAAATCATTTAAAACACAATTATATTTATGCTTATTAACATACGAATTTACCTCGAATTTATACGGAGAGAATTGAGCTGTCAATCAACAATTTTGTTTTTCCCCTGATCCAATTCCGAACTTCATTTTTCTTGATCTATATATAATTAAATTTAACTTATTTAATTATAATTCTATTCAATTTAATCCAATAATCATATTATGGAAATTTTACACTTTTACCCTTATAGTTTAACGTATTTACAATTTAGTCTCTATTTCATAAAAATGAATATTCATGCAATTGAGTCCACAGCCATGCTAGCTGAATTTCACCTATACTCATAGCAACCCATATTTATCATTATTTCACACATTTACCTCACAATTTATCACATTTCTCAATTTAATCCCTAATTTGCAATTTCAACCAAAATCACTTAATAAATGTTGTTTATCTAACAAGCACTATTCATTTTCTATCATCAAACATCAAAATACACACATATTCATTAATAATAAAACCTTAAAATTTTAACAATTTTGCAAATTAGTCCATGGGCTAGTTAAATTAAGCTACAACGATTCCAAGAACATAAAAATCATTAAAAACCGAGTCAAAATACAAACCATGCACTAAAAGGCTATGGCCGAATCTCTGAACCCAAAAAAAATGGCTTCCTTCTTCTAATTTTCAGTTGAAGAGTGGAGAAGAAAGATGATGTCTTTCTTTTTCATAAATTAATTTAAGTTGATTTATTAATTTATATTTTTAACCTTTATAATTAACATGCATAACACTTAATTAAATGCCCATTTTTGTCCAATTAAATAAAAAATGGTCTAATTACCACTTAAGGACTTCCATTATAAAGTTATATAGCTATTAGACACCTTTAGTTAATAGAACTCAACTTTTACACTTTACGTGATTTAGTCCTTTTTATCAAATTGAGCATTCAAACGATAAAATTTCTTAACGAACTTTTTATGCAATCATACTATCATGCTGTAGACCTCAAAATATTAATGAAATAAAAAAAATTTATGGTCCTAAAATCATTGTTCTGATTTAACTAAAAACTGGCTGGTACTACTCTCCCTCCTTAAGAATTTTCGTCCTTGGAAAATCTTACCAGAAAATAGGTTAAGGTACTGTTTTCACATGGCTTCCTTGGGTTCCCACGTAGCTTCATCGACCCCATGATGTTTCCAAAGAACCATCACTAGAGCTCTTCTTTTTTTCTTAATTCTTTAATCTCTCGAGCCAGAATTCTGATCGGTTCTTCGCTATACAACATATCATGTTATATTTCAATCTCTATCGGAGAAATTACTTGTGACGGATCTGATCTATATCAACGTAACATCGACACATGAAACACATTATGGATCTTTACTAATTTTGATGGTAAAGCTAACTGATATGCCACTAGCCCTATTCTCTCAATATATCTCATACGGTCTGATAAATCCCAAACTCAATTTTCCTTTACGACCAAATCAAAGAATCTTCTTCCATGGTGATACTTTCAAAAACATTCTGTCATGGATTTGAAATTCAATATCTTTACGTTTCAAATCCGTATACGATTTCTGTCGATCTAAAGCTACTTTCAAATTGTCACTGTAACAACCCTTTTTAGTCAAATCAGAACAGTGGTTTTGGAATAAAAAATCTAAAGTCATAATATTTATTTTATTATTATTTTAATGTCTAAAGCATGAAATTATGATTGTCTACAATTTTCGTTAAGAAATTTTATTGTTTGATTGGTCAATTTGATAAAAAGGACTAAATCGCGTAAAGTATAAAACGTGAGTTCTAATAGCTAAAGGTGTCTAATAGCTATAGAATCTTAAATTTAAGGTCCTTATGTTTTAATTAGACCATTTTAATTGTGATTGGACAAATATGGGCATGCATTACATGATTTTAATGAATTATAGTTAAGGTTAAAATGGTAAATGATAATTAATAAGTAAAATTAAATAGAACAAATGAAATATTTGTTTCATTCATCTTTTTGGAACTGAAAACTAGGGCTAAGGGAAGCAATTTTTGGTGTTCAAGCATTCGGTCACTTCATTGTTTAATTGTAAGTCTGTTTTTGCTCGATTTTTAATGATTTCTATGTTTTTGAGATCGTTGAATCTAGTACTATCTAGCCTAGGGACTATTTTGCAGAACTGTTAAAGATTTCGAATGATTCCATTGATGAATATGTATGAGTTTGATGTTTGATGATAGATTATGAATATTTATTATGAATTATGCAAGCTTTGTAAAGTGATTTTAGTGAAAATGCAAAATAGGCAGTAAATTAAGAAATGTGTAAAGTTAGTGGTTAAAATGTGAAATAAATGAAAAATATGGGCTACTAGAGGCATAATAGTAAATCAGCTTGCATGAATATATTTGGATTTTCATTAATTTGTGATTTTATGAAATAAGGACTAAATTGTAAAAAAATGTGAAAGTTTAAGGGAAAATGTGTAAAATAGCCCTAATGTATATTTTGGATTGAATTGAATAAATAGTTGATAAAATAAGTTAATTTTGAATATATTTAGACCAAGAAAGGAGAAATACGGACTTGGATTGGGGAAAAGATAAAGTAGTCCATTAATCGACAATTTCATCATTTTTGAATTGAGGTAAGTTCGTATGTAATAAACATTGTTATAATTATGCTTTAAATTCTTTGATATTTTATAAATTGTGTATACGAGACAATAGTCATATTTGATGACAATTCGACTATGTATGGCACTTAGTGTGCGATTCGAGATAGCTTCAGCTATGTATGGCACTTAGTGTGCGAGATTAAAATAGCTTCGGCTATGTATTGGCACTTAGTGTGCGAGAATTTGAGTATTTGACATTTTTTCGTTTGGGTATGAGTTTGTTACGGATTGGTTCAGGTATGTATATGAATCATACGAGCCTTAAATTGAAGAAGTTATTAAGTTGGCATATAGGTATATGATTAAGCATGTGGAAGGTTTGTTAGTATTTATGAATTATGAATTAACAAGTTCAAATTGATGAATTGTGTATTTATGATTAGTTGAGTTTATTTCATATGAGCTTAGTAAGTTATAAAACTTAGTTTGTTTATTTTTCCCATGTTTTATAGTGATTTCAAAGCTAGCTTGGATTTGGGGATCGTCGGAGAGTACGTCACACTATCCAACCATCATTTTGGTACTTTTGAGCTTATGGTTTGGTCATATAGCATGTATAGGATTATGGTCATTTTGATATGTATCTTGGTAGTGAGTTTTTCCATTTGAGATGGCTGATGAATGGTTATGTTTTGGTTTATACATATAGCCATGAGAATTGGCTTAATTTGGCTAGTTTGGTTATGTATATATAAGTTTGCATATGTTTATAATGAGTGATTGAGGTTGGTTTGCAATGTTATTGATAGTTGGTATTATCGATGTCTAATGGTTGATAATTGAGAAGCTATGTGCTTGTGGACTGATGTATGATGAAGCATGTTTGGAAAATGTTTAATTAGATGATTTGAATATGTAAAGTTGGTATGATTTGAATGAGTAAAACATAAGATAGTAAGTATGCTAATAGTTGGAATTGAAATGGTATGTTTTAGACTTGATTTTGGTTAAATTGGATGACTATTTATGCTATGAGTGAGTACCATTTGAATTGTGTAGGTACGCACAAAAATTTGGTGGAAAAATGGCTTGGTAAATAATCTACTTTTTTCCACACGGGCAGAGACATGGGCTTTTGTCTCAGTCGTGTGTGACACACGGTCATGTTACACAATCGTGTGTCCCCCGGTGTTGAATTTAAATGAAGTCAGTATGCTCCACACGGTCTCAAACACGGGCGTGTGATCAGCCGTGTGCCATAAGTCAGTATACCCCCAATTTGCACATGGCCTAGCACACGGGCGTGTGATTTGGCCATGTTACATAAGTCAGCATACCCTACAGGTTTGGCACGGCCTTGCACATGGCCTGGCACATGGGCGTGTGTGGCCACCTTGAAGGGTACACGGGCTAGACACACGGGCGTGTGGTTGGCTGTGTGACCCAAGTCAGTAAGCTCACTTGTTTGGACACGGGGTAGGACACGGGCTGGGACACGGCCATGTGCTTCCATTTTGAATGTTCACATGGACTATAGCACGGGCATGCCTGGTGGCCGTGTGAGACACACAGCTTGGTCACACGGGCGTGTGTCCCCTATTTTGAGAAAAATTTTCTAAGTGCTCCAAATGTTTTAAAAGTTATCGATTTAGTTCTGAACCAATCCCACTGCATGTTTAGGGCCTCGTTTATTAGGAACATGTTGAATGAGATTTAATGATGAATGTTTGAAGTAAGAAAATGTATGCTAAAAGGAAGTATAATTGTGTTGTAAGTCTGGTAATGCTCCTTAACCCTATTTCAGCATTGAATATAGGTGAGGGGTGTTACATTTATTGGTATCAGAGCTACGATTTACTCAATTTTAGGACTAATGTAGCGTGCGTGAGAGTCTAGCTATACATTCCATATATCAATTGTGATAGTATGATGACTCCTGATATTTTAAAATGTGTTTTTATATAGTAAATAAATCTAAATCGAGCTATAACTGATGAAGTTGAAAGTAATGCGTCTGCTCCCGCTCAAGGGACAGGGTCGTCTGATTCTAGACCTATAACGGATAGCCAGGGAGGAGAGGCTAAAGAAGCCTTCTTCCAAATGATGAATGAGTGGTTCACTCAATACATTAGTACGAACCCGGCTGCTTAACAACCTCCACCCCCTCTTAATCTCCAACCGGTTCCTTAGCTCCTTAAAGAGTTGAGCTTTTAAGATTGAATAAGCCTTCAGTTGGCAAGATTCGTAAACATGGGGCTGAAGAATTCATAGCTAATGTTGATGATGGCCCTGAGAGAGTCGAATTTTGGCTTGAGAATACGATTCGAGTGTTTGATGAGCTTTCGTGCACATCTTCTGAATGTTTAAAATGTGCTATATCATTGTTGAGAGACACCGCGCATCAGTGGTGGAATATGTTAGTATCAGTAGTGCCGAGGGAGAGAGTCACTCAGGGATTCTTTCAGACCGAGTTCTAAAAGAAATACATTAGTTAATGATTTTTGGATCAAAACCACAAAGATTTTTTAGAATTGAAACAAGGCCTCATGACCGTAACCGAGTATGAGAGAGAATTATACGGTTGAGAAAGTACGCTTGTAACACCCTGAATTTAGGCCTAGAAGTTTTGGGCCTTGAGCATGGGAGGGGTTGAAGGCAGCTTATAATATTTTGTTGTGCATGTAAATTTCGTAAACTCACCCCGTTTATTAACCTTTCAGGTAATTTCCAGCCTTAGATGGATCGGAGCTGCGAGGGGCTCGAAGATGGCCATACTAGTGTTTCTGTTTCTTTTAATTGCAATTAGATTTCGTTTTGGGTTTTTTTATGCAACAAGGTCGTTGGTGGGTTTTAAATAATTTAATTTGGATTGTGATTTCTTATACTAAACTGCTAGTCTAGGAAAACTCGAGATTTCAAAATGGCATGATTTTTCTAAGGAATACGAGCTTCTAACAACAAAGTTTTCAAAATGCTTCCGCGAGTTTAAATCAGGTAATATACCAAAGGCAAACAAATTGGTAAATGTTTTGATGGGAACTGTGGTTTAATAAATTTAGATTCAGTAATGGATTTTCACCGGAAAGATGAAATTTGAAAAATGGTTTGATGTAACGCACCAGATTCGGCCATAATGTCTAGGCCGGGTTTGGGGTATTACATTAAGTGGTATCAGAGCCTGGGTTGCAACAACTCAGCTGTGGATTGGGTTTTCAAATGTTGAATTTCAGAAAATTATTTTCAAGCACATGCTTTGTTTGAAGTATTTCTCTTAAAAAGTGTGGCACACCGAGTTCCGACACCGAATCCGTAAGTCTTCTAAATACTTTTGTTTGTTTAGAAATTGAAATACTGTGGATTCCTTATATATTGGTCTGAATTTAAATTTGGTATTTATTTTATGTGGATGTGATATTTGGATATAGAAATTGTATATATGTATGATAAATATGTGTCTGCTTCAGTGAATAAGTGTTGTATGTATGAGATGTTTCAAGTTCTAGTTGAAGTGCGGTAGTGATATGATTTATGAAAATGCTTTAGCCCAGTGATATGATTTATGAAAAGGCTTCAGCCCAGTGATATGATTTATGAAAAGGCTTTGGCCTAGTGATATGGTTTATGGAAAGGCTTCGGCCCAGTATATGTCAAGACTAAATAGGGCTTTGGCCTAGATTGTACTGATACCGTGTTATTTACTATTTGTTTGTTATTGGGGTTACACACTGAGTTTTCGTAAACTCACACCATTTCTAACTGTGCAGGTAATCCTTAAGCTTAGATGGTTTGGAGCTGTGAGGGACTCAGAGATGGCCACACTACTGTTTCTGTTTCTTTTAATTGCAATAAGTAGCTGATTTATTTCTTCATAAGTTTTATCTTATTAATATTATTATTTGGTTTTGGGTTGTAATAAGGTCATTTTAATTATTTTTCTGGGATTATTTTATCTTATACCCTATATTTTTCTGATTACAATATGAGTTAGACCTAGGGCGCGTTTCCAAAATGATAATTGTTTTCAAAATAACGCAACAATACAATTAATTAGTTTATCAAAAATATCTACTTAAATGAATTCCAACTTATTTTTCTCAAAACCTAACCTCGCACCAAAGTGTGGCAATGGTTGTGGGCATGTCTAGGATTAGATCCAATCAAGAGCTTAGTACTTAAGCAGCCTTCATGGCTCACCTCCTCTGTTTCGGATACCTACCTGGTGCACAGCTTCTATTCACTTTATTAACTTAGCAAAGACTATCTTTTAAAACACTAAGAAGGACGTTGAAAGAGGCATGGGTTTTCTTAAAAACTTCAATGTGACACGTCGGATCCGGCCATAACGTCTGGGCCGGGTTTGGGGTGTTACATTTAGTGGTATTAGAGCTAGGTTACACGACTACATTGTTAGATGGAAATTTTGGGGACGAAATTTCTTTAAGGGAGGTAGAGTTGTAACACCCTGAATTTAGGCCTAGAAGTTTTGGGCCTTGAGCATGAGAGCGGTTGAAGGCAGCTTATAATATTTTGTTGTGCATGTAAATTTTGTAAACTCACCCCGTTTATTAACCTTTTAGGTAATTTCCAGCCTTAGACGGATCGGAGCTGTGAGGGGCTCGGAGATGGCCACACTACTGTTTCTGTTTCTTTTAATTGCAATTAGATTTTGTTTTGGGTTTTTTTTATGTAACAAGGCCGTTGGTGGGTTTTAAATAATTTAATTTGGATTGTGATTTCTTATACTAAACTGTTACTCTAGGAAAACTCGAGATTTCAAAATGGCATGATTTTTCTAAGGAATACGAGCTTCCAACAACAAAGTTTTCAAAATGCTTCCGCGAGTTTAAATGAGGTAATATACCAAAGGCAAACAAACTGGTAAACGTTTTGATGGGAACTGTGGTTTAATAAATTTAGATTCAGTAATGGATTTTCACCGGAAAGATCAAATTTGAAAAATGGTTTGATGTGACGCACCAGATTCGGCCATGACGTCTAGGCCGGGTTTGGGGTGTTACAACGCTCGAGAGCACGTTTCTACCAAAGGGATTATGTGTAAGCGGTTTGTTGATGGGTTGAATGAAGATATTAAACTTCTAGTCGAGATATTAGATTCAAAAGAATTTATGGTGTTACTTGACCGAGTTTAAAGAATTTATTGTCCTTAGTTAAATGAAAAAGATAAATCTCAGAATGCAAGATCAAGCAATACAACTACTCAAGGGAGGCCGCCATGAAATATGGGAAATGCAAGTGGTAATCGTGCTAGGCTTTTATTAGAGACATATTGAATGAGATTGAATGATGAATTTTTGAATTAAGAAAATGTAAGCTAAAAGTATGTATAATTGTGTTGTAAGTCCAGTAATGCTCCTTAACCCTATTCCAACGTTGAATATGGGTGAGGGGTGTTACAGTCATGAATTACTTTCACTTTATCTTCGGTCTCTCTAATCTAATCAACCCCATGAATCTTTTTCTCACTAAGTACAATGGAGTTCTACATTTATGACCATAGAAAGCTTCAAACGGTGCCATCTTTATGCTCGATTAAAAACTATTGTTATACGCGAATTCAAACAATGGTAAATATTTTTCCCAGTTGCCCTCAAACTCTAAAACATAACAACATAGCATGTCTTGAATTTGAATCACTCTCTTGGATTAACGTTCTGTTTGCAGATGAAATGTAGTACTAAAATGCAACCGCGTATCCAAAGCTTCTTGCAATTTCTTCCAAAATCGCGACGTAAACCTCAGATCTCTATTTGAAATAATAGAAACTAGCACCCCATGCAATCTGACAATCTCAGAGATGTACAATTCAGCTAATCTATCGAGTGAAAAGTCTGTACATACCAGAATGAAATATGCAGATTTTGTCACTTGATCAACAACAACCCAAATAACATCTTTCTTTTTCAGAGATAGGGATAATCCTGATACGAAATCCATCGTAACTCTATTCCACTTCCACTCAGGCATCATCATTGGCTATAGTAGTCCCAAAGGCACTTGATGTTTGACTTTAACTTGTTGACAAATCAAGCATCTCGACACAGACTTTGAAATATCTCGTTTTATACCTAACCACTAGTACAATTGTTTCAAATTATTGTACATTTTAGTACTCCTCGGATGAACGGATAAACTACCACTATGTGCTTCATGTAGAATTTTCTAAATAAGCTTGGGATTCCTTGGCACATAAACTCTACCACGGAAAAGCAAACAATCATCAGATCTGATCTGATACTCTGATTCAGTAGTCGTCTCGCATTGTACTCTTTAGCTTGTAATTCATTATTACATTTTTGAGCCTCGTAAATTTGCTAAAGAAATATTGGTTTAGCTTTTAACTCAACTAAAATCGAACCATCATCAGATAATGTTAACTGTGTGTTCATCGCCCGCAAAACAAATAAATATTTTATACTCAGAGCATCCGCAACTACATTCGTTTTCCCCAGATGATAATGAATCACCAAGTCATAGTCTTTCAACAACTCAAGCCATCTTCGTTGTCGCAAATTCAAATATTTTTGAGACATTAGATACTTTAAGCTCTTTTGGTCAATAAAAATATGGCATTTCTCATCGAATAAATGATGTCACCAAATTTTTATTGCAAAAATATTAGGGTCGACTCTAGGTCGTGCGTTGGATAATTCTTTTCATGCGGCTTCAATTGTTTGGAAGCATAAGCTATCACTTTGCCTTTTTGCATCAAAACACATCCCAAACAGTTTAATGACGCATCACTGAAAATCACAAACTCTTTACCCGACTCAGGCTGAACTAAAATATGTGCTTCAGTTAATAGTGCTTTCAACTGTTCAAAACTCTATTGGCATTTCTTGGACCACTCAAATTTCACATCTTTCTATAACAATCAAGTCATCGGTGTAGCAATCATCGAGAATCCTTTGACAAAAAAGCTGATAGTAGTGAGCTAATCCCAAAAAACTTCTGACTTCGGATATGTTTCTTGGTGGTTTCCAGTCAACAACTATTGAAATCTTACTTGGATTAACTCTGATGCCTTCCGCTGAAACAATGTGTCCCAAAAATCCAACTTCTCAGAGCCAAAACTCGTATTTACTGAATTTAGCAAATAGTTGCTTATCTCTCAATGTTTGTCACACAATCCTCAAATGTTCAGCATGCTCAAATTCATATCGGGAATATATTAGAATGTTACCAATGGATACAACAACAAATCTATCTAAATACAGTCTAAAGATTTGATTCATCAAATCCATAGATGCTGTAGGTGCGTTAGTTAATCCAAATGGCATAACAAGAAATTCATAAAGCCTGTACCTAGTCCTGAACGCAGTTTTTGGCACATCCAAATCTTTAACTTCCAACTAATAATAGCCAGATCGTAAATCAATCTTTGAAAATACTGTTGCTCATTTCAACTGAACAAAAAAATCATCAATTCTTGGCAAAGGATGCTTATTCTTAATTGTAACCTTGTTAAGTTAATGATAATCGATACACAGTCTCATTGATCCATCTTTCTTCTTTACGAATAGAACTGGTGCATCTTAGGGTGAAAAACTAGGTCGTGCAAAACCTCTATCTGTTAACTCTTGCAACTGAAATTTCAATTCTGTAGGAGCCATTCTATATAGAGCTATCACTATCGGTGATGTTCCTGGTACTAATCAATAGCAAACTTGACCTCTCTAATCGGTGGCAACCCAAGTAACTCTTCTAGAAACACATTTGGATATTTACAAACCACTGATATTGATTCAATATTCGATTCAGACACTTTGGTATCCAATACATACACAAGGTAAGCCTCACAACCTTTCCTCACATATTTCTGAGCTAACATCATCGATATCACTATAGGCAACCCACTCGAATCATCAGATTCAATTCGAAGAATTTCACTATTTTGACATTTCAGCTCAATAGTCTTTCATCTATAATTCACAATAGCATCATGCAGAGTTAACAATCCATTCCCAAGATCACATCAAATTCATCAAATGGTAAAAGTATCAAATCAGTAAGAAAATAATAACCCCGAGTCATCAAAGAACAAGTCTTGCAAACTTTATCAACTAGGACATACTGGCCTAAAGGGTTCGATACTTTAATCACAAATTCAGTTGGCTCAACAAGTAAACTCTTACTAGACACTAAATTCATACAGACATATGAATGAGTCGATCTAGGATCAATCAAAGCAATTACATTAACATCTGGTGATGGCGCATCTTCGCGAGCGCGGATAGCGTAAGCTCTGGCTGGCATTCGAGCCTCGGATCTCCCAGTGGAGTCCTTTGTCGCACCTTTGCTACCAGTCACATTTCTAGTATTTCTAGGTGGTCTCCCTCTGGTAGATGTATTACTTGGTCTTGTACTCAAAAATTTGTCTTTCTCAGGTAACTTAGGACAATCCCGAATAAAATGATTGTAACAGCCCGTTTTTAGTCAAATTAGAATAGTGGTTTCAAGACAACAAATATGAGACCAAAATAATTATTTTGTTATTATTTTAATGTTTACCGCATGATTGAATGATTGTGTGAAAGTTTCATTTTAAAATTTTATCGTTTGATTAGTCAATTTGATAAAAAAAAAGGACTAAATTGTGTAGAGTGCTAAAGTGATGTTTTATTAGTTAAAAGTGCCTAAGAGCTATGGAATATTAAAAGAAGAGTCCTTATGTGGTAATTTTACCATTATTAGCTTGATTGGACAATTATGGACAAGTATTAAATTATTTTTACGTTATATAATCAAGGTTAATTTTGTAATTTAGTAAATAAAGGTAAATTAAATAAAAACAATCAATTGTATCATCTTTTAATCATCTTCTTCAATCGAAATTGAGAGGAAAGAAAAACCATAGTTAGGTTTTACATTTGGCCAAGCTTCCTAGCTCAATTGTAAGTTGTCCTGTTTCTAATGATTTCTACGTTTTTGAGATCATTGCACTAGGTCTAGCTAGCCCAGAGACTATTTTGCAAAACTGTTAAAGATTTTGAATGTTTCCATTGATGAATATATGAGTATTTTGATTTTTAATGATAGATTATGAATGTTTGATGATAGTTATACAAGTTTTGTTAAGTAATTTTTAGTGAAAATGCAAATTAGGGATTAAATTGTGAACTATGGAAACTTTATGGTTAAATGTGAAATAAATGATAAAAATGGACTGCTAGGGACTTATTTTTAATTTTAGTAGCATGGTCTAGTGTTGAATTTCATGAATTTGTGATTTTATGAAATAAGGACTAAATCATAAAATTTGTGAAATATTAGGGGCAATTATGTAAAAATGCCTTAAAGTGAATTTTGGACTAAATTGAATAGAAAGATGATTAAATAAGTTAATTTTGATTACATATAGATCAAGAAAAGCGAAACTCAGATCTGGAAAAACAAAGTTCTCGACTAATCGACCAATTTAGTAGTTTTTACATCTGAGGTAAGTTCGTATGAAATAAGTTTCATTATAAATGTATTTCAAATGCTTTGATTTGTATAAACTATGAGTACGAGATTTCGGTCATGTTCGACAATGATTCTACTATGATTCAACATTCAAAATCCCGATTGAACCTTAGGAATAGATTAGATATTAGTTGACATGTCATTAGGGATTATTGTTGTTATGTGATCTGGGTATTGGTCCTGTACATCCTATTGGTGGCTGAGTATACCAGCATGTGTTGCAGATACTTGACAGCTTGTGTGAGTAGCACCGTGCAGCTACGTCTCGACTGACAGCTTGGGTGAGCAGGCCCGTTGATAGCTCTAGTGTGAGCAGTATATGTGTTATGAGATTGAGATGGCTTTGGGCCATGATATTGGCACTTTGGTGTGAGTTTTCCCGTGTATCCAATAGTATTCCGACTGGTTCAATGGGTAAATGAAGGACATAGTTAAGTATGAGATTGATAAGAGATGGTACAGGTATGTACATAACTGTATGAGTTTTAAATCGAAGAAATTATGAAGTTTGCATATAATCTTATGATTAAAGATGTGAAAGGTTTGTTAGTTAATATGAGC
Organism: Gossypium hirsutum; assembly: GCF_007990345.1. Taxonomy (NCBI): domain Eukaryota; kingdom Viridiplantae; phylum Streptophyta; class Magnoliopsida; order Malvales; family Malvaceae; genus Gossypium; species Gossypium hirsutum. The sequence continues at coordinate 58,446,833 of NC_053426.1, read as the reverse complement.
AACATGTTGATATATTCAATTTATTGAATTGTGTATTTATGATTAGATTGAGTTGTTTTCATACGAGCTTACTAAGCTATAAAGCTTACTTTGTTTATTTTTCCATGTTTTTAGTGACTTCAAAGCTAGCTCAAATTCGGGGATGGTCAGAGACTTCGTCACACTATCCTACTATCACTTTGTTACTTTTGAGCCTAAGTTTTGAGTATATGGCATGTATAGGGAATTTTTTAATTTTGGTATATTTGGTAATGTGTTGTGCCATTTGAATTGGCTTGTAAATGCTTATGTTGTGGTTTGTACATATAGCCATGAGAGTTGACTTAATTTGGTTGGTTTTATTTGTATATGGCTTATGTTGTGAATTTGAGGTTAGTTTTATGATGCTTATTGATAGTAAATATTGTAGTTGTCAAATAATAGAAATTAGAGAGAATATATGCTTGGGAAATTGAGTATAATGATGCAAGTTTAGAAATGTTTACCTAGTTGAATTGTATCATTGAAGTTTGGCATGAACTGGATGGTATATTGTTGTAACATCCTGAATTAGGGTCTAGTCAAAACAGTAGTTTCAAGACCACAAATCTGAAGTAGAAATAATTATTTTATGATTATTTGATGATCCATGATATGAATACATGTTTGTGTGAAATTTTCATGAAGAAATTTAATGCCGTGTCCAATTTGAAGTAAGGGACTAAATTGAATAAGTTGCAAAACTTGATTTCTAGAAGCTTTAAGCATGAAATTGTTATGAATTATTAATTAGAGGTCCTTAAATAGTAATTTGACCAAGTTCTAAAATTTTGGACAAAAATGGGCATGAATAAGAAAAATTTGAAAGAAAGGCCTGAAGGGCATTTTTGTCATTTGGTTAATAAAAGAATAAAAAGGGAAAAATCAAGCAAATTTTGCTCATCTTCTTCATGCCATAGCTGTAATTTCTAAGGGTTCCATTGCTAGGGTTTTTCAACTTTTAAAGCTTGATTGTAAGTACATCTTAGCCCCGTTTTTAATGTTATTTACATTTTTAAAGTTGTCATCAACCGATCTAGCTATTTCTACCATTATTTTCAGCAAGAGTTCATGTTCAAAAATTTACCCATGTATGACATGCATGTATTTTGATGTTTAATGGAGGAATAGGAAAGTTTTATGTGTGTTTAACATCTTTTATTAAATGATTTTTGATGGAAATGCATGAAAAGGACCTATTTGTAAAATATGCAAAATAAGTAGTAAGATGCATTTTTAACAAGAAATGTGGGCTGCTAGGAGTATGTTATAAGTTTGGCTAGGCTTGGGTAACAAAGAAAATGCATGCATTTCATTTTACGAGCCTAAGGACCAATTTGTAAATAAGTGAAAAGTTAGTGGTAAAAAGATAATTTTACCAAAGTATGTGTTATGGGTCGATTCAAACAATATATGTATTAAATAAGTTAAATTCGGCATTATAGATCAAGAAAAACGTGATTCGGGTCTTGATCGGGGAAAAACAAATTTTACGAAGAATAGACTCATTTTCATCATTTTGTACCGAGGTAAGTTCATATACAAATAATGTAATGTTATGTCATATTTTTGATGCTTGAGTATTATGTGAATTCATATTCTTTAATGTTAGTTGAGTTATGCCTTGATTGCTCTATGAGCAAGTGGTTGGTATTATGGACACTAAGATCGACCTTACAAGCAAGCTTGACAGAGATGTAATATCTAAAAATCTCGTTTGAACCTTAGGAATAGTTTAGGATGCAAGTGACATGTCACTAGGAACTATATGATTTATGAGTTCATGAAATACGTTTATGTGGTTTCAGGTGCTAGTCTTGTATGTTCTATCGATGGCTGGGTAGTTCGGCATGTGTTGTAGATACCTAATAGCTTGTGTGAGCAATCTATGTAGCTACATCCTAACTGACAGCTTGTGTGAGCAGATCCGTGAGTAGCTCAAGAATGAGCCTTTATGTATTATGTGATATGAGGTAGCTTTAGCTACGTATGTGGCACTTATGTGCGAGCTTTCCGTGTATCCGATAGTATTCCAAGCTTTCAACGGGTAATTCAAGGAGTAAATTGATGTATATGACAAAAACAAGAAAGTAAGAGATTATGTTATGAGTTGATACAGGTATGTATACAGAACTCATGAGTAATGCTTTGGTATGTGAAGAACTTATGACAAGGTTGTTTATATGATGAGTAAGTGTATGTGAATTGATGAAATAAAAATTTATGTTTATTATGTTAATTGTATGTTAAATATTTGTTTAGATTGCATATTATTTGCATATGGACTTACTAAGCTTTAGTACTTACCCCCTTCCTTTCCTTCCTTTATTGTCTCGCCAAACTAGCTCGAGGATCAAAAGACGTCGGAGTTCGGATCACACTATTAATTCAATCTTTTCGGTATTCATATGGCTTAAGTATCTTAAGTGTGGCATGTACAGGGGACTTGGTCATTTTGTTATGTGTCATATTGATTAGCCAAATGAGTTGTCTCATGATGGTATTATGATTCATTTTGTATAAGGCCATGAGATGTGGCTTATATTTGCTTCTTGGGTTGCAACCCTAATTATTTATGCATGCATGCAAAGTGTTTATGCTTTGTGATGTGGTTGATGGTTGGTTGTTGGTAATTTTTGTGATAGATGGCATATATGCTTAATGAATGAATTGGGACTAATAGGTATGACCATAGCTATGGTATATTTGGGTAACTTGAAATTAGGTTACTAAGGTTGATTAAATATGAAATTGGTGTGGAATGCCATATGAAAGCATGATGGTTTGAGCATGTGATATGTTGACATTACAAAGTAATGGATTGATCATAATTGTGAGAATTTGTGACTAAACAAGCTATGCTGCATGCCATGAAGTGAGATTATGTATGTGAGTGTTCAAGGGTGGCAAACGGCTTGGAAAATAGCCTCAAAGTTGTCCACACGGGTAGACACACGGGCATGTGTTTAGGCCATGTGTGACACACAGTCTACCCCATGGGCGCGTGATTCGGCCGTGTGTCCCCTTGTAACACCCCGTACCCGAGACCGTTGCCGGAGTCAAACACGAGGTGTTAACGGGCTTAATTTATTACTTAAACGGCTCATGCAATTCGTTTTAAATTTTCTAGACAAGCTGGCTAACTGCATCGCAGTCGCTTTAAAAATCATATCTCGAGTTCCAAAACTTGAAATTCAATTCCGTAAATTTTTCCTGAAACTAGACTCATATATCTATTTAGTAAAAGTTTTGTAAAATTTTTGGTCGGGCCAATTAGTACAGTTTATTTGTTAAAGTCTCCCCTGTTTCAGGGTTTGACTACTCTGACCTTTGTGCATTACGAATTAGATATCTCCCTGTACAGGGCTTTAATTCCTATGTCGTTTGTCTCTAATTAAACTACACTAAATAATGAATCTGTACATATAAAGAATGACTTCTAATTATCTTTGTAAAATTTATTGTGAATTTCCGAAGTCAGAACAGGGGATCCAGAAATTGCTCTGGTCCTGTTTCGCAAAAATTTAAAAATCTCATAAAATATAGATGATATGGTCGTTTCGTTTCTTCCATATGAAAATAGACTAATCAACCTTCTATTACATAATTTATTCATTATTTAATTCCATTTCTACTATTTTTAGTGATTTTTCAAATTCACATCACTACTGCTGTCTGCATCTATTTTTAAGGTAAATTTTACCTATTTCATGGTTTTCCATGGATTAACTAGTAATTTGACATACATATCACCAAATATGATCATGATTAGCCATTCCAATGGCTAATCATTACCAAGCATTTCCATATTACTCAATAACCATATCATAAGTGTAACACCAAAAATGATCAGCCATGACATACGGCATAATAATCAAATAGACTTACACTATTACTCAACCAAAACCGAATTCGAACCTAAGATTAAAGTCATTCTCAATGCATGAAATGCTTACCACAAACATCATCCATTCGTAGTACTGATCACTTTAACTAAAACGAATTTAAACCACTATCAGTCATAACCAAATTATCAAGACCAAACTTACTAAAACTTATAACTAAGTACCCATAAGACCAAATCCAAACTTAACATTTTAGCCATATTCGCATGGCTAAAAGTATACATATCAAAGTTCAAACAAAACATAATAGACTATACATGCCAAAATGTTCTCTTAGACCAACTAAGAAGAAGGTACCAAAAAGTTGCAAGCTGGCGTGATGACTTCGACGATGGTCCCGAGCACACAAAATGTGTCAAAGAAACCTAAATAAGTAACAAGTAAACACACCAAATGAGTATATAACTCAGTAAGTCATAAGCATTACACTACCGTCCATTAATAAAAGATCATAAGAGAAAACAAACAATGCAAGATCAATTACTCCATCCATACTGAACTATGCTATAATTTCTTAGATTTTCGGTTCAATCTCATGCCAAGTCCTACAATCATACCAAATACAAAAACAACCCAATTGATTCAGTTTCATTTCCTCATAGCATGGAACAATGATGCACTAGGTAAATTTATACATACACATCACATGTCTCAAATTCGATATTTTAGTTAATAGTTCTATCACTTAGTTCTTTCATGCACCTTTTATATTATCAATCGTATTTGCACACATAGTGCTAATTACACTCGCACACATAGTGCCATAGTAAACCGCACACATAGTGCATTGGATTTTCTCTCATGCTTCAGCATCCAAATCGACACACCTAGTGCCACTTAATTCCGCACACATAGTGTCGTATGTCAACTCATTATGATAAGGCAATTTACTTAACTCAAATAGTACATATGGTTACATTAATAAATAGGAAAATTACTCCAAAAGAATACCTTAAGTCGGATGGAATGATTCCCAATCGACTACTCAATATTCTATGCTTTGCCTTTGCTTGTTTCCCCTCCTTTGGATTCTTGAGCTAGAATAAATAAGTTAATAGTTTAATTTACCTTGCAAGATATTCATAAATATGTAAATTTAATGATTCCACTTCTTCTTACAACTCTCCTTGTTCCAAATATCAAAATTTCAACTAATGTTTATATTATATCTCAAAGCCGAATGTATTATCATTATCAAAATAACATTTGGTCATCATTTTGTCATTCAACACATTTTTTTCACTTCATAAACATTTTGACCATATACTTCTAAACTAGCAAAAGCTCCCCATTTATTCGTACTATCTTTTAAATACTATCAAGTTCATATACTTCTAATTTCTTAAGTTCAACATCTTAATGCCCATTATAGCCACTCCCATAATCTAAATTTAAAAATCGGCAACACCCACATTTCAACTATCTTAGCCGAATACTCCTCAACACTTAGACTAAAGTATGACATTAAACTTAATACAACTTTCATTATACCTTTCACCCTAAAACATAATTTATAAATCTTGCCCTTCCTTCCATGTTTCGGTCAATTATTCAAATTACCTCATAACATGAACATTTTTTTCAACTAACCTAGCATGACTCATTCGGCCTTAACAATGAACCACTTTTCGTACAAGGACAAAAATAAATCAAATGAACCTTCCATTTAAACCCCATTCTATCTTTTACTTATTCAATAATACATGTAAACAACTACTAATTCTAGTACTTTGATACACGATTTAGTGCCCAACCATCATAAAAGTTTGAATTTTTCTTAATATTGTCAAAATACATTCACAAATTAACTTAAACATAAAAGAAGATTTAACTAACACTTCAAAACTTACCTCCTACTAGCAAGAAGTAGTGTCGAATTGCCTTAATGAGAATTTTCCTTTTTCTTTTCTTTGGTTTCGGTTTTTGGAGGAAGATGGAGATGAACACACTCTCTCTCCTTGAATTTCTTCTTTATTCATCTATTTTTCTTATTAAATCATTTTATTTTAAATATTTTAATCATTTTCTAACCAAATATTATAATTAATTGAATTTAGTGGAGGGTCATCACCACTTGGCCGGCCACTTATTGAATTTTTGGGTATTTTGACATGCAAACCCAAGCTTTCACACTTTGTAGTTATTTGGTCCTTACAATTTGTCTATCATATTTTCTAAGTTTCTCAACTAGGACCTTTCAAGAAAAATCCAAATTCATAAGTCTAAATTGAAACATCAAATTTTCACACATGCACTAATACACATAGAGGATATGCAACTAAATTTTAAATAAATTTTATGACTCGGTTTTGTGGTCCCGAAACCACATTCCGACTAGGTTCGAATTAGGGTTGTCACAACTCTCCCTCACTTAAAAATTTTCGTCCCCGAAAATCTTACCGGCGAATAAATTTGGATAACGTTCTTTCGCTGAATCCTCAAGCTCCCAAGTAGCTTCTTCGACCCCATGTTTATGCCACAGTATTTTCACTAATGAGATTTTCTTATTTCGTAGTTCTTTTACCTCACGGGCCAAAATACGAACTGGTTCTTCTTCATAAATCAAATCAGATTGAATCTCCACCTCAGATAAATTAATTATATGTGATGGATCAGATCTATAACGTCGAAGCATCGAGACATGAAAAACGTTGTGAATCTTTTCAAGTTCCGGGGGTAAAATCAATTGGTATGCAACTGGCCCAATTCGTTCAGATATTTCATACGGCCCGATGAACCTCAGACTCAATTTGCCCTTACGGCCAAATCTCAGCACTTTTTTCCAAGGTGAGACTTTAAGAAACACTTTGTCTCCAACTTGATATTCAATGTCCTTTCTTTTTAAATCTGCATACGACTTCTGACGATCTGAAGCGGCTTTCAAACTTTCACGAATCACTTGAACTTTCTGCTCAGCATCCCTAATTAAATCAACCCCGAAGATTTTACTTTCACTAAGTTCGGCCCAAAACAACGGTGTACGGCATTTACGACCGTACAAAGCCTCGTAAGGTGCCATCTTAATGCTTGATTGAAAACTATTGTTGTAAGCGAATTCAATCAAAGGTAAATATCGTTCCCATGAACCACTAAACTCAAGGATGCAACATCTCAACATATCCTCGAGTATCTGAATTACCCGTTCGGATTGACCATCGGTCTGGGGATGAAAAGCGGTGCTAAAATGCAACCTGGTACCCAATGCTTCTTGCAATTTCAACCAAAATTACAATGTGAATCTCGGATCTCTATCCGACACAATAGAAATAGGTACTCCATGTAACCTTACAATCTGAGAAACATACATTTCAGCTAGCTTGTCAAGGGAATAATCCGTACGTACAGGAATAAAATGAGCCGATTTTGTCAGTCTATCAACAACAACCCAGATCGCATCTTTCTTGGTTGACGACAATGGCAACCCAGATACAAAATCCATCGTGACTCGATCCCATTTCCATTCGGGTATCATGATCGGCTGAAGTAACCCTGAAGGCACTTGATGTTCCGCTTTCACTTGTTGATATATCAAACACTTCGAAACAAAGTCAGAAATGTCTCGTTTCATACCAGGCCACCAAAATTGACGTTTCAGATCGTTGTACATTTTCGTAGTACCCAGGTGGATTGACATGTGGCTACTATGAGCCTCGCTTAAAATCAAAGAAATAAGTTCTGAATTTCTTGGGGCACACAGTCGACTTCTGAACCTCAAACAATCATCATCATCAATTTTAAACTCTGATTCCACATTTGAAACACATTCAACTCGTTTAGCAACCAATTCATCGTCAACTTTCTGGGATTCACGTATTTGATGAATCAATAATGGTTTGGCCTTTAATTCTGCTACCAACACATTATCGGGTGAAACAAACAGGTGTACATTCTTTGCTCGCAAAACAAACAGTGATTTGCGACTTAAGGCATCGGCAACCACGTTAGCCTTTCCCGGGTGATAGTCGATGACAAGCTCATAATCTTTCAACAACTCAAGCCAACGTCTTTGCCGCAGATTCAAAGCTTTTTGAGTGATCAAGTATTTGAGGCTTTTATGATCCAAATATATATGAAACCTCTCTCCAAACAAGTAGTATCGCCAAATTTTCAAAGCGAAAACAATGGCAGCTAATTCAAGATCATGGGTTGGATAGTTTTTCTCATGTGGTTTCAATTGTCTCGACGCGTAAGCTACTACTCTACCTTCTTGCATCAACACGGAACCTAGCCCAAGCAAATATGCATCACTGTAAATGACAAACTTTTTACCGGATTCAGGCTGCACAAGCACTGGAGCTTCAGTCAAATAAGTTTTCAACTGATCGAAACTTTTCTGACATTTTTCTGACCATTCAAACCTAACATCTTTCTAAAGTAGTCTCGTTATTGGTGTGGCTATCATCGAGAAACCCTTTACAAACCGTCTGTAGTAACCAACAAGCCCCAAAAAGCTTCGAACTTCAGTAACATTTCTCGGGGGTTTCCAATTAAGTATGGCTGAAATTTTGCTCGGATCAACTCGAATTCCCGATATAGATACTAAATGTCCTAAAGAGCTAACGTAGATACTACATGTCCTAAAGAGCTAACTTCTCTCAACCAGAACTCACATTTACTGAACTTAGCATACAATTACTTATCCCGTAAAATCTGTAACACTAACCTCAGGTGCTCAGCGTGTTCAGTTTCATCATGTGAATAAATCAACATGTCATCTATAAACACAACTACAAACCGGTCCAAATACTGCCTGAAAATTCGGTTAATCAAATCCATAAATACAGTAGGGGCATTAGTGACCCCAAACGGCATCATTAAAAACTCGTAGTGACCGTATCTCATCCTGAAAGCAGTTTTAGGTATATCTGAGTCTCGAACTCGCAACTGATAGTAACCCGATCTCAAATCTATCTTTGAAAACACTAAGGCTCCCTTCAATTGATCAAACAAATCATCAATACGCGGTAACGGATATTTATTCTTTATTGTCACTTTATTCAACTGACGATAGTCGATGCACAACCTCATGGTCCCATCCTTCTTTTTCACAAACAATACTGGTGCACCCCATGGTGAAAAACTCGTTCGAGCGAAACCTCTATCTGTCAACTCTTGCAACTGAGCTTTCAATTCCTTTAATTCGGTTGGTGCCATACGGTACGGCGCTATCAAAATTGGTGTAGTCCCAGGTACAAGTTCGATGCCAAATTCTACTTCTCGAACGGGTGGTAATCCCGGTAACTCCTTAGGAAAAACATCTGGATACTCACGAACCACTGGTACCGTTTCAAGTTTCTTTTCCGACTCTTTGCGATCAAGTACATACGCAAAATATGTTTCACTCCCCTTTCTCATATATCTCTGAGCGATCATCGAGGATATTATTTCTGGCGCTCCGTTCAAGTCAGTAGACTCAACTCGGACTATCTCATTATTTGCACACCTCAAATCAATGGTCTTTCTTTTGCAATTCAACACTGCATCATACACGGTAAACCAATCCATATCGAGAATAACATCAAATTCATCAAAAGGTAAAAGCATCAAATCGGCCGGAAAATAGGAATCTTGGATTATCAGAGGACATTTCTTACACACTTTGTCAACAAGTAGATATCGACCCAAGGGATTCGACACTCGAATTACGAACTCAGTAGACTCAACAGGTAGAGTCTTACTGGATGCTAAAGTCTCACATACATATGAATGAGTAGAGCCAGGGTCAATCAATGCAATCACATCAGTATCAAAGAGAGTGAAAGTACCAGTGATAACATCAGGGGAAGTAGTTTCGGGACAGCTAAACCGAGTCGTAAAAATAATTAACCGTCATAATTGATGCTCATTATATGTACATGTGCATGTGTGAAAATTTCGTGTTTGAATTTTGTTAATTGTAAGTGAATTTCATCAAATAGGACTTACGTGAGAAAATTTTAAAATGTGATAGGTCAATGCGTAAGGACCTATTAGTGCATGTGGAAAAAGGGGGGACTTGCATGTCAAATTCCCCCCTAATGAGTAGTGGCCGGCCATGACAAGCATGGTAGACCAAGTGTGATGGGCAAAACATGTCATAGACATGTTGTGTTAGTGCATCATGAGTGGAAACATGTCACAAACATGTTATGTTAGTGAGGTATGTTAGGAAAAATAAAATAAGGAGCATGGGCATAAAATAATGAAAGGGAATATGATGGAAACAAAAAAAAATGTGTGTGGTTGTCTTCCCCCCCCATTGCCGTGAGTTAAAGAAAAGAAAGGAGAAAATTTTGTTCATCCTTTTTCATCTTCATTTGGCCGAAAATTCTAAGGAAGGAGGAAGGAGTTCTTGCTTCATGTTTGATTTGAAAGAGGATTAGGAGGAGGTTTGGCCATACTTATATCTAGATTAAGGTATGTTTGAGGTTGTGCCATGAGATTCATGCATGTTTTTAGTTGCTAGCTTGAGTTCTAATTAGCCCATGGTTCAAATCCTTGCTATGTCATGGGGATGATATTCGGCCTAGGTGGATTTTGTGTTAATGCCATTGCATGCTAAATATGAAGCTTGTTAATGATGCATGTGATGGTGGATTGATGATTCTTGAATCTCCTTTTTAGCATTTTTGAGTGAGCACATATGTGCATTGGTTGCTAGATGGAGAAGAATCGGCTAGCAAGTTGTGTGCTAAGGCCGAATATAATTTTTTGTATATTAATGAGTAATGCATGTGTTAAATTGATGGAAAGGGAGAGGATGCTTTACTAGTGTATATATGTGTGTATTAGCCAAGTTTTGAACTTGAAACAAAAGGGTGTTTAGTCAATACAAGTGACCATACTTGTAGAATGTATTAAGTGTTGAAATCGGCCCCAAAATAGACATGCATATTCGGCCAAGGGGAAAAAAAATTAGCTAAAATGTTGAGTCTGATTCATGATTCCGTACTGATTCATGATTCCGTACATATGTGACTTTAATGTCTAATGTATAAATATGGGCTAAGTGCCTTGTGTTCCTCTTTTCGATGCTCAAATGATTAAATCAATTTATTTGTTTAATTAAGCTCAAGAGCAAAGGGGAAATAAATCCGATAAAGGGAAGGAAAAGTGGTCGAATAGCTATCGGAATCGTTCGACAACACCCGAGGTAAGTTCTTGAGTAAGAGAGCTTAAATTAAGATTTGATTAGATCATGTTTTAAGCAAATCAAAATCATGCTCTTTGTGTGTGGCTATTGAGCCGAAATTACAAGAATGATAAGTGTCTTGGGTTTGAGTTTTGCTAACGAAAATGAAATACGAATGTGCCATGATTTATTGTTAAATGTGCATGGTTATTTGAATGATGTCCGGGCTAAGTCCCGAAGGCTTTGTGCTAAGTGACCATATCCGGACTAAGATCCGAAGGCATTTGTGCGAGATACTAATTCCGGGCTAAGCCTGAAGGCATTGGTGCGAGTTACTAAATCCGGGTTAAGTCCCGAAGGCAGTTGTGCGAGTTACTAAATCCGGGTTAAGTCCCGAAGGCATTTGTGCGAGTTACTAAATCCGGGTTAAGTCCCGAAGGCATTTGTGCGAGTTACTATAACCGGGCTATGTCCCGAAGGCATTTGAACGAGGAGCTATATCCGGTTAAATTCCGAAGGTACGTGATTTGGGAATGAATGATCTTGCTGTAAAAATTTCAGTTAATACTCTAGAAACATCCCAACATTGAGGTATGTTTCGTATGTGCTTGAATTTAGTTGAGCCCTTACAAATAAGTATTCGCTCAGTTGATAAACGAGCTACCGGCCTTTGGCTGAGTTGATCTTTTGTGTATGTACATAAGGGTTGGTAATGTGAAGCAAGTATGATATCGAAAATTTGTGCATATGAAATTATCCGTTTAGCTATATGAATGCTATACTTTTGTTGTGCTGGAATTCCTTGCTCAAAACTTACTAAGCATAAATTGCTTACTCCGTTTCATTGCTCCTCTGTTTTATAGATTGGTTCTCCAGCTATCGGACTCGGGATCTTGAAGTCAAAGTCGCCCACACTATCAAAGCCCCCCTTTTGGTACAATTTTGGGTGAACTTCGAAATGGCATGTATAGGACTACCCGTTTGTTGTGGGTCGTGGACCCTTTGGACTTGTATAATTTTGGATAGCCATGCGAAAATGGCTTATATGTGTTTGAGTATAATGTTATAATCATTTGGTGTGGATATGCTTGACAAGGATTGGCCATGGGAATGGTTAATCACTTTCATAAATTGTGCTATTTATGCAAAAAGGGCTAGTTGAATCATGGAAACCATGAAATAGGTAAAGTCTACCTTAAAGGCAGATGCTGACAGCAGCAGTGATGTAGATTTGGAAAATCACTAAAAATAGTAGGAATGGAATTAAATAGTGAATAAATTATGTAAACGAACCAAAAATAGTAGGAATGGAATTAAATAGTGAATAAATTATGTAAACGAACCTTTATGAATCTATATTCATAGGAAAGTAACGATACAATCATACGAACAGTATGTTAAGAGATATTCAGGTTCTCGTGAGACAGGGCCAGAACGGTTTCTGGATTTCCTGTTCCGACTTTGGAAATTCATTACAAATTAACCAGAGACAATTAGGAGCCAAGCCATATATGTATAGATTCCTCTCTGAGTCTAGTTTCTACAGAAACAAACGGCATCAGTATTGGAGCCCTGTACAAGGAGATATCCAAGTTGTAATGCGCAAAGGTCAGGGTAGTCGATCCCTGTAACATGGGAGAATTTGACTAATAAACTGTACTAATTGGCCCGACCAAAAATTCTATAAAAACATATGTAGATGGGCATATGAGTCTAGTTGCAGGGAAAATTTACAGAACTGGATTCCGAGTTTCTGAACTCAAGATATGATTTTTAAAGCAACTATTATGCAGATTGGCAGTGTCTGGAAATTTTTTTAAAGTCTGTTAACACCTCGTGTTCGACTCCGGTGACGGTCTCGGGTTCGGGGTGTTACATTTGATTGGTATCAGAGCTACGGTTTAGTCGATTCTAGGACTACCGTAATGCGTTGGGTCTAGCTATACATGCCATTTTATGTGATTATTTGATAGTGTGGTGATTTCTGACAATTGTAAATGTGTTTATTTATAGTAATGGATCCCGATCCCGACCGAGAGGTAGCTGATGATCTTGAGAGTGTAGCGCTTGCTCCCGCACAAGGGACAGCGCCGGCGGACTCTCAACCTAATGCGAGTAACCCGAATGATGAAGCTAGACAAGCTTTCTATAGCGTGATGAATGATTGGTTCAACCAATACATTCGAACTAATACGGCTGTTCCACAACCTCCATTCCCGACTAATACCACCCCCGCACCTACAATACCTCCGGTAACTGACCAAATAAGGTCAAATAAGCCTCCAATTGATAGAATCCGAAAACATGGGGCTACTGAATTTAAAGCTACGGATAGCGGCGATGCCGAGCAAGCTGAATTTTGGTTGGACAACACTATCTGGGTACTCGATGAGCTATCTTGTAGACCCGATGAATGCCTAAAGTGTACTATCTCCTTACTACGTGATTCTGCCTACTATTGGTGGAGTACTCTGACTTCTGTTGTGCCCCAAGAGCAAGTAACTTGGGAGTTTTTCCAAACTGAGTTTCGGAAAAAGTATATCAGTCAGAGATTTGTTGATAAAAAACGGAAGGAATTTCTTGAGCTTAAGCAAGGTTCCATGTCAGTTACTGATTACGAGCGAAAATTTGTTAGACTTAGTAGATACGCTCGGGAATGTGTTTCGTCCGAGGCTATTATGTGTAAACGCTTCGAGGATGGGCTGAATGAAGATATAAAAATGTTCGTTGGCGTTCTTGAAATACGAGAGTTCGTAGTACTTGTCGAGCGAGCTTGTAAAGCCGAAGAGCTTAGAAAAGGAAAACAAAAAGTTGATGAGAGAACTGGAGAGTTTCATAAAAGATCCTTGGGAAAGTCTCTTCAACAGGATCGAAGAAATTTCGAGATGATGCGGGCCAGTTTAGAGGCACTTCGGGCCTTTTTAGACGAGATCGTGATTGACCCCCTGTGGGTACACGAGGCACTTCGGTCGCCAGTGTTGGGAATGAACGTCGAGACAGAACGAAATGTCGATATTGCGGTAAATGGCATTCGGGGAGTTGTAGATTCCCTGACCGCTCCTGTTACAAGTGCGGATCAGTTGACCACTTCATTAAAGATTGCCCGAGGTTGTCTGAACAGAATGTAAATCAGAGTGGGAAACCGGGTGCTACCACTGCTCGAGGTACACCATCTGGAAATACGGGCAATGCTAGTGGTGGTCAGAGAGGATCTAGAGATGCTACGACCAGATCCGAGGCTCGTGCGCCTGCTAGAGCTTATGCTATACGTGCCCGCGAGGATGCTTCTTCGCCTGATGTTATTACCGGTACTTTTACTCTCTTTGATACTAATGTCATTGCTTTGATTGACCCCGGTTCTACTCATTCTTACATATGTGAAACCTTAGCATCCAGTAAGACTTTACCTATTGAGTCTACTGAGTTCGTAATTCGGGTGTCAAATCCCTTGGGTCGTTACGTGCTTGTCGACAAAGTGTGTAAGAAATGTCCCCTAGAAATTCGAGGTTCCTGTTTTTCGGCGGACTTGATGCTTTTGCCGTTTGATGAATTTGATGTTATTCTTGGTTTGGATTGGTTGACCGCGCATGATGCGGTTGTGAATTGCAAAAGCAAGACTATTGATTTGAGGTGCGCAAATAACGAAGTAATCCGAGTTGAGTCTACGGACTTGGAGGGGATGCCAGCTGTAATATCAGCAATGTTGGCCCAGAAATATGTAAGAAAAGGGTGCGAAGCATACCTTGCGTATGTACTTGATGACAAAGAATTAGAAAAGAAACCCGAATCTGTGCCAGTGGTTTGTGAATACCCGGATGTTTTTCCTGAAGAATTACCGGGTTTACCACCTGTTCGGGAGATAGAGTTTGGTATTGAGCTTGTACCTGGGACTACGCCGATTTCGATGGCTCCGTATCGTATGGCACCAACCGAGTTAAAAGAGTTTGTCATTTATAGTGACACATCCCTACTTGGGTTGGGTTGCGTATTGATGCAAGAAGGTCGAGTGGTGGCCTATGCGTAGAGACAATTAAAGCCACATGAGAAAAATTATCCGACCCATGATCTTGAACTAGCTGCCATCGTATTTGCTTTAAAAATATGGCGACATTACTTATTTGGTGAAAAGTGCCATGTATTTTCGGATCGCAAAAGTCTCAAATATTTGATGACTCAAAGAGACTTAAATCTGCGACAAAGACGTTGGCTTGAGTTGTTGAAAGATTACGAGCTTGTCATTGATTACCACCCGGGAAAGGCTAATGTGGTTGCGGACGCCTTAAGCCAGAAATCATTGTTTGGTTTACGAGCGATGAATGTGCACTTGTCTGTTCTACCCGACAATGTGTTAATAGCTGAATTAAAAGCCAAACCATTATTGATTCATCAAATTCGTGAAGCCCAGAAAGTTGATGATGAATTGGTTGCAAAACGGGCTGAGTGTGCTCCGAACAAGGAATCGGAGTTTCAAATTGATGATGATGATTGTTTGAGGTTCAGAAGTCGTTTGTGTGTTCCAAGGAATTCGGAACTCATTTCAATGATTCTGAACGAAGCCCATTGTAGCCGAATGTCAATTCACCCGGGGAGTACGAAAATGTACAACGATTTGAAACGTTGGTTTTGGTGGCATGGTATGAAACGAGACATCTCCGACTTTGTTTCGAGATGTTTAATATGTCAACAAGTGAAAGCGGAACATCAAGTGCCTTCAGGATTACTTCAGACGATCATGATACCCGAGTGGCAATGGGATCGAGTCACAATGGACTTTGTGTCCGGACTGCCATTGTCAACAAGTAAGAAGGATGCGATTTGGGTTGTTGTTGATAGACTGACTAAGTCGGCTCACTTTATCCCCGTGCGTACGGATTTTTCATTGGATAAACTAGCCGAATTGTATGTTTCTCAGATTGTGAGATTACACGGGGTACCTATTTCTATCGTGTCGGATAGAGATCCGAGATTCACCTCGCGATTTTGGAGGAAATTGCAAGAAGCTTTGGGTACCAAGCTGCATTTTAGCACTGCTTTTCATCCCCAAACCGATGGTCAATCTGAGCGGATAATTCAGATACTTGAGGATATGTTGAGATGTTGCATCCTCGAGTTCAGTAGTTCATGGGAACGGTATTTACCTTTGATTGAATTTGCTTACAATAATAGTTTTCAATCAAGTATTAAGATGGCACCTTACGAGGCTTTGTACGGTCGTAAATGCCGTACACCATTGTTTTGGACCGAGCTCGGTGAAAGTAAAATTTTCGGAGTTGATTTGATTAAGGATGCCGAACAGAAAGTAAAGGTAATCCGTGAAAGTCTGAAAGCAGCCACAGATCGTCAAAAATCGTATGCGGATTTGAAACGAAAGGACATTGAATATCAGGTGGGAGATAAAGTGTTTCTTAAAGTTTCGCCTTGGAAGAAGGTACTCAGATTTGGCCGTAAGGGCAAGTTGAGCCCGAGATTCATTGGGCCGTACGAAATCTCCGAACGAGTTGGTCCGGTTGCGTATAGATTGATTTTGCCCCCTGAGCTTGAAAAGATTCACGACGTCTTTCATGTTTCGATGCTTCGACGCTATCGATCTGATCCATCGCACATAATTAGCCCATAAGAGGTTGAAATTCAAGCTGATATGAGTTATGAAGAAGAACTGATGCGTATCCTAGCTCGTGAAGTAAAGGAGTTGCGGAACAAAAGGGTTCCGTTAGTGAAGGTGTTATGGCTCAAACACGGGATCGAGGAAACTACTTGGGAAACCGAGAGCTCGATGAAAGAACGATACCCAAACCTATTTACCGGTAAGTTTTTCGGGGACGAAAATTTCTTAAGTGGGGGAGAGTTGTGACAGCCCAAAATTGACCCTAGTCGGGAAGTGGTTTCGGGACCGCTAAACCGAGTCGTAAAAATAATTAACCGTCATAATTGATGCTCATTATATGTACATGTGCATGTGTGAAAATTTCGTGTTTGAATTTTGTTAATTGTAAGTGAATTTCATCAAATAGGACTTACGTGAGAAAATTTTAAAATGTGATAGGTCAATGCGTAAGGACCTATTAGTGCATGTGGAAAAAGGGGGGACTTGCATGTCAAATTCCCCCCTAATGAGTAGTGGCCGGCCATGACAAGCATGGTAGACCAAGTGTGATGGGCAAAACATGTCATAGACATGTTGTGTTAGTGCATCATGAGTGGAAACATGTCACAAACATGTTATGTTAGTGAGGTATGTTAGGAAAAATAAAATAAGGAGCATGGGCATAAAATAATGAAAGGGAATATGATGGAAACAAAAAAAAATGTGTGTGGTTGTCTTCCCCCCCATTGCCGTGAGTTAAAGAAAAGAAAGGAGAAAATTTTGTTCATCCTTTTTCATCTTCATTTGGCCGAAAATTCTAAGGAAGGAGGAAGGAGTTCTTGCTTCATGTTTGATTTGAAAGAGGATTAGGAGGAGGTTTGGCCATACTTATATCTAGATTAAGGTATGTTTGAGGTTGTGCCATGAGATTCATGCATTTTTTAGTTGCTAGCTTGAGTTCTAATTAGCCCATGGTTCAAATCCTTGCTATGTCATGGGGATGATATTCGGCCTAGGTGGATTTTGTTTTAATGCCATTGCATGCTAAATATGAAGCTTGTTAATGATGCATGTGATGGTGGATTGATGATTCTTGAATCTCCTTTTTAGCATTTTTGAGTGAGCACATATGTGCATTGGTTGCTAGATGGAGAAGAATCGGCTAGCAAGTTGTGTGCTAAGGCCGAATATAATTTTTTGTATATTAATGAGTAATGCATGTGTTAAATTGATGGAAAGGGAGAGGATGCTTTACTAGTGTATATATGTGTGTATTAGCCAAGTTTTGAACTTGAAACAAAAGGGTGTTTAGTCAATACAAGTGACCATACTTGTAGAATGTATTAAGTGTTGAAATCGGCCCCAAAATAGACATGCATATTCGGCCAAGGGGGAAAAAATTAGCTAAAATGTTGAGTCTAATTCATGATTCCGTACATATGTGACTTTAATGTCTAATGTATAAATATGGGCTAAGTGCCTTGTGTTCCTCTTTTCGATGCTCAAATGATTAAATCAATTTATTTGTTTAATTAAGCTCAAGAGCAAAGGGGAAATAAATCCGATAAAGGGAAGGAAAAAGTGGTCGAATAGCTATCGGAATCGTTCGACAACACCCGAGGTAAGTTCTTGAGTAAGAGAGCTTAAATTAAGATTTGATTAGATCATGTTTTAAGCAAATCAAAATCATGCTCTTTGTGTGTGGCTATTGAGCCGAAATTACAAGAATGATAAGTGTCTTGTGTTTGAGTTTTGCTAACGAAAATGAAATACGAATGTGCCATGATTTATTGTTAAATGTGCATGGTTATTTGAATGATATCCGGGCTAAGTCCTGAAGGCTTTGTGCTAAGTGACCATATCCGGACTAAGATCCGAAGGCATTTGTGCGAGATACTAATTCCGGGCTAAGCCCGAAGGCATTGGTGCGAGTTACTAAATCCGGGTTAAGTCCCGAAGGCATTTGTGCGAGTTACTAAATCCGGGTTAAGTCCCGAAGGCATTTGTGCGAGTTACTAAATCCGGGTTAAGTCCCGAAGGCATTTGTGCGAGTTACTAAATCCGGGTTAAGTCCCGAAGGCATTTGTGCGAGTTACTATAACCGGGCTATGTCCCGAAGGCATTTGAACGAGGAGCTATATCCGGTTAAATTCCGAAGGTACGTGATTTGGGAATGAATGATCTTGCTGTAAAAATTTCAGTTAATACTCTAGAAACATCCCAACATTGAGGTATGTTTCGTATGTGCTTGAATTTAGTTGAGCCCTTACAAATAAGTATTCGCTCAGTTGATAAATGAGCTACCGGCCTTTGGCTGAGTTGATCTTTTGTGTATGTACATAAGGGTTGGTAATGTGAAGCAAGTATGATATCGAAAATTTGTGCATATGAAATTATCCGTTTAGCTATATGAATGCTATACTTTTGTTGTGCTGGAATTCCTTGCTCAAAACTTACTAAGCATAAATTGCTTACTCCGTTTCATTGCTCCTCTGTTTTATAGATTGGTTCTCCAGCTATCGGACTCGGGATCTTGAAGTCAAAGTCGCCCACACTATTAAAGCCCCCCTTTTGGTACAATTTTGGTTGAACTTCGAAATGGCATGTATAGGACTACCCGTTTGTTGTGGGTCGTGGACCCTTTGGACTTGTATAATTTTAGATAGCCATGCGAAAATGGCTTATATGTGTTTGAGTATAATGTTATAATCATTTGGTGTGGATATGCTTGACAAGGATTGGCCATGGGAATGGTTAATCACTTTCATAAATTGTGCTATTTATGCAAAAAGGGCTAGTTGAATCATGGAAACCATGAAATAGGTAAAGTCTACCTTAAAGGCAGATGCTGACAGCAGCAGTGATGTAGATTTGGAAAATCACTAAAAATAGTAGGAATGGAATTAAATAGTGAATAAATTATGTAAACGAACCTTTATGAATCTATTTTCATAGGAAAGTAACGAAACAATCATACGGATAGTATGTTAAGAGATATTCAGGTTCTCGTGAGACAGGGCCAGAACGGTTTCTGGATTTTCTGTTCCGACTTTGGAAATTCATTACAAATTAAACAGAGACAATTAGGAGTCAAGCCATATATGTATAGATTCCTCTCTGAGTCTAGTTTCTATAGAAACAAACGACATCAGTATTGGAGCCTTGTACAAGGAGATATCCAAGTCGTAATGCGCAAAGTTCAGGGTAGTCAATCCCTGTAACATGGGAGACTTTGACTAATAAACTGTACTAATTGGCCCAACCAAAAATTCTACAAAAAAATATGTAGATGGGCATATGAGTCTATTTGCAGGGAAAATTTGCGGAACTGGATTTTTTGTTTCTGAACTCAAGATATGATTTTTAAAGCGACTATTATTCAGATTGGCAGTGTCTGGAAATTTTTTTAAAGTCTGTTAACACCTCGTGTTCAACTCCGGTGACGGTCTCGGGTTCGGGGTGTTACAGAACCCCTGCTAATAAGATTCGAAAACAAGGGGCGGAAGAGTTTAGAGCAAATGCTGAAGATGATGCAGAGAAAGCAGAATTTTGGCTTGGGAATTCAGTAAGAGTATTTAATTAACTATCATGCACACTTAAAAGAATGTTTGAAGTGTGTTGTTTCCTTGTTGAGAGACTCGACATATCACTGGTGGAAGACACTAGTATCTGTGGCACCTCAAGAGAGAGTCATATAGGAATTCTTCTAAGAAGAATTCCGAAAGAAGTACATCAGTGAGCGATTCATTGACCAGAAGCACAAGGAAATTTTAGAATTGAAACAAGGCCGCATGTCAGTGACCGAGTACAAAAGAGAGTTTGTTCGGCTTAGCAAATATGTTCGGAAGTGTGTATCCTCTGAGGTTAAAATGTGTAAAAGGTTTGAAGACACACTTAATAAGGATATTAGAGTGTTAGTGGGTATTCTTGAGCTGAAGGAATTTCTTATGCTCGTTGATCGGGCTTGTAAAGTAGAGGAACTGACCAAGGAAAAAAGAAAAGCCAAGGTTGAGGCTAAAGATATAAGGAAGAGGCTAAAGAGCAAGTCATTCCCCTCCTAGTCTAAGAAATCCAGAGATATGTATTCTTGTTCTCATGTTTCAGCCGGGCATTTGCATGGAAATTGTAACACCCCTAACCTATATTCGTCGTCGGACTAAGGTTAAAGGCATATCCGGACAATTTAAAACATTTAACATTCATTTCATAAACATTATAGCTTCAGAGATCAAACATCAATGTAGAGTCCCTTATATGGGTCATCGAGACCTTAAACATGCATTATAAAGGGGTCGGGACTAAACTGAACACATACAAAATTTTTTCAGAACTTAAACATTTTTCAAACAAGTACAAGTTACACGCCCATGTGAGCAGGCCGTATGCCTCACACAGCATTAGACACGCCCATGTGTCCTAGCCATGGTCAACACTGACTTGGGTCACACGGCTAGCTACACGTCTGTGTGCCTTGGTCGTGGTCGAGCCTGACTTACAAATGTAAGGTACCCTAAGGGACACACGATTGTGCAACATCACCGTGTGCTGCACACGGTTGAGACACATGCCTGTGTCTCCGCCGATATGAACAAAAATAGGCCATTTGAATAGCCAATTTGCCACCTCATTTGGGTCAAACATACAAGCACCAAACCAAGCATATTTCCAACACAATTTCAACCAATTTCCATTTTCAACTCATCAGCCAAATCATACTAAATCTAAAGTAAAATCATACCACAACATATGTTCCATAAATTCCAAATATACAAACACATCTCATGCCAAAACCTTGTCAAATTGACCATTTCCTTTGGCCAACCAAATGCATATCATAATGGCATATTTGTATCACATAACATATATCAATATCAACCATAAGTTTTAACTCAAACTAGCCATATCACATGGCATAATATACATACACTACAAAACATATCTAAATACTCCTAGCCTATACATGCCATATACCATATATACAACTCTCAAAATGGGACCAACATAGATGTCCGATAGTGTGAGTGAGTCACTGATGATTCCCGAATCCAAGCTAGCTTTATAACACTGTAAGACAGAGAACATAACACTGTAAGACAGAGGACATTTCACACAGTAAGCTTAGAGCTTAGTAAGTTCATGGTATAATACATTTAACTCAACATTTAAAAGCTGTAAGACATATTAGCTAACACATAGTTCTATTCATATCACTACTTAACCTCATTCATTACCATTTCTCATTTCATACTATTTTCTTAGTTCACATATCCTTGCACATAACTCATACACAATATTATCGACCACATAGGTTCATCTATCTCATACACCATATCATTAACCATAAATATTCATTACATATCTGCACAACCTTGTACTTAACTATTACATTATCACTTCAATGCTCGACACACTAATTCGTTAGTTCATCTTTCCACGTACAAGAGCATCTCACACTTAGTACCAATAATCTAGCCAAAGCTATAAAATATTGCAAACTTATTGCCATCATATTAAATGGAAACTATCTCAATATTGCACACTTAGTGCCACATATAGCCGAAGCTATTCCAATTCGCACACTTAGTGCTATTTATAGCCGAAGCTATTTCAAATCGCACACTTATTGCCGCACATAGTCTATTTATCATCGTACTCACACAATAGTCAAATATATACAATTTAAGCATTATCAAAGCACTAAAATATAAATTGTAACATCAGTTTTCCCGTACGAATTTACCTTGTACTCGGTATTGTCGATTCGGATTATCTACTCTATAACCTTTGACTTTCCTCGGTCTAAGTCTGAATTCCTCTTTTCTTGATCTATATGTATTCAAAATTAAACTTTTTATTCAAAAAGTCATTCAATTTGATCCATATACATATATTTAGGACATTTTGCAATTTAGCCCTCATATTTTCACATTTTAACATTTTAGTTCCTATTTCATAAAATCACAAAATACACAAAACTTCTCAAAGCTATGTATTAACCGAATCTTCCTATGGTCCTTAGCAAACCATAATTTCCATTTATTTCACATTTCAACCCCTCAATTTACACTTTTCTCAATTTAATCCCTAATATGCATTTTTACTCAAAATCACTTTACAAAACATGTATATCAAACACTAAGCTTTCATATTCTACCAATTAACATTACAAAACTCATGGATTCATCAATGGCATAACTCAAAATATTCATCAAAATCAGAAATTCAAGTATGGGCCTTGTAGTATACAAAGCAACGATTACAAAAACGTAGAAATCATCAAAAACCGAATTCAAAACATACTTCAATTGAGCAAAATGAGTGCCCAACCCTAGCTTGGCCTTTTTCTTTCTTTTTCTTTTGTATTTTCGGTTAAGATGATGATAAAATAGCCACTAAATTATTTGTTTTAATTAATATTAACATTAATTCACAATTTACCATTTTATCCTTAATTATAAACCATCAAATTTCATGATATTAAGCCCATTTATGTCCATTCTCAATATTAATAGCATAATAACATCATAAGGACCTTTGGTTTAATAAACCATAGCAAATAGGCACATTTAACATATAAAATGCCACTTTTACATTTTACACGATTAGGTCCTTTTTGCGAATGAAACACACAAATGATTAAATTTTAATACGAAACTTTCATGCATGCTAATTCTCACATCATTATCAGCACAAAAAATAATATTTAAATATTTTTCTAACTCAAATATGTGGTCCCGAAACCACTGTTCCGACTATGGTCTAAACCAGACTGTTACAAAAATCGTAGGAAGCAAAATTCGAGTTTTAAATCTCTGGCTACATCTATGGCTAGTGTGGGTAACATTAAACCTTTTAAACCCAAGTGCCAACATTGTGGTAGACATCATCTTGGTGTGTGTAGGATGAATGACGGATCCTATTTTAGATGTGGTTCCCAAGACCATTATATTAAGAAAGAAAAAATTCAGAGTACAAGTTTGAATAATACGGCTACAAAGAGGAGACCCTCGAGAAATGCCGGTAATAGGGCTAGTAGCAAAAGTGTAATGAGGGATACAACGGTGAGATCTGAAGCTAGAGCTTCGGCTAGGGCCTATACCATACGTGTGCGTGAGGACGCATCTTCTCCCGATGTGATCACTGGTACTTTTTCTGTTTATGATACTACTGTTATTGCCTTGATTGACCCTGGTTCTACTTATTCATATGTATGTATGAAATTGGTATCTACAATGAATATGCCTTTTAAGTCTATGGAATTTATGATTAAAGTGTCAAACCCATTAGGCGAGCATGTTTTAGTTGATAAGGTATGTAAGAAATGTCCCTTGATGATTAGAGGTCATTGTTTTATGGCTGACTTGATGTTGCCGTTTGATGAATTTGATTGTATATTGGGTATGGATTGGTTGACACTTTATGAAGCTGTAGTAAATTGTAGTCAAAAAGTTATTAAATTGAAATGTGAAAATGGTGAAATTCTCTAGGTTGAATCAGATGAGTCAGACAGGTTGCCAATCGTGATTTCTTCGATGTCTGCTCAGAAATGTATGAGAAAAGGGTGTGAGGCTTATTTGGCTTATGTGTTGAATAAAAAAGAGTCTGAATTGAAAATTGAATTAATAAGAAAGAGTCTGAATTGAAAATTGAATTAATGTCTGTTGTATGTGAATATTTGGATGTATTTTCGGAAGAATTGCTAGGTTTACTTCCAATTAGAGAAGTAGCGTTTGGTATTGATGTAATGCCAGGGACAGCACCTATTTCGATTGCTTCGTATAGGGTGGCCCCGACTGAGTTGAAAGAACTGAAGTCACAGTTGCAAGAATTGACCAACAAAGGTTTTATGAGACCGAACTTTTTACTCTGGGGTGCTCCAGTATTATTCGTGAAAAAGAAAGACTGTTCTATGAGATTATGTATAGACTATCGGCAGCTCAATAAGATAATGATCAAGAACGAGTATCCTTTTCTAAGGATTGATCACTTGTTTGACCAATTGAAATTAGCGTCGTGGTTTTCTAAAATAAACTTGAGGTCCGGTTACTATCAGTTGAGAGTTAAAGAGTCGGATGTGCCTAAAACTACTTTTAGAACGAGGTATGCCCATTATGGATTTCTTGTTATGCCATTTGGGTTATTGAATGCTCCTTTTGTGTTTATGGATTTGATGAACCAAATATTTTAGCCATATTTAGACAAGTTTGTTGTTGTGTTTATCGATGATATTCTGATTTATTTGAAAGATGGGGCAGAGCATGCCGACAACTTGAGAACTATTTTGCAGATTTTAAGAGACAAGCAATTGTATGCTAAGTTCAGTAAAAGTGAGTTTAGGCTTCGAGAAGTTGGATTCTTGGGCCATATTGTTTCAGGTGAAGTAATCCGAGTTGACCCTAGCAAGATTTTTGCTATTGTCGAATGGAAACTACCAAGGAATGTATCCGAGGTTAGAAGCTTTTTCGGCTTAGCCAGTTACTACCAATGGACCCCTAACTCGTATCATCGCCAGGATAGGGTTACGAGACATTACTAAATGAAAACATAGTTCTGAATACTTTTATATTAATTCAAGATTTAAATCACAATAATGCTTATGGTTTAATCTAATATCTAATCATAAATTTATTATCATTCACCACATAGCTTAAGTAAAACATAATCCAAAATATATAAATATTAAAACAATTCATTGCATATACAGAACATTTAATATATTAATAATTTCCTTACGGAATATTTGACCTATAATCTTTATACTTATATAAGTCATGCATATACACTAGTTAATTATCCATTAAACTAAATTTCATTACTGACCCCTTTCATTCATATATGCTATGCGGCGTTAATGTGTTAGACTTTGGGTAATTTATTTGTTATATATATTAACAGGATTTAATAACGAACATTTGGTTATAATTAACCCTTTTTAATTCTATGTCTACTTGGCTAACTCAATTCATTTATATATATACTTAATAATTTATAAATACCGAACGAATTTACACTGTCATGCACATATGTATATCAACTATATTACAAGCACATATATTTTTATATATGAATAACATTTAAAAATCCCAACTAATATAACATGACTAATTACCGAGTACACACATAACCTACCTTAGCTTATTTAACATCCGATAAAACATATAGCCAAATCACAAGGTACCATTGCAAGCTTATATACTCAAATACATTCTCAAAATAACACAAAGATGATCAACATGACATATGGCATAATAATCATATTAAACTTAGACCATGACTCAACCCAAAACCGAATTCAAACCTAAGGTTTAACCTATTTTCAATGCATGAAATCCTAACCACAAACATCAAAAATAACATTAATATAATTCACTAGTGATTACCGAATCTACCTCAAGCAATTTTATGTACCTTCAATACATTATACCATAATCGAACCTATTAATGATGTTCATATATAATAAGTGCA
Organism: Gossypium hirsutum; assembly: GCF_007990345.1. Lineage (NCBI taxonomy): Eukaryota > Viridiplantae > Streptophyta > Magnoliopsida > Malvales > Malvaceae > Gossypium > Gossypium hirsutum. The sequence continues at coordinate 58,420,749 of NC_053426.1, read as the reverse complement.
ACTTACCTAGAATTTAATTCACACCTAATATAATATGTATACCACACATTTGACCAAATTTTATTCATGAAACATACAGAATATTTATCAACACCCAAGCCCAATGAACACTTAACCAAAACACATAAAACTGAATTTAAGCATATCAAGTAAACCATTTACCAAGCATATGATACCTAACACAAACATTATACATACATGGCACGTAACCAAAGGACCAAAGTGAACATAAGATGAACTTAACATAACCAAATTTTAAAGATAAAAGCTTAGCCATTTTCGCATGGCTTATATACATAACCAACATTCAACATTTCCAAAATATGTTCCGGCCTATACATGCCATAGTTCCAAAATGCAGCTTATAAACTACTGAAAGCGGCTGATAGTGTGATAGACTTTGCTGATGATCCCCGAGCTTGTAACTTTATCCAAAATCTATAAAATGGAGTAAGCAAGGACATATAGAGTAAGCTAACTTAGCTTAGTAAGTAATAAGCAAATAAACAACTCAATAATATAGTCAACTCATATAAACTAAATGGATTACGTTAGCATTACCATGCTTAACCTCAAACCTACAAATTCCATAATTAAAATATTTTCATAGGCAATTACCCACCTAGGCCGAACACTCACATGGCCATATAATATATTATTAATCAACATCCAAACCAAATAGTCATAATAAACCGTACATCCATTTATTCATATACGCAACTCAAGAATCATAGAATATCTCACATATGTAAATATTACCTACATGGTCGAATATATGAACTTATACATGCACCTATTTAAGAAACATTCCAATCATATACAAATTAATCATTCACAAGCCGAATACACATACCACATACACCTATATTCTTCATTTGTATTGTACATGATTTACATCAAATAATCATGACACTTACTTACCTTATCTCAAGTAGATATCAAGTTAATTCATACCTGACCATTTAGCTCATTTCACACATTCGAACACAACTTAGCTTTGCCCGATGAACCATTCAGAATTGGATAGGACACTCGGATAATCACACATATTGTACAATGCCAACATCCCAGACGTGGTCTTACATGTAGCCACATATTGATGCCACTGTCCCAGATAGGGTCTTACTCGTACACTTATTTCGGAATCACATATCGATGCCATGGTTTTACTCGTATACATATATCAGAATCCTATGTCCTGACATACATATCCTAACTATTCCTAAGGTTCATACGGGGATTTCAAACGTCGTAGCTCGGCCGAAACGAGTTCGAAAGCATGGTAACCAAGCTTATTCACATTCGGCTATAAAATGTATAAAATCATGTTTCTCATTCTTGCATATATATATATATTACATTTAATTAAATTTAAGTACATTTATTTGCGTATAAACTTACCTCGGACATTGTAAAACGAGACAGGGCTGCTAGTCGACAACTTTCGTTTTTCCCCGATCTAAATCCGATTTCTTTGGTTCTTGATCTAAAAATATTCAATTTAAGCTCATTCAAACATATTTTCATTCAATTTAGTCCAAAAACACATAAATGGGAAAATTACCATTTTACCCCTAACATTTACACTTTTTACAATTTAGTCCCTATTGCACAAAACACAAAATATCCAAAATTTCAAGATACCCATGTTTGGCCGAATATCCTAGTGTTCATACAAGCCCATATATTTCATTTATTTCACATTTTAGTCCCTCAAATTATTATTTTTTTAATTTAGTCCTAATTACTCAAAATCATCAAAAACTCCAATACAAAACATGTTAATCTAAAACATATCATTCATATTTCATCATCAAACAACAAAAATCACAAGCTATTAACAATGGCACAACTCAAAATATTCATCAAACTCAAAAATTAAAGCATGGGTCTTGAAGATTACTAAGCAATGATCTCAAAAACGTAAAAATTATCAAAAACTGAACAAAAACTAACCTTGATTGAGCTTGATTATAAGCCGAACCCTAGCTTGTCTTCTTTCTTTTTCTTTTATTAAGTTTCAGCATTGAAAAAGTATGAGCACTTAGGTTTTTGTTTTATTTTTTTATGATATGTTTTATATTATAACATATTACCACATAATTTACTAATTTAACCTTAGCTTAAATTATTTATATTTCACCTATTAATGACCAAATATGTCCATGTAAGGATTCAAAGGTATATTTACATTATAAGTGACTCCATTAATAAAGACAACAACAATTAAGTACTTTCACATTTAACCACCAAATTTTTATTTTACGCAATTAAGTCCTTTTATTTAATCAGACACTCAAACGATAAAATTAAATCACGAAAATTTCACAGATATAAATTCACACAAAATAAACATAAAATAATTTTTAAATATTTTTCTGACTCAGATTCGTGGTCCCGAAACCACCGTTCCAATTAGGGTCTAAATCAGGCTATTACAACTCTCCCCCCTTAGGGATTTTCGTCCCTGAAAATCTTACCAGTGAATAAGTTCAGATAGTGTTCTCTTATTGCATCTTCTGGCACCCACATTGCTTCCTCAACCCCATGTTTATACCACAGCATTTTAACTAATGGAATCTTCTCATTTCATAACTCTTTAATCTCATGAGCCAGAATACAAATCGGTTCTTCTTAGTATGTCATATCGGGCTTAATCTCGATCTCAGATGGACTAATCACATGTGAAGGATTAGACTGATATTTATGGAGCGTCGAAACATGGAATACATTGTGGACCTTTTCTAACTCAGGTGGCAACAGTAGTCTGTAAGCAACTGGCCTGATACGCTCTGTTACCTCATACGTCCCAATAAACCTCAGACTCAATTTACCTTTGCGACCAAATTTGAGTATTTTCTTAGACTTTATCTCTAATCTGAAACAATATAACTTTGCGTTTCAAGTCCGCGTATGATTTCTGACGATCTGACACTACTTTTAGACTTTTACGGATTACTTTCACTTTCTGCTCAGTTTCTCTGATCAAATCGACCCCTCGTATCTTACTTTCACTAAGCTTTGTCCAATATAACGGTGTACGACACGTACGACCATACAAAGCCCCATAAGGTGCCATTTTGGTACTCGATTGAAAGCCGTTATTATACGCAAATTCAATCAGAAGTATGTATCATTCCCACGTGCCTTCAAACTCAAGAATGTAACATCTCAACATATCTCAAGTATCTGAATGATTCGCTCAGACTGGCCATCTATTTACAGATGGAAAGTAGTACTGAAATGTAATTTTGTACCTAGTGCATCTTGTAGTTTCTTCCAAAATAGCGATGTAAGCCTCGGATCTCTATCCAAAACAATAGATATAGGCACACCGTGTAATCTAACAATCTCAGAAACATACAATTCAGCCAGTTTATCTAGTGAGTAGTTTGTACGTATCGGAACAAAGTGAGCCAACTTAGTTAATCTATTCACAATAACCCAGATTGAATCTTTCTTGCTTAGTGTCAACGGTAAACCAGATACAAAATCCATAGTGACTCTGTCCCATTTCCATCTAGGTATCATAATCAGCTAAAGTAATCCAGAAGGTACCTGATGGTCAACTTTTACTTGTTGATAGACTAAACATCTTGCAACAAAGTCAGAAATGTCTCGTTTCATACCATGCCACCAATAAAGCTATTTCTGATCATTATACATCTTTGTACTACCTGGATGAACAGATAGCCGACTGCTGTGAGCTTCATTCAAAATCATCTGAATCAATTCTGAACTCCTCGGAATGCATATTCGGTCTCTGAATCTCAAATAGTCATCAGCATCAACTCTAAATTCTGAATCCGCATCCATCTCACATTGAGCTCGTTTTGCGATCAACTTATTATCAACCTTCTTGGTATCACAATTTTGTTGGATAAATAACGGTCTTGCTTTCAATTCAACTATTATCGAACCATCATCATACATGACCATATGCACATTCATTGCACACAAAGTAAACAGTGATTTTAGGTTTAAAGTATCAACAACAACATTAGCCTTTCCCGGGTGATAATCAATTACAAGCTCATAGTCTTTCAACAATTCTAACCATCAGCGTTGTCTCAAATTCAGATCTTTCTAAGTCATCAAATATTTCAGGCTTTTGTGATCAGAATAAACATGACATTTCTCACCGAACAAATAGTGGCGCCATATCTTTAATACAAACACAATAGTTGCCAATTCTAAGTCGTGTGTCGGATAGTTTTTTTCATATGGCTATAACTGTGTCGAGGCATAAGCTATCACTCTGCCTTCCTGCATCAAAACATAGCCCAAACCATTTAAAGATGCATCACTATAAATAACAAATTCTTTACCCGATTCTAGCTAAACTAGCACTGGAGCTTCAGTCAAAAGGGCTTTCAACTGATCAAAACTTTTCTGGCACTTCTCTGATCACTCGAATTTAATATCTTTCTGCAATAGCTTCATCATCGGAGCTACGATCATAGAGACACCTTTCACGAACCGTCTATAATAACCAGCAAGTCCCAAAAAACTTCAAACTTCAGAAACATTCTTCGGAAGTTTCCAATCAAGTATAGCTCAAATTTTGTTCGGATTGACTCGAATACCTGATGCTAAAACCACATGACCAAGAAAACTAACTTCACTTAACCAAAAGTCACATTTACTAAATTGCACATATAACTGCTTATCTCGCAAGGTCTGTAACACAAGCCTTAAATGCTCGGCATGTTCAGTTTCATCACGAGAGTAGATCAAAATGTCATCTATAAACACAACCACAAACCAGTCTAGATATGGTCTGAAGATTGGATTTATCAAATCCATAGAAACAGCAGGTGCATTAGTGTGTTCGAAAGGCATAACTAAAGACTCATAGTGTCCATACCTCCTTCAAAAAGCAGTCTTTGGTACATCAGTGTCTTTAACTCGCAACTGATAATAGCCTGATCTCAAATCTATCTTGGAAAACACTGTAGCCCCTTTCAATTGATCAAACAGATCATCAATCCATGGCAACGGATACTTATTCTTTATAGTCACCTTATTAAGCTGTCTATAATTGATGCACATTCTCATAGTTCCGTCTTTCTTTTTCACAAACAATACAGGTGCACCCCACGGAGAGAAACTCGGTCACGCGAAACCTCTATTTGTTAATTCTTGCAACTGAGCTTTCAATTCTTTTAATTCTGTAGGTGCCATTCTGTACAGAGCTATGGATATCGGAGTCATCCCAGGCATTAACTCAATACCAAACTCTACTTCCCAAATAGGTGGCAAACCCGGTAATTCTTCAGGAAATACATCTGGATACTCACATATAACAGGTACTAATTCTATGTTTCTTTCAGCCATTTTATTGTCAAGCACGTAGGCAAAATAAGCTTTACACCCTTTTCTCACATATTTCTGAGCTAACATCAAAGAAATTACTGCGGTAAACCAAACAAATCACTAGATTCAATCCGAATAACCTTATTATTCTGACTTCATTGATTAATGGTCTTTCTCTTGCAGTTTACAATAGCATCATGTAATGTTAACTAGTCCATGCCCAGAATTATATCAAATTCATCAAATGGCAGCAACATCAAAACATTTGAAAAATACAGATCTCGAGCCATTAAGGGACAATTCTTACACACTTTGTCAACCATAACACACCGGCCTAAGGGGTTTGACACTCTAATCACAAACTCAGTAGACTTAACAGGTAGAGTCTTGCTGAATACTAAAGTCTTACAAACATAAGAATGAGTAGAACCAGGATTAATCAATGCAATTACATTAGTATCATAAAAAGTGAATGTACCTGTAATGACATCTAGGTATGAAGCCTCCTCTCGTGCGGGTATAGCACAGGCTCTGGTAGGTGCATGAGCCTCAAATCTGTTTGTTGTATCTTTAATTCCTCTCTGACTGCGACTCGTATTACCCGCATTTCTGGGTGGTCTCCCCCAAGCTGTAGTATTACCCGATCTCTTGTTCTGTACTGGATTCTCTTCAGCTAACCCTGGGCAATCTCGAATATAGTGATCTCTCGATCCACATTTAAAACAGGCCGGATCATGCAATCTGAAACTACCGGGATGTCGTTTACCACAGTGTTTACATTCAGGTTGATTTAATCTAACATTACCCATACTGGCTATTGAGGTAGCTCTCGAACTAATTAGTGGTCTGTTTTGGTCGCATCGAGAATAACCCGAAGTGGCTTTTGAACGATTGAAATCATCTCGAAACTTCTTTGGTGCCGACTGGATTGACTTATTGAATGACCTCTTACGCGAGTCTCTAGCTTTAAAATCAGCTTTTCTCTTCTCTTTCCCGAGTTCTTCAGCTTTACAGGCTCGCTCAACTAGTACTACGAACTCTTTCATCTCAAGTATGCCCACTAACAGTTTAATGTCTTCATACTTTGTCACGGTCATCCAACACTGTTTCAGCTCCAGAAATTCTTTTTGCTTCTGATCTATAAATCTCTGGCTGATATATTTCTTACGAAACTCAGTCTGAAAGAATTCCCAAGTCACTCACTCTCTCAAAACCACTAATACTAGGGTATTCCACTAGTGGTATGCTGTGTCTCGAAGCAAAGATATGGAACATTTCAAACTTTCATCTGGGGTACAGGACAGCTCATCAAATACACGAATAGTATTATCAAGCCAGAACTTAGCCCGCTCAGCATCATCATCATCAGTAGCTTTAAACTCTTTAGCCCCGTGTTTTCTGATTTTATCAACAGGTGGCTTATACAATCTCAACAGATCATTTACTTGAGGTACTGCAGGCATCGATGATGGATCAATCAGGGGTGGAGGTTGTTGTGCAGCCGGGTTAGTCCGGAAATACTGAGTAAACCAGTCATTCATCATTTGGCAAAAGGCTTGTCTAGCCTCTTCTTCCTAATTACTCAAAAAAGATCAAGAATCAACCGGAGCTGTCCCTTGCGAAGGAGCAGGCACTACACTCTCGACATCATCAGCTACAGCTCTGTCGGGATCCATTTACTATATGAAAACACATTTCAAGTGTCAGAAGTCATCACACTATCGCTGTATATAATATGGCATGTATAGCTAGACTAACACGCGCTACGTTAGTCCTAGAACTGACTAAACCATAGCTCTGATACCAATAAAATGTAACACCCTTAACCCGTATCCGTTGCCAAAATGGGGTTACGAGACATTACTAAACGAAAACACAGTTCTGAATACTTTCATATTAATTCAACATTTAAATCACATCAATGCTTATGATTCAATCTAATATCTAATCATAAATTTATTATCATTCACCACATAGCTTAAGTAAAACATAATCCAAAATATATAAATATTAAAACAATTCATTGCATATACAGAACATGTAATGTATTAATAATTTCTTTACGGAATATTTGACCTATAATCTTTACACTTATATATGTCATACATATACACAAGTTAATTATCCATTAAACTAAATTTCATTACTGACCCCTTTCATTCATATATGCTATGCGGCGTTAATGTGTTAGACTATGGGTAATTTATTTGTTATATATATTAACATGATTTAATAACAAACATTCGGTTATAATTAACCCATTTTAGTTCTATGTCTACTTGGCTAACTCAATTCATTTATATATATACTTAATAATTTATAAATACTTAATAAATTTACACTATCATGCACATATGTATATCAACTATATTACAAGCACATATATATTTATATATGAATAACATTTAAAAATCCCAACTAATATAACATGACTAATTACTGAATACACACATAACCTGCCTTAGTTTATTTAACATCCGATAAAACATATAGCCAAATCACAAGCTACCTTCACAAGCTTATATACTCAAATACATTATCAAAATAACACAAAGATGATCAACATGACATACGGCATAATAATCATATTAAACTTAGACCATGACTCAACCCAAAACCGAATTCAAACCTAAGGTTTAAGCCATTTTCGATGCATGAAATGCTTACCACAAACATCAAACATAACATTAATAAAATTCATTAGTGAATATCGAATCTACCTCAAGTAATTTTATGTACCTTCAATACATTATACCATAACCGAACCTGTTAATGACGTTCATATATAATAAGTGTAACTTACCTAGAATTTAATTCACTCCTAATATAATATGTATACCACACATTTGACCAAATTTTATTAATGAAACATACACAATATTTATCAACACCAAGCCCAATGAAAACTTAACCAAAACACATAAAACCGAATTTAAGCATATCAAGTAAACCATTTACCAAGCATATGATACCTAACACAAACATTATACATACATGGCACGAAACCAAAGGACCAAAGTGAACATAAGCTGAACTTAACATAACCAAATTTTAAAGATAAAAACTTAGCCATTTTCGCGTACATAACCAACATTCAGCATTTCCAAAATATGTTCCAGTCTATACATGCCATAGTTCCAAAATGCAGATTATAAAATACCGAAAGCGGCTGATAGTGTGATAGACTTTGCTGACGATCCCCGAGCTTGTAACTTTATCCAAAATCTATAAAACAGAGTAAGCAAAGACATACAAAGTAAGCTAACTTAGCTTAGTAAATAATAATCAAATAAACAACTCAATAATATAGTCAACTCATATAAACTAAATGGATTACATTAACATTACCATGCTTAACCTCAAACCTACAAATTCCATAATTAAAATATTTTCATAGATAATTACCCACCTAGGCCAAACACTCACATAGCCATATAATATATTATTAATCAACATCCAAACCAAATAGTCATAATAAACCGTACATCCATTTATTCATATACGCAACTCAAGAATCATAGAATATCATCACATATGTAAATATTACCTACATGGCTCAATATATCAACTTATACATGCACCTATTTAAGAAACATTCCAATCATATACAACTTAATCATTCACAAGACGAATACACATACCACATACACCTATACTTCATTTGCATTGTACATGATTTACATCAAATAACCATGACACTTACTTACCTTATCTCAAGTAGATATCAAGTTAATTCATACCTGACCATTTAGCTCATTTCACACATTCGAACACAACTTAGCTTTGCCCGATAACCATTTGGAATTGGATAGGACACTCGGATAATCACACATATCATACAATGCCAACATACCAGACGTGGTCTTACATGTAGCCACATATCGATGGCACTGTCCCAGACAGGGTCTTACTCGTACACTTATATCGGAATCACATATCGATGCCATGGTCTTACTCACACACATATATCGGAATCTTATGTCCTGACATATGTATCCTAACTATTCCTAAGGTTTATATGGGGCTTTCGAACGTCGTAGCTTGGTCAAAATGAGTTCGAAAGCATGGTAATCAAGCTTATTCACATTCGGCTATAACATGTACAAAATCATGTTTTTCATTCCAACATATATATATTCCATTTAATTAAAGTTAAGAACATTTATTTTCTCATAAACTTACCTCGGACGTTGTAAAACGAGACAAGGCTACTTGTCGACAACTTTCGTTTTTCCCCGATCCAAATCTGATTTCTTTGGTTCTTTATCTAAACATATTCAAATTAAGATCATTCAAACATATTTTCATTCAATTTAGTCCAAAAACACATAAATAGGAAAATTACCATTTTACCCCCAACATTTACACTTTTTACAATTTAGTCCCTATTGCACAAAACACAAAATATCCAAAATTTCAAGATACCCATGCCTGGCTGAATATTCCTAGTGTTCATACAAGCCTGTATATTTCATTTATTTCATATTTTAGTCCCTCAAATTATTATTTTTGCAATTTAGTCCTAATTACTCAAAATCATCAAAAACTCCAATACAAAACATGTTAATCTAAAACATATCTTTCATATTTCATCATCAAACAACAAAAATAACAAGCTATCAACAATGGCGCAACTCAAAATATTCATCAAACTCAAAAATTAAAGAATGGGTCTTGAAGATTACTAAGCAACAATCTCAAAATGTAGAAATTATCAAAATCTAAAGAAAAACGAACCTTGATTGAGCTTGATTATAAGCCGAACCCTAGCTTGACTTATTTCTTTTTCTTTTATTAAGTTTCGACAATGAGAAAGTATGAGCACTTAGGTTTTTGTTTTATTTTTTATGATATGTTTTATATTATAACATATTACCACATAATTTACTAATTTAACCTTAGCTTAAATTATTTGTATTTCACCTATTAATGGCCGAATATGTTCATGCAAGGATTCAAAGGTATATTTACATTATAAGTGCCTCCATTAATAAAGACAACAATAATTAATTGCTTTCACATTTAACCATAAAATTTTTATTTTACGCAATTAAGTCCTTTTATTTAATCGGACACTCAAACGATAAAATTAAATCACGAAAATTTCATGGATATAAATTCACACAAAATAAACATAGAAAATAATTTTTAAATATTTTTCTGACTCAAATTCGTGGTCCCGAAGCCACTGTTCTGATTAGGGTCTAAATTGGGTTGTTACAGACGACTTGTAAAAGGATTTTCTATGATTACCACTCTCATGACAAGATTGTTTGAAAAGGATGTTAAGTTTGAGTGGTTAGAAAAGTGTCAGGAAAGCTTCAAGAAATTGAAGATGTTATTGACAGAAACATGGTTTTGGTACAACTCGAGTCGGGTAAAGAATTTGTGATTGATAGTGATGCTTCCTTAAATGGTTTGGGATGTGTAATTATGAAAGAGGGTAAATTCATAGCTTACACTTCAAGGCAGTTGAAGCCTCACGAAAAGGACTATCCAACACATGACTTAGAGTTGGTCGATATAGTGTTTACTTTGAATATTTGGCGATATTATTTATTTGGTGAAAAATGCCATGTCTATACCGATCACAAAAGTCTTAAGTACTTAATAACCCAAAAAGACTTGAACTTATGGCAACAAAGATGGTTAGAGCTGTTAAAGGATTATAAGTTGTGATTGATTACCATCCAGGTAAGGCGAATGTGGTCGCCAGCGTTTTGAGTAGGAAGTCGTTATTTTCCTTGAGGGCTATGAATATACGACTGACTTTGACTGATGATGGTTCAACTTTAGCCGAGTTGCGAGCTAGACTAACTTTTTTTCAACAGATTTGTGATGCTTAGAAAGTTGATAAAGAGTTGCAAGATAAAAGAGTTCAGTGTGAGTCTAGTAATGAACCAGATTTTCAAAGTGACTCCGATGGTTGTTTGAGATTTCGTGGTAGGATTTGCATTCCAAAGGACACTGAGTTGATTTGGAAAATTTTAAATGAGGCACACAGCAGTTGTTTGATAGTTCACCCGGGCAGCACAAAAATGTACAATGACTTGAAGAAAATGTATTGGTGGAATGGTATGAAAAGAGATATCTCAGAGTGTATCAAAATGTTTAATTTGTTCGCAAGTAAAGGCCAAACACCAAGTACCTTCGAGTTTACTTCAGCCTGTGATGGTTCCCAAGTGGAAATGGGACCGTATTACTATGGATTTTATGACGGGTTTGCATTTGACAACGAGAAAGAAAGATGTCGTATGGGTTGTTTTAGGTCGATTTACAAAGTCGGCTCACTTTATACCGGTATGTACCAACTATTCACTTGATAAGTTAGCCGAGTTGTATATTTCTGAAATAGTGAGATTGCATGTAGTACCTTTGTCAATTATATCAGATAGAGATCCGAATTTTACTTTGCGGTTTTGGAAAAAGTTACAAAAGGCTTTGGGTACGAAGTTAAACTTTAATACCACTTTCCATCCGCAAACCAACAGTTAGTTAGAGAGAGTAATTCAAATGAAAACGTGCTCTGATGTTATGTATTAGAGTTCAAGGTAGTTGGGAAAAGTATTTACCGTTGGTAGAATTTGCTTACAATAATAGTTTTCAGACAAGTTTGAAAATGGCACTGTATAAGGCATTATATGGGCACAAGTGCCAAACTCTCATGTATTAGACTGAACTTAGAGAGAATCAGATTCATGGAGTTGATTTAGTAAGAGAAATCGAAGAAAAGGTAAAGATAATACGTGATTGTTTGAAAGCTGCTTCTGATAGACAAAATCCTATGCGAATTTGAAACGAAAAGAGATTGAGTTTCAGGTCAGTGATAAGGTATTTTTGGAAGTGTCTCTATGGAAAAAGGTTTTGAGATTTGGTAGAAAGGGCATGTTGATTCCATATTTTATTGGACTGTATGAGGTCACCGAAAGAGTAGGCCCAGTTGCCTATCAGTTAGCCTTACCATCCGAATTGGAAAAGATTCATGATGTGTTCCATGTGTCTATGTTGCACCATTACTGATCTGATCCTTCACATGTGATTTCACCGACAGAGGTTGAGATTCAATCAGATATGACTTATGGTGAAGAACCAGTTAAGATTTTGGCTCGAGAAGTCAAACAGTTGAGAAACAAAAGTATTACCCTTGTGAAAGTGTTATGGAAAAGACATGGGGTTGAAGAGGCTACTTGGGAGCCTGAGGAGGCCATGAGAAACCAATACTTAAACCTTTTCATCAAAAAGATTTTTAGGGACGAAAATCCCTAAAGGGGGGAGAGTTGTAATATCCTGAATTAGGGCCTAATCTGAACAATAGTTTCGAGACCATAAATTTGAAGTAGAAATAATTATTTTATGATTATTTGATGATCCATAATATGAATGCTTGTTTGTGTGAAACATTCATGAAAAATTTTTATCCTAAAGTGTCCAATTTGAAGTTAGGGACTAAATTGAATAAGTTGTAAAGCTTGAGTTCTAGAAGCTTTAAGCATGAAATTATTATGAATTGTTAATTAGAGGTCCTTAAATAATAATTTGACCAAGTTCGAAAATTTTGGCCAAAAATGGGCATGAATAGGAAAAATTTGAGAGAAAGGCCTTAAGCGCATTTTTGTCATTTGGTTAATAAAAGAATAAAAAGGGATAAATCAAGCAAAATTTGCGCATCTTCTCCATGCCATAGCTGAAATTTCTAAGGGTTCCATAGCTAGGGTTTTTCAACTTTTCAAGCTTGATTGTAAGTACACCCTAGCCCCATTTTTATTGTTATTTACATTTTTAAAGTTGTCATCAACCGATATAGCTATTTCTACCATTATTTTGAGCTAGGGTTCATGTTCAAAAATTTACTGATGTATGATATGCATGTATTTTGATGTTTAATGGAGGAATATGAAAGTTTGATGTGTGTTTAACATCTTTTACTAAATGATTTTTGATGGAAATGCATGAAAAGGACCTATTTGTAAAAGATACAAAATAGGTAGTAAGATGTATGTGTTAATGAGAAATGTGGGTTGCTAGGAGCATGTTATAAGTTCGGCTAGGCTTGGGTAACAAAGAAAATGCATGCATTTCGTTTTAAGGACCAATTTGTAAATAAGTGAAAAGTTAAAGGTAAAAAGATAATTTTACCAAAGTATGTGTTATGGGTCGATTCGAACAATGTATATATTAAATAAGTTAAATTTGGCATTATAGATCAAGAAAAATGTGATTCGGGTCTTGATCAGAGGAAAAACAAAGTTTACAAAGAATAGACTTGTTTTCATCATTTTGTTCTGAGGTAAGTTCATATACAAATAATGTGATGCTATGTTGTATTTTTAATGCTTGAGTATTATGTGAATTCATATTCTTCAATGTTATTATGGTTTATGCCTTGATTTATTTATGAGCAAGTGGTTGGTATTATGGACACTGAGATCGACATTACAAGCAAGCTTGACAGAGATCAAATATTGAACAATCCCGTTTGAACCTTAGGAATAGTTTTGGATGCAAGTGACATGTCACTAGGAACTATATGATTTATGAGCTCATGAGATATGTTTATGTGGTTCTGGGTACTGGTCTTGTACGTTCTACTGGTGGCTGGGTAGTCCGGCATGTGTTGCGGATACTTGATAGCTTGTGTGAGCAATTCGTGTAGCTACATCCTGACTGACAGTTTGTGTGAACAGACCCGTAAGTAGCTCAAGAATGAGCCTTTATGTATTATGTGATATGAGGTAGCTTTAGCTACGTATGTGGCACTTATGCATGAGGTTTCCGTGTATCTGATAGTACTCAAGCATTCAACGGGTAATTCAAAGAGTAAACTGATGTATATGACAAAGACGAGAAAGTAAGAGATTATGTTATGAGTTGATACAGGTATGTATACAGAACTTATGACTAATGCTTTAGTATGTGAAGAACTTATGACAAGGTTGTTTATATGATGAGTAAGTGTAAGTGAATTGATGAAATACAAATTTATGTTCATTATGTTAATTGTATGTTAAATACTTATTTAGATTGCAAATTATTTGCATATGGACTTACTAAGCTTTAATGCTTGCCCCTTTCCTTTCCATCTTTTATAGTGTCGCCAAGCTAGCTCGAGGATCAAAAGACGTCGGAGTTCGGATCACATTATCAATTCAATCTTTTGGATATGCATATGGTTTAAGTATAGAGGACTTGGTCATTTTGTTATGTGTCATATTGATTTGCCAAATGAGTTGGCTCATGATGTTATTATGATTCATTTTGTATAAGGCCATGAGATGTGGCTTATATTAGCTTCTTGGGTTGTAACCCTAATTATTTATGCATGCATGCAATGTGTTTATGCTTTGTGATGTGGTTGATGGTTGCTTGTTGGTAATGGTTGTGATAGATGGCATATATGCTTAATGAATGAATTGAGACTAATAGGTATGACCATAGCTATGGTATATTTGAGTAATTTGAAAGTAGGTTATTCAGGTTGATTAAATATGAAATTGGTGTGGAATGCCATATGAAAGCATGATGGTTTGAGCATGTGATATGTTGACATTACAAAGTCATGGATTAATCATAAATTGTGAGAATTTTAGTGACTAAACAAGCTATGTCGCATGTCATGAAGTGAGATTATGTATGTGAGTGTTTAAGGATGGCAAATGGCTTGGAAAATCGCCTCAAATTTGTCCACACGGGCAGACACACGGGAATGTGTCTAGGTCGTGTGTAACGCCC